>NC_134698.1:64444653-64767986 GCF_050947455.1 Rhinoderma darwinii | reverse complement strand
TGTTATTAAGGCAACTGTACGGAAGTGGTTGATCAATGCATAGCACTGTTATTTGGGTACCATACTAAATGTCACTTACAATTAGGCACTGTATGGTATGGTTTTTTGTACACTGTGTAATCGAACACCATATGGGGCTAGTGCCAACAGAAGGTACCACGCAGGACCCATCATCTAAAAACACCGGCCCTGCTGCCAGCAAAACCAATTTCTTTAGCATATATTGGTACAGATTCTTAGTGTCCCCAAGGTAAACGTGGAGTTATCCTTTAATAAAAAAAATCTTCATGCAAATGACTGGGTTTTAGAACTCCGGATAAAATAACAGCAGCTACAATGTATCCTTTAAGTAATTCCTTTTTTCATTTATTCTGTATTGTAAACAAATAGTTAAGTATAAAGGATGGAAAAAAGCAATGGTGAAAGGATTGAGAGATGAAAGAAAGTAATTTTAAAATGCATTAATAGCCCGAACTGCTAAATACAGCAAACTTCCCAAAGGCTCATGAGCCGACCAAAATTAATTAACAACAGGCACACAAGTTTGTTTTGCTCTTCCATTTGAAGAATGAAATTCGAAGAGGCAGTAACTTGACACGAGGACGGGATTTTGTAAACAATGGTTGACAATGACAGACAAATATTGCACACATGTAGGAGGAAGCCAAACCGGGCCTTTCTTTAAACATACAAAACCGACACATAAAGCACATCAGAGGAGCGAACGTACCAAACACTTACAAAAAGTTGTGGTGAGATTACGTCGTTGGTTAGAATAGTCCAGCCAGTGCTTTGGAGGTTGTTTGAAGTTGAAAAGAAACAGACAACTATTGACTAATTTTGAGTACGAAGTTTGTATCTACGATTCACACGGCTCGGTAAGCCTCACAGAGTAGATTGCATTTTAGTCCTGTGTTCAGAGGCTGTATTCTTCAGCTAATCAATAGATCATTATCACTGGTTTGATTCTTTCTCAATAGCTTATGTACTCGTGATCAGCTTTGCTTTTAACAAGAGAAATGTCCTTTTTAAATGGGTAAACAATGCAAGGACCAGAAAAGTGACAAGACGTACGGTGTTGACAGTAGGTGGATTAAGATCTTCAATGTCTAGATTAAAAAAAAAAAAATAGAAATCTTTTATTATGTATTTCAATCATAGAAAATGGCATTCACATAATGAATAATGTAGAAAAAAACAATGGGTAAGCAGTTTACGTACCACATAAAACACCTACAATCACCTATACGTATTTAGAAGGCAAACGCAGTAGGATAAAAGCTTTCTTGTTACTTATGTACGCACCTTGATCACACAATCTCTTCGGCCCGAATGCAATAACGTGTATGGGAAATTTTTGGGAAAAAAAGAACCAAAACCGTTACGAAGACCCGAACTAAAACTTTAATTATACATTCAGGTTGAGTTTACAAAGTACAATAAAGGTTCCACATTATTGGTCACCAACCTGTGGCTCTCCAGCAGTTGCACAACTCCGCAGATTATTAGGAATTGCTGGGAGTTGTAATTTTGCAACAGCTGGCGAGCCACAGGTTGGGGGCCACTGTTCTAGATGAAAACATTGAAGTTGTAAACAAAGAATTGTGAGGGTTTTAGGCAAGGTATGATATTTCGTCAAGGAAGATGCACTATCCAAGTTTCTAAAATTCCTAAAAACGTTGATCAAACAAGAACATTGAGTGCTCACAGCTCATAATATATCGTATACAGTAATTCTGGTCAAGACTCTTCAGGCCTCAATTTTTATTTATAATCATCATATGCAGGACTGAGGTTGTGCTGAGTGCAAGCAAAGGGAGCTATGGCCCAAAATTTTCTCTCAGGAATCAAATTATATTGAAAGTACTGCACATTGTCAGCACATTGTGTGCTAATTAATACTAACTTTCGTTTTTTTATTTTTTTTTTTCAAAGAAAAAAATTTGCCGTGAATTTGGAAAAATATATATTGTGCATTTAAAAACCACTAATTTTCTAAGGCTTGCTGCATGGACAAAAAAAAAAAAAAACCCACATGACTGAAGGCTGCTTGTCTTTATCTCACCCTTTTATCTCATGTTCAATCCAAGTAGTTCTAGGAGCATTTCCAGGGACTGTTTCTATAGCAAAATAAAAGCTGGGGCTACATGGAGACTAATAAATTATTTTTAACTACCACATTTGATTGCACCCCCTACCTATAATGACCTGTATAATGAAGAATATATTGCGTGACCACACAGTCTACTCTTCTGGGTTCATGTGCAAATATTTTAGAAATTGCAACAGGTAGGTTATCTAAAAGAGTTGACCAATTTCCAAGCCTTCTGTTTATAGGAGCAACTTTAATAGAACTGAAACACTTAATACATCAGCCTTTCGCTTCTGTCAGTCCTGTAGATCGTTTTCTACCCCTTCAGACTCTACAAGTCGTGAAGGATTCTTCTTACGCTCTGCTCTCTCCAAATGGAACATAAGTAACTCCATCTTGACCTTTCTATTGCTTTCTGTTGACCTCCCCATTTGGTGAGCCTGTAGGCTCTGTTATAGAGCTCCATTATTTTTCACTATAAGGTCAATCATAGTGACCTAATTATTACCCCTTAATTGAAATAGTAACTCTACATAGATACCTCCTAACTAAGCTTTTCAACAACTCCCTTGTCACCTGCCAGTCAATCAATTACCACATATACATTTCAGCTTCTATAACCCAAGGCTGTCCTACAAAGAAAACAATGTATGGTTTATTGCATTCCTCGCAGAACCATCATTGCACTCCCCTCACTTTTATCTAGCCCTTCTTTTTAATAATTCATACAGTATAAGATTTGCTTATGCTGCCAAAGAGCTATTAGCAAATAATGCAACAGAAATATATAGGAAGGTATACATTTTTCTTCATTATATTGTAGCGTTGGTCTTCACTGTGGAGTGCCCTGGCATTGTGGCCCTTTGGATGGCCTCTTAGGGTAGGAGCTGGCAGAGGTTGTTAAGGGAGGGGGCAGCAGAGTCAGATGAGCCAAGGAATCGGGTGCAAAGCAGCAAGCGAAAGCGTAGTCAGGAGACGGGCACGGTCAAAAGCAAAGCATTGAGGTTGAGATTAGTACATAGGGGAACACAATTAAACATGACAAGAACTTCCAGGAATGTTTATATAAAAGGTCTAGCATTCAGGAAGAGAATCAAGAAGGGGGGGGAGTTGGGATGTTGGTGTCACTGGACAACTGTGGCATTAAAGCAGACTGCATCACTGCTATGAAGTTGTGCCCCTTTCCAATTCCAGAATGGGTAACGTATCCTTCGGGGGTGGTCTACCTCTTTTCTCCGCTCCAAATCTGCAGTCCAAATATTGCTATAGATCTAAGGTAGGATATAGCTGCCAGCTGTAATTTTAATAAAAAAAAGACATTCATTTATAGTGGGATTTTTTTTTCCTAGTAACTGGAGTGATTCAGAACTTCACAAGTAATATAATTTATAGGAATTGGAATGTATGTAATTATTTTTGCATGTGAAATATGTTCGACTATTTTTAACGTTTTTGGTTTTACTGCAATTTTGCAAAAATCTCCCAAAAAATTATTCTGCCCAATTTGAATCAGATATTTCATTAAAACACAATTATTAGTAGTAAACCAGTCCAAATTCTCCCTTGTACAAAGGATTAACTGTTATTACCATGCTCTGTGTTGTAATATTCATGGAGAGAGATTACTAGGAGTTTAAAACATGTGAAAGGTCCGATGGGTACGATTTGACTCCTATTAATAGGGCATTGGAGATGTATATAGCAAGTATGGGATTTCCACAGTGATGTCTGGATTATTACTATTATTACAATGGCTTCGACAGATGTGAGGGCCACAGTACGAATTCTTTAAGGGATCACATTATACCCAAAAATATGACCTTGTCACCCCGAGCCTCTCCTACCAAGAGTCTTTTCCAAGAAATCACAGTCTAATGTTATTTATTAGGAATGTTACTAGGAAGACTGTTTCCAAATTTGTGTTCAGGGCACAGAGACTTTCAACAAGTCTTTCTGGAGCTTCATCATGTTGCATTATACATGGCTCCTATGAGTAGTAATGATGTATTTTAGAGCTCCAGTGCATCTGCTTCGACCCTCCATGCACCAGGAAAATTCAAAGAATGTGGTCAGGTTAAATTACCCATGTCACCAGCACTATTATTTAATTATTTATTTCAGTTACTTATATAGCGCCAACATATTACGCAGCTCTGTACAGAGGTCCTCTTTTTTTTACTGTCCCCATTGGGGCTCACAATCTAAATTCCCTATTGGTATGTTTTTGGTGTGTGGGAAGAAACCGGAGTACCCGGAGGAAACCCACGCAAACACGGTGCCCTGACGGGCACATTCTAAATTGGGTTTACTTTTTCTAAGGCTGGGTTCACATTGCTGTAAAACATTCGCAGCACCCAACATTCCCCTTTCTCTCCCCCCGCGGGTCTACTGGTGATCACCATAGATTCTATTTAAATTAGTCTCTGTAGCGCAATCTGTTCGGAAGTTGTGTCCCTAATCCAGACCCCAAAATGGGGCCATGTTACTGCTGAAATGTTGAGAAAAGACGTGGTTCAATAGATTTATTATTTTGCTATGTTGTGAGTTTGTCTCCGTAGAACTGCGGGGGGCTGGACCCTAAAATGCATCCATATTACAGGTCTGTTTCTATGTGCGCATTAGTTTTTCATGGATGTTCCATGTCCGTTTTTATTGAGTGTTTAGCATTCTGTTAAAGAGGCTCTGTCACCAGATTTTGCAACCCCTATCTGCTATTGCAGCAGATCGGCGCTGCAATGTAGATTACAGTAACGTTTTTATTTTTTTAAAACGAGCATTTTTGGCCAAGTTATTACCATATTTGTATTTATGCAAATGAGGCTTGCAAAAGTACAACTGGGCGTGTTGAAAAGTAAAAGTACAAGTGGGCGTGTATTATGTGCGTACATCGGGGCGTGTTTACTACTTTTACTAGCTGGGCGTTGTGTATAGAAGTATCATCCACTTCTCTTCACAACGCCCAGCTTCTGGCAGTGCAGATCTGTGACGTCACTCACAGGTCCTGCATCGTGTCGGCCACATCGGCACCAGAGGCTACAGTTGATTCTGCAGCAGCATCCACGTTTGCAGGTAAGTCGATGTAGCTACTTACCTGCAAACGCTGATGCTGCTGCATTATCAACTGTAGCCTCTGGTGCCGATGTGGCCGACACGATGCAGGACCTGTGAGTGACGTCACAGATCTGCACTACCTGAAGCTGGGCGTTGTGAAGAGAAGTGGATGATACTTCTCATCAGAATGCCCAGCTAGTAAAAGTAGTAAACACGCCCCGATGTACGCACATAATACACGCCCACTTGGACTTTTGCAAGCCTCATTTGCATAAATACAAAAATGGTCATAACTTGGCCAAAAATGCTCGTTTTTTAAAAATAAAAACGTTACTGTAATCTACATTGCAGCGCCGATCTGCTGCAATAGCAGATAGGGGTTGCAAAATCTGGTGACAGAGCCTCTTTAAGTTATATAATCATGTAAATAAGACTAATAAGAGCATGCCCAATTTAAGGTGCCCATACACATTTACTGGCTAATAATCCTAACCGTCTTATGTCAGGTTGCAGATGTTGGGGGAAGCGAGCAATGGGCGTGTTGGATTTTAACATCCCAAATCCTGCTGCCAGAAGTGGGTGGATTGTCTCCCTATTCCCTATTGGCCAAACCAAGTCTGCATTTTCATGGGAAAGTCAGGGGAGATGGCGGTCAGCTTAGCACTTGGCCGACCGATTTCTCCACGACCTCCCTGTAAGCCGCTATCTTATGTGTAAGGTCAGCTTAACTTAACTTAAAGGGGATGTCCAGTTTCCGAAAATGTATGATATTTTTGTATAATTAAAAGTTATAAAAATTTTCAATATACTTTCTGAAATAATTCCTCACGGTTTGCAAGATTTCTGCTTCTTGTTGTTCAGTAGGAACATTGATTGTTTACTTCCAGTGAATAAGTTTGGTCCATGGTCATGTGATGGTGCGCTGCTCGTTACAGTATGTGTATCAGAGCTGTGTCTTCTAACGATCCCAGCACCTGTGTGTCCTTCACACGACCATGGACAGAATTTATTTACTGGAAGTAAACAATCAATGTTCCTGCTGAATAACAACAAGCAGAGATCTTGCAAACCGTGAGGAACTAATACCGAAATTATATTGGAAAATGTGTTTAATATATTTTTATTGGTTCAAAATGATTGTCAACATTGATATAGATGCATCAGTCAGAGCACTAATTGCCCCTTGGATTGGCCAAAAATCCTGTGCACCCAGGGGTAGCCTTACCTACCAAGGTCTCTTTGAAAAATGTTTTAGCCTTTTATGATCTGGATAAAATGCACCATTTGGAATAGAATAATATACAGTATATTTTTATTCTTCATTGAAACATCTTTTTGTTTTGTTTTTAACAAATTGGCACCAATATTTGTGTGTGTATGTATACACACACACACACACACACACACACACACACGTGTGTGTGTATATATATACACACACGTATATACATATATATATTTACACACACACGTGTATATATATATTTACACACACACACGTACGTACGTGTGTGTATGTGTGTATGTATATATATATATATATATATATATATATATAATCATGGTGGTCTTTGGATGATATATGTAACTGTATGGCATACGGTTGCATAATTCTGGGCTATACGTATAGCCCATACATCAGAAGATTTGCACAGAGTATGCACCACACAGAAACAAAAAACAATATGTGAATGGAGCCTTACATGGCAGGAACAATGCAGCCCAAAAAATCTCCGCAGAATATTTAGATGGCATTGTAAACATTTAAAACAAGAAATTGTACCTAAAACCATAAACTACTTTAGTTACTGCCATAAACCTTTTATAGTTTATAACTTAACATGTAATAGTATGCAGCATACAGTAAAAAGATCTATAGGTAATGACTATTTAGTAATATGCTGCTCAACTGCGTTACAAGGAGGGTAATGAGCCCTAATTTTGTGAAGAACAATGGATTTTCAGGTTCCTTAAGAGGTTTGATTAAAGAATCAGAAAACACAGTGGTTAATATGTCTTCGTGATTTTCCCTTTAACCCTCCAGCGGGCTAAACTTTGCATTTCCTTGGTATGACATGCAAATTGTTGAAAATGATCAGCTGCAGACTAATCTGGAGCTCATGAGCTTGATCCTAAATTCAGGAAATGGAGTCCATGGAGAATTTCCACCTCCCTCCCCCTTTACTCCAAGTACTTTTATTGAGACCAGATGTGGGACACTGGAGATACTGTGTAACAATATCCTTCCGTATCGTCCAGGCCCTCTACTGCAGTGATCTTGGCAATTGACTTGGACGTTATATCCAAAGTCAACAGTTCTCATCCATTGGAGAGACCAACCTGTCAAGTCCTGAGGCTGCCAGATGTTTTTTTGAAGAGCTTAACAGTATGAGGTAAAGATGGCTCTTCCGTAGCACAATGACGGCTCTTACCTTGGCCCCAAAGTTGTTTAGGTTTTAAGATTCTTAGGTTTTTATTTTTGGTATTTGGATTGTAGTCCTGAATGATTTTAAAATGGAGTTCACTTCTTGTATCCAGGCATTTAACATAGTTTTAAGTTATAATTAAATTCATAGAGCTTAGTAATAATATGTTATAAGCCTGGTAATATGTTATAAGCCTGGTATAGTCTGGAGCAAATGCCCAAGCTGGCCCAGAAACTACAAGCCAAAAGCAACTGCTCTTAGTTTCTTAGGGTTTGTTTAATGGGGTACTAGGTGGGGCCCAGCATACAGAGAGGAATTGCCCATAAGCTAGTGATGCCCAATTAGTGGCCAAGATGGTGCATGTGGCACTTCTGTAAATTTGGGCCCAGAAACCAGGATTCAAGAGGATTTTGATGGCAAAGGGGTGCTCCTGTAAGTGTCTAAGACAGGGCTAAGCAACCTTTTTGTATGGCATGCCGATTAAAAAAATAAATAAATCAATGATGAAGTACTCAATCTGCCATGCAAACCTGACTCATAGACAAACTGTAACCACGTATGTGACTAAATTAATTAATCAGTTAATAAACTTACATTTCAGTGTGACGCTTGTCCCGGACTTTCTTCGCAGATGGTTCATCTGTGTTGCATACGAGGCTACTGAACGCCAGCTGGGGGTGGCGCACATAGGAGAGACTGCGGCTATTTAATACCAGCTTGGGAGTGCTGCACACAGGAGAGACTACTGAACAGTAGCTTGGGGGTGTTGCATTTAGGAGAGACGGCGGCTACTGAAACCATATTAGGGGGGTGTTGCATTTAGGAGATACGGCGGCTACTGAAACCATATTAGGGGGGTGTTGCATTTAGGAGATACGGCGGCTACTGAAACCATATTAGGGGTGTGCACATAGAGACTGTGGCTACTGAACACAAGCTTGGGGGGGTGCATGTAGGAGAGACCACAGCTACTACACACCAGCTTGGGAGGGTGTGCACATAGGTGAGAGAGCTGATAACTTTTTTTCTTTTACAGAGCGGTTGATCAACTCTGTCCTTGCAGCGCTGAACACTCGGAGAGTGAGCAGTGCTGCATTGTGTGGTTACCAAGTGTTCAGCCGTGACAAACACTGGTCTCTCACCTGATCATCCGCACCGCCAAGCACGCAATAAATCGCAGCTCTCTCCCGGTGTTCAGTTGTTTTTTTGGCAAGCAACATGCCATATGTGGACTGAAATTGGTCTGAACTGAAGAATTGCGTTAAAACAAAATTCATTTGCGCCCCTATTGACTACACAGATCAATATTTTTTACTTGATACAGTATTGATGAGAAATGAAAGGGAAAATTCCCCTCTGATGTCGGATCTCCGGTTGTATAAAAAAACGCTGAATCCACAAGATGATGGGAAAGATTTTCAAAAGTCAACCTGAAATTGTATCGCTGGTACTAAATAATGGAAATATTATAAGTGTTTAAATAATTCGAAGGGTCAGTCCGGCATTTTTCTGTTCCATAAATAAAGCAGAGGATAAAATCCTGTTTACTAAGAATTTTATAATTTTCTCCATTTCCATGGCAACCACGCTCTGGTCAGATGAGACGCTGAATGCAACGGTAGAAGAATTGTTAACTTCTTAGTATTCAACGTGGTTTTAGGCGATCCTTTGAAACCAGTGAGCATAAAATGCAGAAAATTTACCTATAAATATTCTTTATGTTGCAGCTACAGTTGTTTATGGCTTCGCTTCTAGCTGTCTGAGTAGCCAAATGTATTTCTCATTAATTCTATCGGAACTTGCCTTACTTGAGTCAATCTGCACACTCTGTCTCTTGATGTTTAGCCTCAAGGCTTGTATGGATTTGCTGTGTATCTTGCTTAAGCCGTGTGCGCAATATGTGAGTGCCAGGAACATTTGGTTTTAATCAAGTTAAGTGAATGTACCACAGGGGCAGATCATGCCGCTGATCTGGGACCCAATCAGAGGGCTCAGCTTGACCTTATATCCTACCCCGTGGGTAGAGTTCGCCTGCACAGGAACAACAATGCTGTCTAATAAAGGAGTGTGGGCGTTGCACCCATGTTGTCTCCTACAAGAGACCAGTATAGGAGCGTGGGTAAACTAGAACCTGGCCCTCCAGTCTGGGATGATGTCATTCACCCCCTTTTTATATTTTAGTAATTGGGGTTGTGGTCCCTATGTACTACTTGGATTCACTAGAACGAACGACTCCTCTTCTCATGGTAAAAGCAAAAATTGACTTGGCTAGCTCCAGCTTTGGGTACCGGCGCGATCTCATCTTCTCATGCCGTTTGGAGGTGATGTTGTAGGATAGAAGGTGATCACACTGGTCTACATAAGAACATGCAGGGCTGCCATCTAAACTTCCTCATGGTGCTACCTAGCAAGATCTGCAGAGTGTATGTATTTATTACATCTGGCTACTGTTTTTTTGTGTGTGTTCGTTGTGGCCATTTGTTTTTAGCTTGGGGTGTGGTACAAATGCCCCAAGGGTGTGCCCAATTTATAAAGCGTGTTGTAAAAAACCAGGCTTAAAATGTCATAAAAGCAACATATTGAGACGTTTCAGTGATCATGCTCTAACCTACTAACGCTCCTCAAATGTATACCCATGCCAGGTCCAGTCAATTTTTGCTAATGGAAAACTATCTACCAAATGATACTTTTATGAGTTGCAAAAAATAATAATAACTGGAACACAACGGCCTGATGTTGTCTGAAGTCTATGGAGTGATATTCCTTACAATCAAAATAGAGTGTTAGTTAAGAGTTAGTTATTTAGCATATTACTTTAGGCAACAAGCCATACTAATCACTTTGGAAATGAAGTCATGCAAAATGTAATACTTTAACTCTTCACGTGCCAAGCTGTTCACATCATAGAGCTAAATATATACACGATGTTCTGTACTGCCAGCATATATTACAACACTTCATCATTGCACCGCCAGACATAAATATACTTTTACCTATAACCTAATATTTAAAAAAATAACACAATAACAAGAAGGCTTCTGAAATATCATTTATTCATTTTCTTTGGGAATGCTTTACCAACGGGAACTCCGTGCGGATGCCCAAACTGCACTTGTTAAAGAGAACCTTTCACCTGCCCATACATGTGCAGTTGATTGCAGCATGTAATAGGCAGGGCTTCACAAACACTGTCTCCTTTTAGATTTTTTTCCGATCTTCCTCCGTTATATTTGGCGCCCAATATGTAAATAAGCCCCTGAACTGTCAATGGGGCATTTCTAGCTAAATGGCAAGGGGGCGTGATGTCTTCGCTCTGACACTGTCCAATCAGCTAAAGACTGCATCAGGACGGCTAGCGCTGTGTTCCCTCCCGTGAGAACACACACAGACTGGTGGTTCTGCAGAGAGCGCTCGCTGTGTGTGTTCTCGCGGGAGGGAACACCGCGCAAGCTGCCCTGACACTGTCCGTAGCTGATTGGACAGTGTCAGAGCGAAGACCTCACGCTCCCTTGCCATTTAGTTAGCTAGAAATGCCCCATTGACAGTTCAGGGGCTTATTTACATATCGGGCGCCAAATATAACAGTACCGATATGTAAATAACAGAGGAAGATAGGAATTTTTTTTTAAAGTGAGATAGTGTTGTGAAGCCCGGTCTATTACATGCTGCACACGTATGGGCAGGTGACAGGTTCTCTTTAAAGGGATAATACAGTTTCGGCAAATACAGAAGTGATTATACAATTTTTCCAATATACTTTCTGTATGAATCTCTGCTTGCGGTCATTCAATTGGAATCTGAATTGTTTACTCCTAGGGGATAAAAATCTGTCACACAACATATTATATGAAGTTTCCTATCGAATGATCGCAAGCAGAAACTGTGAGGAATTTAGGCTGAAATTATGTTGGTAAAGTGTATAAAGTTACCTTACACAAGGAATAACCTTTTATTTGCCGAAATCGGAATACCCCTAAGTTCCATATAGTACAGTATTCTTGACCATATATTTCCATATAGTGTTCAGTAGGGGTACCATATGAGTTCCAAAATATTTGCTGCTTAAAAATCGTCCTTGCCAATAGGGTAGGGGAGAAAACCTGTACTCGTACAGCCCCATACTAAGGTTTTTGTCTTTTGTCCATTCACATCAATGGGAAAAAATGGCGTCCGTACAGCATCTGATGGAGCATGGCATGATTTTGTTTGCGTATAGCGACACATGGAGTGCATATAAATAATGGCACAAGGAACTACTGAAACCTCCATAGTATAACATTACCGCTGTATCATGGCTCTGAAACACTTGCGACTGGTACAGAGCGATAATACCATTTCATGCATGAGCGCTTAGACTGATTAATGGATTTCCATTTTATAGGACAGTCTTATTCCCAATTGACTACCTTGAGCTATTTATGGGTTTCTAGGTTGGAAGTAACAATACATATGATTCTTGGAATCTTAATTTAATTTCTATACTTCGTTTCAAAACTTCTCAACGCCATAAGACCATTGTTTTATATGATTAAGATAATCCCATATGCCCAAAGCAAATTATAACCATTCCAGATATCCCAGAGGCGGATATGTGTGAAGTTTCACATAGTAGAGTTAGTGTGTTAGAAAATACAAATTTAGTTATTGCACGATCCAGTCCTCACCGTAGAAATATTTCCAGAAGCAGAACATAAAAATGTAATCTTTCATTCTTTGTAAACTGAACATATTCGTACAGTTTTGATTGTGAGTTCTGCAGATCATAACACTTACTTTTTTATTTTATTTATTTTTTTACCTTTTTCATTTTATTATGGGTTTATCTTTCAATTTATTCTAAAAGCAGAGGCAAATTGAACTCCTCCTATGATGAATGTTGCCCCTGCAGTCAGTAAACGTAAAATGTAACCATCTAAAGGCCGATATGCACATTATTCTGATCAATGGAGCACATTTTCTTAGATTGTAGCTGAATGCTACAATGAAATAAACAATAATGGTTAAAAATCTTATTTTCCGGTCAGATTGCTGATCATCTCGATCACACCAGGTGCAGTTGCAGAGAGGCCCTGTGTCACGGTTTGTGGGTATGTGGACCCACTAGGCCGCACCGCTGTAGCAGGGAGGCAGCTGGCCAAACAGGGAACCCTAGCAATACAAAGTCCCGCACAAGGGTACCTGGATAGTCCAGACAGTGGCCGCAGCTCTGGCACGGATGGAGGTGGGTGCAGCAGGTAACGCCAGACGTGGCGGATGACAGCAGGTGCCGCAGGTTGAGCCAGGAGTGGCGAATCTCTCTGGACGTGGCAGATTACACAGGACGTGGCGGATGACAGCAGGTGCCGCAGGTTGCACCAGACGTGAATCCCTCTGGACGTGGCAGATGACACAGAACATGGCAAACAACAGCAGCTGAAGTAGACACGACTCCAACTAGTAGGCACAGGAACAAGAACACAGCACGGGATACAGGAACAGGTAACCGGGCATGGGTAACAACTGGAATGGGAAACACTAAGGGACCATTTGCAAGACAGACTTGGGATATACTAACAACACTCAAGCAAGGATCAGACGGGCTGGGGCCTTCTTATAGTCCAGGAAATCATGTGTGTTGATGATGATGATTTTCTTCATGTGCGCGTGCTGGCCCTTTAAGAGTGGGCACAGCGGACAGGAGCGGAAGTGAGCGCTGGCGTCTCCTGGGAAGGAGATGGGGACCGGCGCTCACAGATCCATGGCTGTGGGCGTCAGGATGTGAGTAGACCCAACGGCCCGCGGTCATGGACGCTACTCCCTGCAGACAAGGAGGTCAATGCTACTTTACAAAAAAAATACGCTGCCCTACTGTCTATTAGATCACATCTGAATGAGCATAGCCCCTTTTACATGTCTAAGCCCTTTTACATGGGCCAATGATCGGGCAAATGAGCGTTCATATTGTTGCCCAGGGCAACAATCAGTCGATGAACGAGCAAGCGCTCGTTCATCGGCCGATCATAGCGTTTATGCAGCATGAAATATTATCATTGCCTACAGCCCATCTCCCGGTTTCCATGATGGAAATTTATGGGGACGAGGGATCGTAGTAATGATTCCTCGTCCCCATGCATTTCTCCTTTTTGAAAGGAGCAAAGAAGTGCTGCCTCGTTGATCATCAGTCGTTTACACAGCCCATGTCAGGCCGTGTAAGAGGACCCTAACCATTACTAGTGGATTGGCACATGGGTAAGGGTTCTTTTGCGGAGCCATGAATGAGGTGATCTATGGCTAGCACCCTGCTCATCAAATTAGCAGAACCATATACTGTTCTTTCGCAGGGACCCTCTGTTGTCGTAGTTCTTTATTGGTTCACACCTAGAATTTCCCCCATGTAGCACCAAAAGTCACATTAGAAGCTAAATGGGGCTTTACACAGGGCGATTGTCGGGAAGACAAGCGTTCATAGAACGCTCATTGCCGATAAACGCTCGTTCATCTGCTGATCTTATCATTTTAAAAAAAGTTAAATATTATCGTTGCCGGCAGCACATCTCCCTGCAAACAGGGAGACTTCCTGCTGACATGATGATAATGTATGGGGACGAGCGTTCAGAGTAACGACCGTTCATCCCCCATAGATAGCTCCTTGTGACAGGAGCAAACGAGCGCCGATCAACGACCTGTTTCATTGATCGGCGCTTGCTGCATCGGCCAAAATCGACCAGTGTAATAGAGCATTAAGTTAGGGCTCATTCATACAACCTCTGAATTATATGGCACCCATAGCCGCCTCTAAAATTTGTCTGGTCATTAAAGCTCAAAATATCTCCTGTGTTAGGGGGTTTGTGTACCCTGTATGATTTTTAATGTCTTCTTCTTTACGGTTTTCAGACTACCTGCTATACCCGCACAGTAAAAAACTTTTCTCAAACAAGTGCCAAACATTTGTTTGCTTTCATGTACTGTGATTACATGTATATGTAATCAAACGTAATGCTCACAGGCATCGATCACTGCATGTACACGTGCGATCACTTCCTGCTATTGTTTCTACAACCGTTTCCCTATCGTGTTCTTGTTCGGTATAAATAAACCTTATTCCTCAATGGCAGCATTTTCTGCGAGATAACAAGTGATTCATTGCTGGAATAAGCAAAGCTTGTTTTGTTTGCTTTTTTTAATCCGTGCTTAAAGTGGATGTTTCATCTGCACTCAATGGACAAGTCATATTTCTCAATGACGTCACTACTTCATGTTGAAATTATAGACAGTGTATAGTTTTTCACCTGATAAAAATCCTGCCTGGACTGTGTGTAGCAGGGACGCTTTATCCATAGAGTAAACCGTTCCGTTACATTGGGCCCCTGATGGTGCCGTGGAGAAGCCAAGCCTGCAGTAGGTAAATGTGGACATAAAGGTGTGGGCATCTATAGCCGGCAGTCTGTGGCAGGCAGTGTATGGGGGCCATCTGAGATGTAGGCACCTATGAAGCGTTTTAGGACACGTTTTAAAAGAAATGTTGGGGCTAATAAAAATAAAAAAAAAATTCAAAAGGTTTTAACTTGCAGCTTTGAATTTTGCTTTGGCACACATATTACGCTTTCTTAGGGAGTGATGTAGTCCAATTTGGGGGGGGGGGGCATTCCTTAATGATAGGGAAGTGCTCATAAAGTTTTCTTTACATTCAAGAGAGAACTGTGCGGCGGTTCATAACCTGTCCCTGCCTGGCCCATCTTGTATGATCAGGGCAGGTAGAGCGGCTGAACGCACCACATTCAGCTTCCAGACAGGACACATCGTTGGAGCCTTGGGAGGTAAGTTAACCACTAGAACACCAGGTATAAACCCATTATTTTACACTAGACCACAAGGGAACAAAAAATGAACCCCCTAAATATACCCTGGACTACCAGGTGTTAGCCACTGCTTTTATACTAGCCCCCTAGGGAATAAGATATCCCCCTCTTCTACTCTAGTTTACCAAATATTAACCTCCTCTTCTACCCTTACCACCAAAGAAGGAAACGTTCCACTAAATCACCAGGGTTAATGACTTTATCTTTCCCACTAACTTGGACTACCAGGTCCAATGCTGGATTCACACTGATTGGAAATATTTGAGATTTTCTGTGGGGAAAATCTGCAGCGGATTAGGCTGGATTTGCATAGAATAGAAATGTTGGATTTTCTGCAGTGTTTTTTGCTGGAAAATCCACACATCAAGATTTTACTGTGCATTTCACCCATTCTACATTGGAAAAAGGTTACATTTGCAAAATACATCCAGAACAGAATGAGCATGCTGTGGATTTGAAAATCCGCAAGTGGATGAGATGTGTTCATATCTCATTCACGTGGATGGGACTGTAATTCTGTAAGCATTTCTGTCCTGGGTAAATTCAGCCTTATACACGTTTTTTTTCTTTTTTTTTTCTTTTTGTTGATATGTGGTGATTTTAATTAGTCTAATGCTGGCGCTTAGGATTCGCAAGTCCTAATCTGTAGGCTTAGTCCCAGAACTGGGTGTATGTGCAGCGTAGGGACTAACCTTAGAAGTGAGGTCGCCTTGTCCTGGCAGGTGGACTCACACAATTTTGATCAAAATGTGCGCTAAGAACTTCACTATTGTAAGTAGCTATAGCAGTAATGCATATTTATATATAGTGGTTGTTACATTGGTGTTTGCAGAGTGCTGTCAACGCTTTGTTGTGTAATATAAATATATAATTGATTTATTTATGCCTAAACCTGGGTGTGTCCATCACATTTTTGGCCTACATTTTAACGTATATGCCTGAAAATGCTCCCAACATATGCTTGAAACGTAAGCTGTGCCTTAAAGGGAAGGTGTCATTAAATTATTTTTTTTATATAATATTGCTTTTAGTACGATATTAAAATAAATTTTTTGTGTTCTACTTATTTTTTTTTTCTTACTTTTACTTCTCTATGGGGGCTGCCATTTATTTTTCATCTGGAATACGGCACATACATCCCCATAGAGAATGCGAACGGGAGCCGTTCCATTCACACCATGCGCCGCTCCCACACAGACCAAAACGAAGCTCGTTAGCAGAGCGAAATCCGGTGCCATTTTCATGTGGACCGGAAACTGCTGCCGGACAGTCAGATGACGACTTCCGACCGCGGCTTCCGGCCATATGTTCAAGGAAGCGAAAACGCAAGGAATAGGAGTGGAGACGGCAGCGGCGGCAGGAGCAGGTAAGTTATGTTTGTGTATGTGATGTGTGTATTATGTCCGTGTTATACTGTCTGATTAGCACTGTATCTAATCCTCCTACACTGTGCATTCGCTCAGAAAATGGCGGCACACAGTGTAGGAGGTTTGAAGATTCAACCCCCTCCTTCTCCTGGCACTAGCCAGAATAAGGGAGGGGGGATTGTATGAGGAGACTAGAGCGAGTGTGTCTACCCCAAATTTGCAGCATAAAGCAATGAGGTTGCTTTACCACATTGACCATGCTGCAATTTTGGGAACTGCTCCCTCTAGTGACCAGCACATGGAAATGTTATAAATTAGAATCTAATTTATAATATTTCCTGACTTGTGAAAAAATTTAAAAAATTAAAACAATGTGTAATCGCTTAAATAATAATTGTTTAACTAATTGCCCTTTTAACAGTGGCATCCGTCACCATAGAACTTAATAGTGTACGTTAAATGTATACGTCATGAGCTCTTATGACCCTGTTCATGACATAATGGTATCTGTTTAATGTATACCATTATAGTCTATGGGTGACGGATGGCACGATTAGGCATCCGTTAAATGCCTACGTCACCCGTATTCTATAATGGTATCCATTTAACGTATACATCATGAAAGGCTATTGTAAAGCCCATGATGTATATGTTTAACATATGCTTTACATTGGCATACGATACCCCTAAAGTAATAATCTTTTTTTTAAAAGGGTATATTTGCGTATATCAGCCCGACGGAGGCCAAAACCACGCTCTTTTGGTCTCTGTCAAGCCAACGGAGCCCTATGTATACGTTTAGCGTGTCCGTTGAGAGCTTTCCCAACTTACACGCTAAACGGAGGGTCAAAATGTGATGTGCACTCACTGTAGCCTTGATTTACTAAAGCTATAATGCTAATTATGTGAAATTTTATTCAAAGGAAAAAAAAAACAACATTTATAATTAGAAGACTATAAAATATAATTTAAAAAATGTCATCTAAAATTATATAGCCTATATCTCTTAAGTGGTACCGGTCTCTAACTCAGATTGACGTATGTGGAACCTTTTATAAGAGAAAAAAACAAAAGTAAAAAAGGAGGAAAAATAATAGAAAAATTAGAAAATAGTTATTGCGAGATACAAAAAGTTTTTTTGATCATCTTCACGTGATTAAAATTGACGTCTGTATCTAATTTGTTTTCCTTTTTCCCTCTGCTAGGTTTGCTCTTGTTATTTTGACAGCTATGAACAGTCATATTATATAGTAATATTATTTCGGCAAATGTAGACATGCAAAATCTGTAGCAGGGCTCCCCACCTACCACTACAGCTTATAATAGTGTCTTATAAATGTGGCACAGGGGCCTTTACCCCCCCCCCCCCCCCCTGGCACCAGGTACAACTACTACCTCTTCATCTTGTATATACACCCGGGGCAGATGTGCTAGGGCTCCATTAATGAGAATATCTAGGACCGTTCACTTTTTGTAAACTGTCATCTCTTAAAATGTAATGTGTGAGCAACTAAAAAAAACCTCTATTGTAGATCCATTGTACGGCTGCACCACAGCACAGGAAAATCTGATTGTCGATCTTACAGTAGCCCTATTGAACACAAAACCGCAAATACCAGTAGTGTATGGGATGGTGATGGGGGTGATCATAGAAGGGCAGGTTTTGGGGCGATTTACCAGATTGCCCCCTAACATTCATATTGTAGCAGCACTGCAGGTAAACTCCTCTAGAGGACGGTTATATCACCCATGACACGGATTATGTTGTAGCACATTTATAGGTTCTGCAGTCAAGGGGTCGATCTCTTGCTACCAGGAGATCAGAATCCAGTGTAGAGGAGTAGGAGTGTGCTATATAATCAATATCTCACTGTATGGCACTTATATTTGCACAATGAATGGCGCAGTTATGTACACATTGTGTAGCACTGTTATTTTCTCACTGTTAGGCACAGTTTGTGGAGTGTATATGCCTATTACTTGGGCAGTGTATATGCCTATTATGTGGGCAGTGTATATACCTTTTATTTGGGCAGTGTATATGCCTATTATTTGGGCAGTGTATATGCCTATTACTTGCGCAGTGTATGTCCCTATTATTTGGGCAGTGTATGTCCCTATTATTTGGGCAGTGTATGTCCCTATTATTTGGGCAGCTCCATGACCCTATTATTTGAACAAAGTTTGCTTGGTCTTATCTGCTCTCTGTATGGAACAATTATTTATGCATTGTGTGGCAAGGCTATTTAGACATTGGCGCTATTATTTTGACATTGTTTGGCACTGTGATTTGTATACTGTGGATCACATTTAGAAAAACTAGACCAATCCGATTACAGCTTTTAGTTTTCCTCCACAGTTTAGAAAATGCAAGAAATAATCTGGTTGCTTTTTATTTGCATTAGCCTCAATAAATTGGACCTTTTTATGACATTGTAATTTGCATACTTTATGGCATTGATGTGGCTGGTTCTGTTAGATTGGTGTTATGGCTGATACTATTGTATGGCACTATCATTTGGAAACTATATAGTAGTGTTTTAACAGACCTGTGCAACGTTAATATGGATTACAACCATGGACCACCCGGTTGGAAGATTGAGTCACCAAGCCAATCCCCTTTACATTAGAGTTTTGGGGCACTGATGACTGATTTTCTAGTCACTATACAGTCTATCTGGTTGCTGCATATACTATTCAACTGGACACTATGTGCACGATTTATTAAGATGCTGTGTGTACTATTTATGTAATTGTTACATAGCTACACCCACTGGTGATGACACAACCCCTACCCAATTATCTTACTATTTCTCACAGGACTGGCTGGAAATAGATTATAAAGACGTGTCCCTTATTATCTGTGGGAGTCTAAAGGCCCTTTTACACCTGCCAACAATCGGCCGGTGCAGCGAGCGCCGATCAATGAGACATCGTTGGATGTGGACGAGCGTTCGTTACTCCGATCACTCGTCCCCATACATCATCATGTCGGCTTCGCGTCTCCCTGTTTACACAAGGAGATGTGCTGCCGACAACGATAATATTTAACTTTTTTTTAAAACGATACGACCAGCAGATGATCGACCGTTTGCTCGTTGATCTGCTGATTCCTGCCCTGTTTACACGGGGCAAATATCGGCAATGAGCGTTATATGAACGCTTGTCTGCCCGATAATCGCCCAGTGTAAAACCCCCTTTAATGTTGAGACCGATACCTGCTGATAGTTCGTACTAAAGGCTGCAGTACTCTGCAGAGTGCTGTTCCCCAGTAGCTCCCAATTGCTTGTCTTGACTTCACTCAGAAGGGGTATAGACTTGCATTACAGTCAAATAAAGCCAAAGGGAATAAATTGCAGAGGACCCCAGCTCCTTAGTTGTAGACTGCCCTGACTGATGAGAACTAATGACGTGTTTTCTATATCTAAAAGTACAATCCGATTTCTTTTATTCGCTTTTGTCATCGAAACCTCTTAGAAAGAGAATATTTGGCTTGTGTCCATTAAGGGAACCTTTTCTGCTGCACCAGATTTAATACATAGACACAAAAGGTTACAGAAAAGACAGTGCCCCTCACTCAGAAACCAAGTACATGTGCGAAACTCATTACTGTCATTTCATTATGAACTGTGTTTATTAACAGGGAGATTATATCTGTTTATATTCTAGCATTTACCATAGGCCGACTGTGGCCATTGAAAGGCTCCTTGTGCATTAGACACACATGAATAATACAGAGGTTGACACTGCATTCTCTACACATGACTGCCCATTTATCTGGCTCCAGTGAAGGAATCAATTCTTCATTCTTCATCCCGGGAGCGCAATCATTAATTTGGGAACCATTACAGACTGATGCACTGATAATGACTCTGCTGTTTGGACATTATGTTATTAGTATTGAATAGGATAATAGAAGCACATTTTCCAATTTAAATGGTTAGTAGGCCCGTGGACTAACCTGGGAGCTTTAATGGGAAACAGATCCTATCTTTTGCCAAAGGGATGTAGCTGCTTTTTGCCTTGTATATTCAGAACGTCATATTTATACAATAAAGATTCCTCTTAATGACCAGTAGAACGTTGTACGGTCAGCTCTGTAATAATGGTGTCATATGTCACTGCAGTAGAAGAGATGTCGTTGTTCAATTTGCTTGTAGGAATGAAAGTTGAGATGTGGGTGCTGCTTGTAAAGCATCTGCCAGACACAGCTTCTGTGTCGACGCCCGTGGGTAATCAGTCTGCACCTGCTCCTAAGTCTGAGAGAGTGACACGATCTTCTACCAGTCAGGCTGGGAGGCTGAGGAGTGGGAGAGCCTATCACAGCCTGGCCAGACGGAGCTAGCTCCCGCCCTCTGTCTATTTATACCTGCATTCCTGCTCCTCCAGTGCCTGTGATTCTTTCCGGTTTCCTGGCTATGCTGCTCCTGCTATGATCATTGACCTTGCTTCATTTTTGACCCTGGCTTTACTGACTACGCTCCTGCTCTTCGATTTGTACCTCATACATTCCTGGTTTGACTCGGCTCGTTCACTACTCTTGTTGCTCACTGTGTTGCCGTGGGCAACTGCCCCATTTCCCTAGCTTCTGTGTACCCTTGTCTGTTTGTCTGTCATGCACTTATTGAGCTTAGGGACCGTCGCCCAGTTGTACGCCGTCGCCTAGGACGGGCCGTTGCAAGTAGGCAGGGACTGAGTGGCGGGTAGATTAGGGCTCACCTGTCTGTCTTCCTACCCCGTCATTACACTGCTAGAATAGAAAAGTCGACACAACCAAGTGGTATTGTTTTGATCCGTTTATTTGATCACTCAAAGGCTACGTGTTTCGATACCAAACTGGTATCTTCATCAACGCCAGAGTATAATGAACAGGCAGTAATACAGATGTTAAATATAAAGAAACGAGCGCTAAAAAAAGACGTACTCTGACCTCATTTGCATGCAGTCCGGTAATCAGGATTAACAGTAAAACACATTAGGCTTCGTTCACATCGTTGGGACTCCATTCATGGGTTCCGTCAGAGCTTTCCGTCGGGGGAACCCATGAACGAAATCTAAACTGAAAAAAAAGGAAACCATAGGTTTCCGTTTGCATCACCATTGATTTAAATGGTGTCGGATCCGATGCAAATAGTTTTCGTTTGTCAACATTGTGTAAGGGTTTTGTTGTTTTGACGTAATGAATAGCACAGTCGACTATGGTGGTATTTCCGTCAAAACCACGGAACCCTTACACAATGATGACAAACGGAAACCATTTGCACTGGATCCGTCACCATTGAAATCAATAGTGGTGCAATTGGAAACCTGTGGTTTCCGTTTGTTTGAGTTTGGAGTCCGTTCATGGGTTCTCCTGACGGAAATCTCAGACAGAACCCATGAACGGAGCTCTGACGCAGATGTGAACGGAGCTTCAGACACACATACAGCGAAGTTTGTTTAAAAATACACAATAAAACTGATAAAGAAAAACCACAGTCTTGCTCCAAACTAACCTATCCTCATCACTGGTCGTGCTGGTGAGGAGGTACGGGGGACTCAGACCCCCATTCTAGGGGTTGGTGGGTTTCCGAGTGGTGGGGCCCCCAGGAATCTAGCTATATCACCTACATCACAAAGTAGAGTTTTCCATTCAAAGTCTGAGAGAACTTGTGAACAACTCATATAAAACCTAAATTCTCAGGATTTTTATTTTATGTAATAGTCCTCCTTAATAGATCTATATAGTTTTGCAAAGCTTCTATGAATATCAGATGAAGCAAGTTTTAGGAAAAGGTTCAAACACAAACATAAAAATAGGTTTCCAGGCAATTTGAAGGATTTTGTCCATATACGTTCATAGCATTGCCTCGTAACAGGTGGCATAGACAGCAGGTGACTATGCTGGATCTTCATACTTCAGTGGAGACCAACATACCAAGCCACCAGTCTGTAGAAGTGTTGGTAGCATGTGTTAATGACACCTCTACCCTTCTCTCCAAGTCTCCACCAGATCAAGTAATATACCCCACAATTTGGTGTTAGGACATCAATCCTATGTTGTTTCATTCTGTTATATTTGTAGCCAAGTGCCGAGCTTATGATATTATTGTTTTTTCTTGGGGTTTCCATTATTTTTTTCCAGCAACAATATAGCAGTCTGCAGTGCTATTCTTGCCTTCAAAAATACCGAAACATCAACTGAAACCTGATTATAAGTCAGTGCGGTCCGTCGGCTTGCTCCATGGGATGCCTTATAACGGCCCAGTTTTCCTCTAGAGGTGTTGCTTTCAGTGCCACTAGTGGGAAACTGGATCCGCAGAACCTCAACTTCACAGTGGCCCACAATGCACACATTGGTTTATTTATGCTTTTGTATCGGTTTGTTCTGGGTAAAGGAAATCTCTCCTTTACGTATACAAACTACAGAGAATCGGCATACCCTCCTTCTGCTATTGTAACAATGAAGCTGGAACCCGTTCCACAGCAGCTGGAGCACCGCACAGAAACACTGGTGTATATACATACCCTGCACGGCATTTCTGCTCGACCATTATTAACGATGTTAACGAAAGCACAATCCTCCTGAAAAGGAACTTTAGCATAAAGTTAATGCAAGGACTAAACAGAGGAAAGCAGCAAGAACTAAATGTGTGTGTGTGTGTGTGTGTGTGTGTGTGTGTGTATATATAGGTAGACTAGGTACGCTTGTCCAATTTTAAGAGCATTTGTTGGTAGAATAAAACAATGCTCTAATCTTTTTCTTGGAAAGCCATGGTTCAACCAATATGGCTGGCATTATAGCTCCTGCCGGGTTTGTTGCACTGCTCCTATATTGCTATATATGCTGTTTAGACTTCCCAACATTTCTGCTTTTTGTAGAGCTGTCCAGCCAACCAGATCATGAAAGGGGTGTGGCTTATTCAAATTTACATAACGGGGGTGCTTCTATGCCATTTTTGTGGGCAGAAAAGGGCAGGGCTTAAAATGTTTCAGGATATAACTGTTGACAGGTGTGTAGAAAAAGGAGACGTATCAAAGCATAATTAGCCACATTTTCCATTTAGTCCTCTAGGAAAGCTGGATGAATCCAAATGGGAGCTGTAATTGTTTCTATATCTGTTGCCCCCTAGGTTTCCCAGCAGTAGGGGGACAACTCCAGTACAGTTTTGATTTTTAGTGGAAATGCTCTTTAATTTATTTCATACCTGACAAGAGTCTGGGACTGCTTAATGGACTGTACATCTGAAAATTTGCATAAAAAAAGCCTTTTTATGCTATTTTGGAGTCATTCCTTGGCAAATTGGGTGAAGCTTAAACATTGAGAGGTATGTTATTCTGATAATAGAGAGTCCTAATATGCACTTCCAAAAACTGAGATGCATGGTGGAAATGCAGACTACTCAATGTTGTAACCAAGAGCAAACAACCAAACACTAGAATACAAGACAGATTAATATATTTACATCTAAATTTTATTGTTTTTAAAAAAAACTGAACTTTTTACACTTCTTATTTGTTAAAGGTCTTACAAGCTTCCACCCCAGCAGAACATTATGCGGTGCCCCTTAAATCTCTCTGTTTTCACTGGCGGATTGCTGGCATGTATGTAATTAGGACCTCGCATACTGTTGAAATAACAAATTGCTTCCACTAATAAAACATCTGGCACTTGTTACCAGGAATTACAAACAGAGTTTCCAAGCCTTGTAAGTTTGTTTTTATGGACCTCTAAACTTTGAGTTACGATCAGATGGTTCTTTTAAAACAGGACATGAGTAGTAACTGGTGGAGTAGTATACAGTGCAAATGCTGAGGCACTGACTGGCTGAGAGTAGCGGATTTAAATCCATGGTTTGCAATCAATAGGGTTCAAGCGACGGAGCACAAGTGACACTCACACTTGGTAAGATGCATTATAGTAATGCTCAGTGCCCCTGAGCTGATCCTGGATACATTGCCAAAGGAGGGGGTCTGCTTATTAGCATGCTGCTAGAGGTGGCAAGAACAATAGGATAAGTCATTTCATTGAGATCTCCATAGATGGATGAGCAGCATGTAAACAAATATTTTCCCCTCCCTAAAGAAAAGCTTATATAGGTAGTGTATCACACTGTTCACACTATTATATGGAGGTCATACAGAGGTTTTTTTCTCACAGGTTGAAGGGGTTTTCCTAGAATCGACAATTATCACCTATTCACACGATAGTTGATCATGGTCTGATCGCTGGAGGACCCACCGCTTGAACCCCCACTGATCGCGAGAATGGTGGTCCCAATCCTCTCCCGTTCCTCTTTGCAGCTTCACCTCAGTGAGGAGGACATTGAATGGAGCAGTGGTCGAGTATGTGCACTGCTGTTCAAAGACTATGGGAATGACGGAAATAACCGAGTACAGCGCTGTGCTGTTTCTGTCGGTCTCTTAGACGTTGAATAGAGCAGCGGGCATATGCTGAGCTGCCACTCGATTTTAAGCTCCGTTTAACTGCAATGAGGAAGATCTGGTGGTTCGGGACCCTTGTTCTAGTGATCGGTGAGGGTCCCAGTGATCAGACAATTATTAATTTGTGGATAGTGAATAATTGTCCATTCTGGGACAACCCCTTTAATTGTTCGTGGGGAGAATACCCCCATAGCACTATATGACCGTACACAACTCCCTATAAAGGCTCTGTGCACACTGCTGCATTTGTACATTCAGGTCAATAGGAGCCATACACAATGAATCGGACAAACCGCCTAGTGCAGCCATGAAGGCAGTCTTCGAATCGGACAAACCGCCTAGTGCAGCCATGAAGGCAGTCTTCGAATCTGCGTTCCATAGTAGAGAACACCATAGGCCATGATGGAGGATACGTTTAGAATCCTACATCTTGTTAATTTCTTTAAAGAATTATAAAACTGGAGATTCTCATACAACTCCCTTTTACATATATCAGTGGGTACATTTGGAGAACTTTCCATTTCCTGGTAGTAATTAGAACAATGGGGTAGCAGAAAACATTGTAGTCGTTTCAGTCATGACTCTACATCTAGCAAGGCCAATCGTGCACATCCATCACTCTATTAGTATTCACTCAATCTTAATATCATTGGGGTCCCAGCTGCTGAACCCCAGGAATTTAACCTCTATGACAGTGGTTCCCAACCTGTAGCTCTCCAGTTGTTGCAAAACTACAACTCCAAGCATGCTCTGACAGCTGCAGGTGATCAGAGAATAAGCGGAGTATAAGACAGGGATGTTTGTGGAGCAAGTGATGACAGTAGCCCAGATATGATGCAAACATCAGGCTGTTTACTGAAAGGTGGTATACAGAAATGGCCTCAACTTCATACAAACAAGAGGCACAGTGTATTTAAAGAGCCTCTGTCACCAGTTTAATACTTCCCTATCTCCTACCTAATCTAATAAACGCTTTGATGTAGATAACTACTGTTTTTTTGTTTTTTTAAAAAACATTTATTAGTGCCAAAGGTCTGTTCATTTTCACATTTATGCAATTTTTTTTCTAAATGCCCAACTGGGCGTTTTTTTTTTACTTTCACTAAGTGGGCATTGTAAAGAAAAATGTATGACGCTGACCAATCGGCGTCCTACACTTCTCTTCATTCATGCCCAGCTTTATTCATAGCACAGCGTGATCTCGTGAGATCGTCGTGACGTCGCTTACTCCCGCAGTTGATTCACCGGAGCGACAGGAGAATGACGGGAGAATGACCAAACATCCGCTCCAGCCGTGCCAGGACTGCTGCTAGGGAGGATGATCGTCCTGGCACAGCTGGGCATGAATGAAGAGAAGTGTATGACGCTGATTGGTCAACGCCCACTTGGTGAAAGTTAAAAAAAAACGCCCAGTTGGGCATTTAGAATAAATTTGCATAAATGTAAAAATGAACAGAACTTGTCACTAATAACTTTTTTTTTTTGAAAAATGTTTATCTACAACACTATTAGATTAGGTAGGAGATAGAGAAGTATTAAACTGGTGATAGAGCCTCTTTAAATGTTACACAATATAATGGCAGCAATGCGGGTAATGGTGGCTCACCACTTAACTTCCAGACAGAGCTTTCAACTCCTTCCTGATACAAGAGTAGCGTGCTCTATCTCCAGGCCATTTCTCTCTCTCGACCCGCCGTATCAAACTCGCTGCTTGCGGGGAGGCTCCCTGGCAACTCCCCTACGCTGGTTGCGTCCTCACAATACTGTTGTCGTAAAAAAAATATAAAAGCAAATTGAGTCTGGGACATTTCTCTCGGCGCCGCATTCACCCAGGCAACATACAAAAGATAAAGTGAGTCATCACTGCATGCAACAAAGAGCACACTACAATGAAACAAAACAATCAGGCGTTTACATATACAACATCTCTGGCAGTCCCGGATATGGACCTATAGGGGGTGAATAAAGACAACATAAATAAAATGCACCTAAAGAGGTTCTGCCGCTAGTTTAGTAATTCTCTATCTCGTAACTAATCTAATAGGTGGTATGATGCTGATAACTACAGTGTAATTTTTTTTAAATAACGTTTATTATTTGCAAAGTTATGAGCATTTCTCTAAATATGGTAATGTGGCTATACTTGCGCGATCGGAGGTGATACTTTCTTTTCACTCTGGGCGGTGTAATGTTTTCTGTATGGCGCTGTCCAATCAGTGTCATAGAGTTCTCAAGCCGAGCTTCACAGTGTGATCATATAGTATACAGCTTCCATTCCCGACTCTGTTATCAACTGGCGATACCTCCGGTTATTTCACAGCTAGAATTGCGATCCTGGTGCCATTATAAAAGATTAGAATCTCATCTTTCATATGCCACCACAGCCTGAGATATGGCTATTTTAATTGATCCCCTTCCCTCCAGCCTCAGTCTCTCACACTGTGTGAAGCAGCTTCATGCTTATTGGACAGCGTCAGAGGCTGTGAGGAGGCTCCACCTCCGGAGAATCGCTACTTTTGACACTCACTTGTCTAGTATAGGCTCATTTACATATTTAGAAAAAAAGCTCATAACTTTTAAAATAAACTTTTTGGGACACCCTTGTCACTAGCATTATCAGTGTGCCATCACTAGAGACAGATCCTCTTTAAACAGTAGAATCTTCTTCCCTAGACTGTATTGCTAGGTTAGATAGTGGCTGTGTTACGCTCCCTACTGTCATCGTCTCGTTATATGTGAACCTGCGATTCTGGATTTCAACTCTAGCTTTATCAATCAATGTCCTAGCATTACCATCCGGGCATCTGCAATCAATCCACTCATGCTGCGACCTATATGAGAATCTATTTCAACACGGTCCTAATACTGCTGGGCTCCATCAGAGGTGATGTGATTATCTTCAACAGCAAAAACCTAAAACCATGACTGCACCACACGAGGGCATGCTGGGAGTTGTAGTTTCGCCACAGTTGGAGAGCCAATGGTTGGGGTCCACTGCTCTATGACATGTCAGATTGGCCTGAACAGTGGCGTAGCTATAGGGGTCACAACGGTCCAAGCCTGGGGGGCCCGCAGAGCCCCCATTGCCACACAGCGCTGGTCACACTTCTAATCTGTATTTGCGTCCTCAACCTTGCTCCAGCATTCACTGTGCCGCGAGTGTCTCATTCACAGCACAGTGCAGAGGAGGAGAAGGATCTCCTCACCTTGTCGTGTCGTGGGAACGGCGATAGTTAAGTAATTGTTGTTATTTTTCCATTAGGTGCATACATATGGGGGTATTATACTGGGTATGGGGGGGGGGGGCTCATATGGTAGCTGCAGAGGGAGCATTACACTATATGGGGGCATTATACTGCATAGGACAGCTATAGGGGGCATTATACCGTAGGAGGGCATTATACTGTATGGGGCAGTGTGGAGGGCATTATACCGATTGGGGCAGCTATGGGGGGCATTATACTGTATGGGGGCATTATACAGTATGGGACAGCTGTGGGGGGCTTTATACTGTATGGGGGGCATTACACTGCATGGGGGGCATTATAGTGTATGGGGCAGCTATGGGGGCATTATACTATATGTGGCAGCTATGGGGGTATTGTATGGGGTGCATTATACTGTATGGGGCAGCTATGGGTGGTAATATACTGTGGGGGCAGCTATGGGGGCATTATACTGTGTGGGGGCAGCTATGGAGCATTATACTGTGGGGGCAGCTATGGGGAGCATTATACTGTGGAGGCACTCATGGGGTCTGTCAGGCAAGGC
Source organism: Rhinoderma darwinii (assembly GCF_050947455.1). Taxonomy (NCBI): domain Eukaryota; kingdom Metazoa; phylum Chordata; class Amphibia; order Anura; family Rhinodermatidae; genus Rhinoderma; species Rhinoderma darwinii. Next base: position 64,739,017 of record NC_134698.1, on the reverse strand, counting down.
GGCTGGGCATAGTCCTCAGGGGTCCGGTGGTGTTGGGGAGGGGTAGGGGGGGCCCAAGCTGAATTCTTGCACCAGTGCCCATGAGCCTTTAGCTACGCCCCTGGGCTTGACATAAAAGTCTGTCAGTGGAAGCCCCTTTAAGAACAGCAGGATTGTCACTAGGAAGAAGCTGTTTCATTGTAGAGATTTATTATATGAATTATCAAATACACAGGTTATTGTAATCTTCCACTCTTCCTTTACTAATGGAGGTCAAGGTTCAGTAAGCCTTGGCCCATAAAGAAAAGTTGTGCTCTTACTACTCCTATAAATAGAAATGTTAATTTCTAGAAAAAAAAAAAGGAACTGAAATTTAAATTTAAATAGAAAACAAAAGTAAACATCTCCTCCCCGTGATTTAACTGGAAACACACGAGAGACATGAGAATAAATATGCCTTGGAGTCGCACTGTCGACATGCCAGAGATTAAGGACGTTTTTCTTCCTCTTCAATATAAACCACATTTGATTAATATTATACTGGGGAGAGGAGGGGAGGACATGAGTGGGATGTAATTATACATCTGCCTGCTATCAATATTGGAGATAGGCATCTCGGTTTCTAAATTTGAGATGCTTATTACATAGGAAGTCCATTATTAAAAATAGATCCAATTAAGGGTGAAATGGATTTCCAGAAAATAGAAAAATTACTTATGTATCATGGGTAGCGGTGAGTGAATGGATATGCCTTTGTCTCCATTTTGCCAATGCAACTGATTAACCAATTTTCTGTTCCATAGAACACAAAGGATGGATAAATGTGCCTATTCTCATAAATTCATCAAAAGCAAATCTCAAATTTGGCAAATTAATTTCATCTTGCATCCTAATGGCCGGCAAATTGGCGAATCACAAATCTTTAATTGCATGTACTGCTTGGCTGCTAATAAAGAAATGGGGTACATAATAAAGCATACTTACTTAGACTACCAAAAAAAGAAAGAGAAGACAAGTCTCCCAGGTGTCGCGTACTGAATCGTGACTCCAGGCTCGATGAGCACTTTCTCAAGACTTTGTGCTTTGCGGCGCCCGGGAGTTAAGTCTACGTGTTAGGAAGAGCTAGGAGAGGTAAGTAACTCTGGGGTCTAAGGTCTGAATTCACCTTGTAGACTGTTCTAAATTAATTTTGGTGTCTAAAATAAAATTTTGGTGTGTGGTAAATGGGTCATATACACAAGGGCTTCTCCAACTTCTTTTACCCGAGCCTCACCAGCTAATCCATGGTGATGTCGGGGCCTCGCTAGAAAACCAATACCACCGTGCAGTGCACATAATGCGCCCCAGCAGCATTAAATACCACAGTGCAGCATAAAACCCCTACCAAGCGGCGCCAAACAAATACCAGAGTATAGCACAAAATACTCTCCTGCAGCACCAATACCACAAAATACATCCCAGTAGTGCCACCCACATTTCCCCATAAATGTCCGCCAAATTGCCCCATGAGCCAGACACATTGAACCTTGTAAGCACAAGCCATATTGCCTCATAAGTGTAAGCTTCATTGCCTCCATACGTGTCAGACATAATTCCCCAGTAAATGCCAACCACATTGCTCCCATATATGCCATCCACTTTATTTGCCTCTTCCATACTTTCCTGCTTACTGTCTAGAAGTCCACTTGTAGCTTCTTGAGAACTTCAGACATCTTTGTCAGTGGTTGTTTGGGTGTTCCTCACTTCAGGCATTACATGATTCAGTGAGGAAAGTGGCGACCCAACAAAATTGCTACAATTGACGGGTGGGTAATCGGCTTCAGAGAACAAGTTCATGTAAAATCGGATATTTCTGGAGATGAGTGGTACGTTACTACTTCCAGTTTTTCCATCCTTTTTGTGCTCTTAATTGGCCGTCAGCTGGTTACCGGTCTAATGTGGGCCTGGCTGATGTCATTTGGAGCTGGTGGACTAGTATGAGTACTATAAAAAAAAAGTACATAAGAGGAGGTTCTGAGAACCTTGAATAGACTTTATTTTTAGTTTTTTTATATAGATCGTTTAGGCTTTCTTACTTGTCAGTCTTGTGACCCCCGTCTCTGGGTTTGCATATACAATTAGCAGACGGGGATCTACGCCTCTCACGTTGAATTACAAGTAGTGCATAACAAAGGCTTCAGGTTGCGTAAGATGTGGGGCATGATCTGTGTAAGTGGGCGGATATATGTTTAAACTGTTTTTTGCATTTGTGACGCTTATCACACCATTTCTCATAATATCCCTGATGTCACTTCTCAAAAGCAGGCAAGTATGTAATAAGAATAAATTGGGTTTAGCATAAGCTAGGCAAATGAGGGCTAACGTTTTGATCTGTTTGCTCTGAATTATTGTAGATTTTGTTCAGTTAATAATGGAGGGCAAAGATGAACACACTGCTCCCATTTTATTAATGACATGTTATGATGGACTGCAGTTAGTACTTCTACATCAGGTTACTGTTTAATGCCAGGTGTACTACACTTCTCACATTGCAAATACAAACATGTACTGTGCAGACACCGAATCAGCAGTGAACTACTTAGAGCTTAGTGTATGGATGTTCAGATATCACCAGCACTGGGGGAGGGGGTGCACGGATAGGGGCCCAACCCGAATCTTTATGTGAAAAAAGATCAAATTGGTGTGCCGGATACTTTTTTCATATACTTAGAGCTTAGAGTGGGTCAGAATTCTGCAGAATTCTAAATGTATCAATGAATGAGACATAATGTAAACCAGAATCTGTTTGAGATCAAATAATGTCTTACTACAAGGAACCCTCAACGATCAGCTTTAATCTTCAGGGAAACCAGTCAGCAAGTGTTCAGTTCTCCTACAGCGCCATCACTGGGGAAATGAAGCATTACATGGTGCCTATTGAAATCAATGAGCTATCTGTGTAATGCATGGATCTGTTTGGTCCCCCAAAGTGACATACTATTTTTGTAGCCATGATCCACTTATTAACTCAGAGTACCCTAATAGGTAATTTGAAAATGGGTTTTTATAAACCACACAACCCCTTTGAAAATGGGTATTCATGAAAGAATTAGTAGTTGTTTCAGAGAGCTCTTCTGTTATATAGCAGGAGCAGTCCAGACAAGCAGCTTCTTTCTCCATAGAGATCTGTTATACTTTGTGGTAACCTGACAATGATGTAGGAGATGCAGGATCATTTTGAGTAAAAACCTGTTCTACCAGTTGTATAAAATACGTATTTTCAGAACGCTGTAGCATAGCAACCTTTGACTTTAATTGTCCATTCTGTGATATTCATGTAAAAGACGTTAGGTGAGGGTCCACCATTGGAGCCACTTTAAACACAATATTGGGGAGCAGCCCCAATAGCAGTTTCCTGATTTTGTTAGAATTGGTTTCATGACTAACGTTTCTTTTATTAACATTATATTCATGTAGGGTATTGAAATGGTTGTCTAGTTTGAAATTATTATGTTTTTTTAGTTTTATAGATGCAGATTTTCTATTCTGCAAAGAGTTTCTCTCGCTCTGAACGACCTGGCATGTCTGAAGTAAATGGGCTGTCCATATAATGCACATAGGCCACCATACAGTGCTTAATTTCCCCTGTGGGGGTGCTGCAGGGAAATTAGACACTTCCTGGTACCCTGTAGATTACAGCAGATTGCTGAGGAATCAATCAGTGGAATCAGCTTATTTCCAGGGGATGCCTCTAAGGGCCTATTCACACGACCGTGAATAATGTACGTGTGCTGCGCATGGAAATCACGCGCAGCACACGGACCCGTTGATTTCAATGGGGCAGTTCACACGTGTGAGTTTTCACGCAGCGTGAGTCCGCTGCGTGAAACTCACTGCATGTCCTATATTGGTGCGTGAAAACGCACTTACGAGCCAATTGATTTGCACATCAATTCGATTGAAAAAAAACAAAAACGTGTGTGAATAACGCATGCCACTTCCAAAGCACACTGATGCATAATGCAACACACACGGACCAGATTCACGCGTGTGACTCTGATAAGCTCATGTGAATATAGCCTAACAAAGCAGACATCCCCTTTAACTAGCATTCTACAAAGCCGGCAATTAGTAGAAGACCCTTGTACTTTCTTTTAGAAACCCTTTCAACTCGACTAGCCTCAATAGGGCCAATTTTGATAAGGCACCTGTTCCTTTGGCACACAACATTCTGGGTCTACAGCTCCCACCAATGTACTATTGTTAATAGGAAACAGATTTTTGTTGAAAAAAAAAAAAGACATATGCATCAAACTGAAAGGTAATATCACTCTAAGAGGGTCATTAAGGCTGTCCTGAAGTCAGTAGAAGTCATCCACAGGTATCTCCTGAACATGGCACAATCTGTCCTATTGATTTTTAGAGGAGCATTATAAGCAGGGCTGGCCTTACACTGGATGTTGCCCTGTGCGGTACCCAATGTTAGGACACCCCTTCCCCATCTGGTGTTATTTGGCCAACATATGGCACGGTATGGTACCTTTTAATTAGAAATTGTTTACTAAACAATTTCTAATTAAAAGGTACCATACCGTGCCATATGTTGGCCAAATAACACTTCAATAACAAGTTGCCAAATTAACAAAGCTGTACAGTGCAGCCGCCACCACAATACATGGCAAAAATAATATACTGTACAGTGTCTAAGCAGGAGTGCCACACAATGCCTAAGTAAATACCATCCTACAATGCTCCAATACCAAAAACAATGGTCAAATAATACCAACAAACAGTGACCAGATAACCGCTCCATGTGTAATTTAATAACCGTGCACTGCTATACAATGAATACGTTTTCTGGCGGACACAAATTGCCCCTGAAGCACCTCTACAGCATGGGAGGTTGATGCGCCCTGTGTAACCGCACAGGTCGCTCACCCCTTAGGCCAGACATGTTTAGAAGTCCTTAATTTCCATTCATAATGCAATTCTGTGCCTGTTTCCCGATGCCACCAGTATTATTAGAAGACACTTATAAATTCATGGTATTCAATATCAGACCCGCTGGGAGGAGTAGGATTATGGGAGCTGCATTATAAATTGGTTCATATCTCACTCTTCCTGTTCTATACAAATGCAGACAATATTAACAACATGCGCGTTTGCATTTTAATCCACCTGCTGTGGTCTGACAATGTCTGCCCCTGGTGCCCATCTCATCTTTACAGTTATGTTTGCAGATATAATCCAGCTTTTAGTGCCGCGCCGCATGCTGGCTTGTATTGTAAAGTGTTGAGTGGCAGTGTCAGCACTATGTAACACAAAGGCAAGCAGGACAGCTCGCCCCTTTTATTCCTACCCCGGCTTCTAAACATAATACTGTTTACATTATTAACAAAAATAACAATACATTTTAAAATTTGACTCTGGAAACTGAAAAAATGCTGAGATATTTTCTTTTGGTTAATGCACCGTATTTTAAAGAGATAATCCTTAAAGCTGGCGAGTAAAATATAATTGGTAAGATTAACATGTTATTTTTTTCAAGCTATAACATATATCTTTAAACTCGTGAATAAACTTTTTGTTTTGTGGGTTGAAAAGATGTAATCTGCAGCGTAATCCACTGTAATAGTTCTGTAGAGTCATCTTTTGTTACCCATACTTCATGGCAAACTCTCTAGTCTTCCGCATTGTGACGTGATGGCCACCGGCGGGGCCTGCAGTAGCTTATACAATAAATACATTTCTTATAGACACTTCTATTATCCAGTTGACAAAGGCAAAGGCAAACAGTGCGACCATTACAATGATTTGTACTTTCCAGGAACACCCCTGGCTCTTTCTATGGGAAAGTGAATTGGTTCATTGTTTAATATGAAGCTTTGGGTTGGGGCCACTGTAAATAACTGCTACATTAATGGCATACAAAGCAATTCCCTGGTATGTTATCGGAAATGTGCCTGTGATTAGCCAAGGCAGAGTGGCTTGTTGGTACCCCTGCCACCCCCCCCCCCCAATTAGCTATGCCCCTGAAAACAACCTTTAAGGATGGGGGAGAATGTCACAGAAGAGCTATCGCCCTATAGAGGCTTTTTTTAGTCTGTCTGAAAGTTTATTGACTGAGGATAGGCTGCCTCAAATTGCAACCTGCATTCTGTTGGGACAGGTATGGTGAGTGTAATTCTCCGCAGGTTATTTCATAGAAGCCATGGCTTGTGTTTGTTGGGTAACAGGTTTCTATGAATTTCATGGTATATTATTTAAGGTGGGTCCAAAATAGAGCTTGACTAATGATGGCCACATAGTAATTTTGGTGTGGTCTTCTTGTGGTTACATTTATGGCTGCTATGTGGATGTGGAACAGTATTTCCCATTTGTTGGAGCCTGGTCATGGTTTTTTTTTCCAGATAACTGGAGCAGTCACTTTTACAGTAGGAATGACTCCATGAAGCTTGAAAAAAAATATAGCTCTGAACAAGAATTATAGGATGCGTCATCTTCCCCTACATCAAACATTTTTGCGGTAGGAAGGGTAGTAGGGGTTCCCCCACGGTAATAAAGTGGGGAATAACTGGCCTAGAGGTATAGCTTCACATGGGCCCTGATAAATCCTACGCCCCAAATGCCTTACTAAAAGTATGTGATGATGTCATTGATGATGTCATGCTATGATATGTTATTGCACCCCCAATCAACCACTTATTTAATCTCTTATGTGTGAGGGGGCCCTGCAGCCATAGATTACTGGTTGTGATTTCAACCTTGTGGCTCTCTTCTATATCTTGACATCTTGAATTTTTAGTAAATTTTTACAATGGCCAATATTTGACAGGTTTATAAAGGTTGAAAGGCTGAGATATAATGAATTGTTCCGGCAGCAGTACTACTCTTACGGACTATGCATCATTCATATCTACTTCAGATACACACAGTCAACTGGTAAGGGTATGTTCACACGGCAAACAAAAAATGGCTGTAAAATACGGAGCTGTTTTCAGGGGAAAACCGCTTCTGATTTTCAGCCGTTTTTTTAAGCATCAAACGTTTTTTATTTGGTTTTTACGGTTGTTTTTGGAGCTGATTTTCTATTGACCCAATGAAAACCGGCTCCAAAAACAGCTCAAAAAGTGACATGCACCTCTTTTTACAAGGTGTTTTTTTACAGGCCTATTGAAATCGATGGGCAGATGTTTGGAGGCGTTCAGCCTCCGTATTTTTAGCCATTTTTCGGGGAATTTTCGACCCGAAAAACGGGTGAAAATAGGCCGTGTGAACATACCCTAATAATATATAAGCGCAAGGTGTGAGAATTGCATTAATTATATTGTGTTTGTCAAAATGTGGAACAAATAGTATATATTTTATGTATGTATATAATGTCAGACGTCTCTTACAGACACCTACCAGATTATTTGGACAGTCAAGGGTTACTGGCTACATTTTACGACTAATTCCATAACAATAAATCAAAGATTGCATCTCATTATGGCGACACGTGTCACTGCGTGCTGGGTCCCCATTCAGTCTCTGCGCTGATCGGCAGCAGTAACAAAATCTTTTGTCCCCGGTGTTATTGTCTGGCAGTGAATTGTACAAAAGACCCTTTTACAGCAGTTCAGCCCCAACAGCCATACACTGCGTGGAGCTCTAGTGGCTGCGCACATTTATGTGAAGCCATTAGAAAGCTTTCAGCACAGTAGAAAAATTATATTCATTGGAAAATGTAAAGGTGGTTATTGCAGGGGTTTCAATGATTTATTAAAATACAAAGAGGCTTGATTAGGAGGGGCGGAAGGAAAGGAAATTGAGGTGGTATCATTAATTATTTTTCTTGTGCAATTTTAAGCCTCAATCTACATTTAATAAGTCATGACTATAATACAGTAGGTATCCTAGTTAGAACCAGCAATCCTAACTGTGTGACGCCAAGGGCGTATAGAGGCAGCTCATGTAGCAGCTAAGGGGCCCATGGGAGGGCAGCTTCAATTGTTCCCATCCCCGAATGAGTCGAAGGAACTTAAGCGGGACTTTGTCTTTCCACATTTTTGCACCATCAGTCAACAAGGGAGAAGTAAATCAAGCCACGGGGGCTTTCACCAATCTTCATAGCCAGCTTGGCTAGTGGGGCAGGTAAACTTTGATCGGCCCCCTTGACCCCAAATGGGAGCATGTGGTAGTATAAGTCAGCACATATAAGGGAACCCATTGTAATTCTTGTTATTAGGCCTTTTTTTCTTTTGTGTTCTCGTTGGTGCTTCCCTTAAAATCGATTGACGTATTCCAAACTTGCAGGGGTTTATGGATTTCTGCTGGCCAAGATTTGGGCCAAATGGCAAGACTTTCTTTCATTTTGGCCATCCATTCAACAGATGTAGGGATATATGCAGCGTCACTTTAGATGGTATTGGCCAACATTGTACCAGGTATGATTTTATGGTGATCTAAGCTTCGTTCAGTGCAACCGCAGTGGGTCTGGCCATAACACGAACACTAAAATAAGGCCGTATTATGACTGTCTGAAACTGCCCTAAATGTGAGCAGTTACCACAGTGTATGATCCTTTTCCAGATGATTTACGTATCCCACAGGGTCCAGTTTATAGATAGAATTGATTTGAAAGAAGCTCTGCCAAGAAACTGTCCACCTTATCTACCCACTCACGTTTTGAGATCATTGTGGATGATGCAAAGGGGGACAGTGCAAAAAACATTACTGAGGTTTAGGACCGGACTGCGGGCTGTTTAACCATAACTTAGGCCTTGAGAATCTGCGTGTGAAATAAGACCCCTAGGCCTTGTAAAATAATATTGGCCTTATTTGTATTTACTACTTATTGTTAATAGGAAACGGGAGCTTATTAATCTTTATATCCTCTGTCAAGCTTTAAAGGGTCCCATTTTATTAATATAGTAAACGTTCTGGAGAAGTATAGCAAGTAATATTATATAATGGAACCTGTTATGGTCGTATGCATACACATGTAATAAAGTATAATAGTGAGTTGCAGTTATCACATTTTCTCCACTTTGCACATCATTACAATGATTATTTCCTGTGTCATTTTTTTTTTGCCTTTCATAAATATTTAGCGATTGTCCAGCTAGAACGCATTTCATGTTTATTTTAAATAATTGTGATGGATTGGAGTTTAGAATCACAGAGCGTTACAGGATTAGGGGAGTAACAAACAAAAATAAACATTTGGAGCACAGGTTCCCCAGGCAATGGTCCAGGTGACTAACAAAGTGGCTTGAACTCCACATTGGACCATGAGAACGCCATTTTATTTCTATTTATACATGCATGCTTATTGTATTCATGTATAGGATATTAAGGAAACCTTCCCGTTGGGAAACTTGTGTCTTCTGTCAGGTCCACGCCATAAGTGCAGGGTGTCTACCAATATGTAGTCGTTGCTGATAGCGAGCAGGACTCGCTAATACTATTAGGGCAGTGATTCCCAACTTTATTATCGTAGAGTAACCCCAAAAAAAACGTTTTCAACTGCAGGGAACATCCTCCACTTTGGGAGAGCTGAGCTAATTTTGCCACATCCATTGTAAATGTGACAGCACTTGCAGCTGTCTTTTATGGAACCCCTGACTAGATTCTGGGGAACACTGATTGGGAAAAACAGTATTAGGGACTATAGGACACTTTTTTTTTTTTTTTTTTTATTAATGATTATAATCGGACACCAACGGCTATTTCCCTCAAACATAATTCCCAATTACTATCTGAAAAAATCCAATAACCTGGATCCAGGGCTGTAGAGTAAGAAATTGTCCTGCTGTTTCCCTGGAAATCTGTCAGCAGGATGCTGTTTATGGCGTCCTGAACTCCTATGTATAGATAAGTCTGTGTTGGGCCTCATTCAGATGAGTGTATTGTACTTGTGTTTAACAGTCCGTGTTCCAGATGTAGCACCCGGGCCTCCTGTGGTTCTACTAAACCAATCTTACATCACCATAGATACATATGATGGTGTAAATTCCGTTCAGAGCCGTTAGTTCATATTCCTGCAAAGGCACCCGTCTGGATGAGACCTTATTCCAGCAGTTCTCCTGTACCAATTCCAAAAATATATTCATACAAGGGCCCCAAATAATACCCTAATATATGCAATGTAAGAAGTATTGGCCATGGTAAGGGAATATATTCCACTGATACGGGCATATTATTTGTCTAGATCGTAATCTGGTAGATAAGAATATATATTTTTTCTTTTCTATGTATTTGTGTTTTTGTATTTCTCGTGAAAATTTCCTTCGGAGAGAATGTTTTTTTTTTCCATTATGGCTTCTTCCATGCCAGAACAGTCGGCTCTGTGGTGTAGTTCGCTGCCAGGAAACGGATTAAACCAGAAATGTATTTACAGGATCTTCAGATGCAACCCTGCTGTTCATGAGCAAAAGATTAGACTGTAAGTGAATTCTAATATATTGCTCTAATTAGCCAGATAGATACATTTGCATAATGTAGATAAAACCTCCTGCCTACAGTGTTTGGACCACACGTGTAACGATATGCAAATTAGAAGCAATTAGAGGCAGAAAATGTTATTTGTCAGTAATGGAACTTCTGTATTCAAAGAAAATGCTGTGTTAACTGAGGATCAAGCTAAAGTTTTTGGGAAGTTAGAAAAGTTCTCATGATGTGAGCAAGTTGAGAGATATGAGATCTCCAAAGGCCCTCGCATAAGACAGAGGCAAACATCGTTGTGCTTCATTTAGTCATAGAGGGGTATTTATTTAGGCAAGGCCTCTTATGTATGAAACTTTAAACCACTCTGGTCAATAACAAGAGACATAATGAGGAGAAGCCTGATATTAATACCCGAGGCTTTGATGTAGATGGGCGCAGCTTAAATCTTATAATCACTCACTGACCTTTGGCAAGTAACCTATTATAAAAATTAGTCAGAAGGACAAACAGCTGGAACATATACATGGCAACAGGATCCTTGGGAATATAGAAAGTCTTTTTGTATACCTACAAGCGTTGGTCGGGCATGTCTTTTTACAGAACATGTAAACATCAAATTTTAATTTCGGTACATCCTGAATGATATTGTTATCGGTGTTCACACAACACATATTAATGTAGAAGAGTTATCATTAGCAAGATGTGATTGAGCTCCAAATCACCATCAAATGGGGTTGTCTTTCCATGGGACCCATTATTGTGTCAGAACCTGGGCCCACAAAAGGATCTGGTGGGCCTGGCCAACCCTGGTAGCTACAACTAAATTTACGGTATCCTCTAAAGATTATTGTGAACTTTAGGAACCATAGAGCTCTCAAAGCAGGGGCGTAGATAAAGGCTCATGGGCCCCGTTGCAAAAGTGCTTCTTGGGGCCCCCCAAAACTTCTTCTCATGGCCAAAGGCCTGCAGCTTTGAGCTGCATCACTGGGTCTCCTAAGTCGGCGGTCCCCAAACTTTTTTGCACCAAGGACCAGTTTCATGCAAGAAAATGTTTCCAGGGACCAGAACGGGGGGGGGGTAATGGTCAGTTCACACATTGCGGATTCTCCACAATGGAATTAATCACAGAAAATCCACAGCATAATACAGTAGCAGAAAAGTGGATGAGATAAAACAAATCTCATCCACACACTGCGTAAATAGTGAGCGGAAGAACAGGTTTTCCCCATTGAATTCAATAGGGAGGTAAAACCCACAACAAATAGCAGATGTTGCATTTATTGCGGCGGAATGGCAAAAAAAAAACAACTTCTGCTTACCCAGAAGTCTGTGTTCTTCCTCCAGGTCAGCCTCATGGGATGACTTTTTATCCCATGTGACAGCTGCAGACCTGGAAAAGCAGCAATAATGGAGGAATCAGGCGATATGTTTTAACCAAAACAACTAATATGGTGACCAATTTAGTAACTTTCTCACAATACTCCTATGATTCTTTGATAAATCACTCCTCCACCGACCTAAACCGTTATCGGCCCGCTGGCCTTATGCTGAAGAATAATCATCTGTCACCCAATCCAATTACACACTGGAGATCGGATTGAATATGCATGATCTCGTCTCCATGCTGGTATTCTATAGTGAGGTCTGTTTTTAGCTACAAATGATAGAAGGATTACGTGAAGGCAAATTACGATCACACTTCGATGGATACATTCCCGACTTGAGACCAAAACTAATTCAATTTGATCCAGCCTTAAAATTGGGGACTTCCTGAAGAAAGAACCTTCTGCTAAAATTGCTGATGGTCCTGCAAATGGTTTACACATTGGTATAAACTCTGAGCCAATCCCCTGTCATTATGGCCAAAGATTAGAGGAATAAAAGGCTGGGTACTTCTAAACAATTTATTTTAAGCTGTACATGTATTTTCCACAAATCTCCTAACCCTAGTAGTGTTAAAGGTCACTGGCATTTACTATACACGTTACAATAAGTTGTGTACTTGACAATAGGCCAATTTCATATAACCTAGTAATTTAACATTTTACATATGTTATTTATTAAAAAACATTGCAAGCAATTTATGGATTTTCCTTTTGGCTCACTGCACTATTTAATCCTTAAAGGAGAAAGAGAGTGTGGGCAACACAGCAGAACAAGAGAAGCCTCCAGGGCCCAGATGGGTGCCGACCTCCAGGGATCTCACTTGTAAATCCCACAATGTCCAAACAAGAAGTAGAAAAGAGAGGCAGCACTCCAAACAGATATCGTCAGAAAAGTGGATTTATTCTCCCTGACGATATGTTTGGAGCGCTGCCTCTCTTTTTTTTTTTTTACTTCTTGTTTAATCCTTAAAGGAGTTATCCGGGATTTTGAAAATTGATGGCCTATCCTTAGGATAGGCCATCAGTATTAGATCGGTGTAATGCGCCCCATTCCATACTTGTCCCCAGCATCCTGGTCCAAGCTCTTAGCATTCTCCTCCTTGTACAGCGCGTGACGGTCCCTTCACTGGGTCCTAGCGCGCATACTGACCCTTGTATTCTTAAAGGGTCAGCGCACGCCAAAATAAAAATTCTTCAAGACACCCCTGGTATGAAGGACCTCCTCTCCCAACTCGTATTGCCAGAGCAATTTGGTTCCCCTGAGTTTCTAGTGTTTCAAGTGTATCCCCACTGTCTTGTTTTTGAATTCCTGTGTACTGACCTTTGCTTGTTTTTTTGAATATCCATGCCTGCCGTCTGCCCTGACCTTGAGCCAGGTGCCCAGGGCCAGACTGGCCATCTGGCAGTTCTGGCAAATGCCAGATGGGCCGGTGAACAGTGGCCCGCCTGCTGGCCCCCCAAAGATCAGTGTCTTAGGCGGCAGGGTACAGCATTTCTAAGGGGGCAGCACAACAGCTAAGAACTGCTGTCCAACTGTAAACGCAGCCATGGTCTGTGCTGCTATTACTAAATCTTGCGGTGCTACTTTAAAATCTCCCGCTCCAGCCCCCCCCCCCTTGCCTACTCTTCACCCAACCTCCCCTCCTGCTGCTATTACCAGTTGGGACGTGAGGGAGGGGGAGGGGAGACTGTCGGTGGGCTCTTTGTTGGGCTGTGAGCTGGAGAAGTGATGGAGTGAAGATGTGCATGTGTGTTTACAATGTGTACTTTATATGTGTATAATGTGTTCATGTAATGTGCATGTGTGTGTCTGTGTGTTTGTGATGTGTACATGTGCATATATAGTGTGTGTGTGTGTGTATGTGTATATGTATGTGTGTGTGTGTGTGTGTGTGTGTGTGTGTGTGTCTATATATGCGTGTGCGTGTGTATATGTGGGTGTGAGTGCAGAACGCTATACCTGTTGTATGTATTTCACTCGTAGATTAAATACTGCAGATTTTACCAATGGATTTAGTTGTGGAAAATCTGCATCATAAGGGCTTGTCCACACGTATTGGAATTGCTGCAGAAAAATTCTGCAGCAATGCCGCAGAAACTAGCAAATATTCAGCTGCGGAAAAACACCATTTTCTGAGTTTTTTCCTGCAGAAAATGGTGAGTATTTTGCACCGTTTTTCTCTCTAGTTTATCAGCAGAGAACATTACCAGTGTGCTACCTCTGCTATCGAGAGCCAGCCACAAACTCTTCCAAAGATGACATGTTTTTATTGCTGCTGGAAGTAATTACTACATTTGGTCTTATGGGGACAATAAGAAAGCTAAGATGCCAACGTGAGCTGGTGGTGTGGTGATTTAAGTGGTGTCTAAACAGTGAGTGTCTTCTGTGCAGTCCTTGGTTCAAGTCCTGATGTGTGGATTGTCCAAAATGGTACTTTGCTGGGTGGTGTTAATAGTGGTACGGAGGCAGCGCAGTGAGATTGTTGCTGCATAAGAACGTTAATTATGTAAAGAAAGTTACTTGTTCAGCTGCCCAAGGTCACCAGGAGGACAACGTGGGGGTTAGAACCCACATTGTACAGAAGTGTTTCCTACGCTCAACTCGGATCATGGAAGCTGTGATCTAGCTGCACGGCAGCCTTATGAGGACACATTTTTCACCTCTTTTTTTTAAAAACGAGTAATCGGACCTTCAACAAGAAAAACCTTGGATGACATTGGGACATGACAGCACAGTGGCTTGGGGGTTAACTTTTTTTTTAAGGCTGGAGATCCTGGAGATAGAACTCACATGGTCCTCACGCCTCTAATTTATTAGCAGAGATCTTTACCAGTGCGCGCTACCTCTGCTTTCAACTGTTTGCAACAAAAATCTTCTAAAGATGACATGTTCTTATTCCTGCTGGAAGTGACGTTCACATTTGGTCTTATGGGGACAATAAGAAAGCTCAGAGATCAGCCTGAGCTGGTGGTCTGGTGCTTAAGCAGTGTCTTCTGTGTGGACCCTAGTTCAAATCCTGAAGTGTGGCCTTGTCTGAGAGGATACCTCGCTGTGTGGAGTTGGTGTAGTGAGGAGGTTGCTGCATAAGAAAGTTACTGATGCGGCTGAACCAGTTCTCTTTTACAGAACATTATTGCAGATTTCAGAAATATACTTATCACTTAATCAAGTATCACGTTCCGTCACCCCGTAGGTGTTGCTCAATGGGCAAGGGGGAAAGCTGAATGTTGAGCACATAAGCTGTTAGCTAGCGGCTCCACCGGAACGCATTTTCACCTCATAAAAAAGTGCGGTAATCTGATATTCAACAGAAATCACTTTGGACCGACGTGCGCTGTCTGCTGTGACTGGGGGGCTTAGGCCCAGGGCTGATTTTAGACAGAGTGCGTTGGCTGCTGGGACTTGTCTGCCAGGGCTGCTTTTTTGTCTCAGTCCGGCCCTGCAGGTGACATTGACATGGTGCTAACCACCAAGCCAAGTTTCATGGGGTTACCAGCCGTGACGATGAAGAACACTGGTCAAACATGTTCGCGTCATTTCCTGCATTTCAGTGCTTCCCATTATAGAGATGGATTGAATGAATAATTAATTCTGCTTTGTAGTCAGTAAAAACAATATATATGTTATTTATTTCACATTGCTTATATAGTCCCAACATATTCCAGAACACAGTACAAAGATTGTCATTACTCAAACAGCCCCCTGTCCCCATTGGAGCTCACAATCTAACACCCAACTATGCATTAACTGGTGTGCAGAATTGCAGAGGACTATCTATGTATCTGCGGAGAAAAAAAAAAAACGTTCATCCTAATTTGCGCACTGGTTGAACATTTGCACTTTTCCTAATAAATATTCCAGTAGTGCCCCTAGTGGTCAAAACATGTAAAATACCCTTAAAATGACATCTCTACAATAATTCATGATTGTAATTAATATATCCACTCTATTATCTGCATGATTAATTTTCTTTCAGTATTGCTTCAGGATAATATTTATTTTTGGTATCAAGGCAAGATATATATTTTGCAAAGTTAAGACTTCCGCACGGGATGTTGTTTAGCAATGAAAGTGTTACAAACCTGTGCCAAATAAAATGAATACTAATTCAAAGCATATGCCAAGAATCCTTATATTTTACATGGAAATTAAACCTTAAGGCTAGAACAACAACTAAAAACTAATATTCTTAAGAAAGATTTAAATAGATTCCCCAAAATTCCTTGACCGGAGAACAGCTGTAACGCCTCATGCACACACGACCATAGAAATCTCTTCAAGAACGATTGCTTCTAGGGGAGAATAAGGCGCATCATACAGCGGCACACAGGGGAACTATGGATCTACATACAGAACTATAGGGACCCTGTGTGTTGCTGTGCAGGATCAGTGCACACTCTCTGTGTGCATGTGACTTAGGGGTTTGTGACCTGTGCAGTTGCACAGGGCGCATCAGCCATCACTGCTGAAAGGGGTGTCACAGATGTCCAGGCATCTGAGGCTTGTGACAACCACGAATCTTATTTTTGCAGTGTATGGTATTTTTTTCCAGTCGGCATTATTATCAGCCATATGGTGCCCTCATTATTATGTTGTCTCTATACCAGGGACCAGCAACCTTCTGCACTCCAGCTGTTGTAAAACTACAACTCCCAGCATGCTCTGACAACCAAAGGCTTTATTATTCCAGCCAAAGGCTGTCAGTGCATGCTAGGAATTGTAGTTTCAGAACAGCTGGAGTACCAAAAGTTTGTGACCCCCCCCCCCTCCTCTATACTACTATACTGCAGTGTGGTACATACAGGCCTAGCAGGTCTATACTATTAATCAGTAAGGCCATATTCACACTTGCCAATTTTCAGTATGTTCTACTTCAAAGAAATCATTACAAAATTGGCATTATTGACACCGATTTTGTGTATTTTTTAATGCGATAGTGATACAGCTCTCCACCATGTGTAAATTCACCATTATTCAGAGAAAATCCATCTAAAACAATGAATGTAATAGAGAAGCTGGCGGCCGTTGCTTTTTCGTGAAGACATCTCGGCACTGGAGTGATCAATATTAACTGTCTCACTTATGGAAAAACCTCATTACAGACGATGTTACCAATAAATTACTGCATACATTTATCACTAATGAAATGGCAGATTTTCTTCATGTACTCTATTAAGTCAAGTATCTCTGCTATCAGAAATTCCATTAATAAAAATAACATTACCTTTCTTAAAGGATCAGATACAACACAAGCACGGTGGCTCTGGGGTTAGAACTGTTGCCTTGCAGCACTGGGGTCATGGATTCTAATCTGACCAGGGACAACACCTGCATGGAGTTTTTATGTTCTCCCGGTGTTTCCTCCCTGAAATTGGCCTCCGTGCATGTTTGAGTCTGAGGTGGTGAAATAGTTGCCAGACCCCACTGGCTTAGCTGCCGTCATTTTATTTTTTCCCTTCTCTGAGAGAATGGAAGTATCACCTAATCATGTTAGAAAACCTCCTTTAATCGTCCTGATTGTCACTTTAGGGTACAAAAAATACACCATGCATGGGCAGCTTTAGCACCATATGGCCAGTGTTCCCCCTTCCAGTGACATACATAGAAAAGTGGGGGCCCCATAGCAAAGATTAAAATGCTTGGGCCAATTTCCTACCCGTCTGGAGAGAGGGCTCCTCCACAGGTTCTTTCCACCCAGTCGTAAATGGTATAGGACCAACCAGAACTGGGTCCCTCTCTCCAAGGGCCCCATAGCTGTCGCATGGTCCGTCTCTATGGTATGTACGCCCCTTCTATACTGACGTTCACATTGTAGCAAACTAATTTGTCAGAAGCTGATAAATAATACATAAGAAATCAGTTTACAGTTCTCTTCTATCCCTCATTTGCTAAATAGACTGATTTTATATGGTTAGGAGGTGAAAGCTGTTTGTTGGGTTTTGCTAGAGCCGATAATAATGAGGAATTCAAGTCTCATGACTGTGAGGACACCTTCACCACGATAACTCTACCTTAGGATGGGATATGAGTAGATGCAGGCTGCCTATGTCTATACATAGAGGAATTCGGCCTCATTTACATGGGTGCATCATACCATATGTTTAACAGTCGCTATTCCGGTAGACACCCCCCCCCCCCTCCCCTCTGTTACGATTGAGACAAACCTACATGGCTGGATCTATGCTGCAGAAAGTTTGGGTTCATTAGAACCACAGGAGGGTCCAGGTGTTGTATTCGGAATGAGGCCTTAGACCCAGACTACACAATATGATCACTTGACCGTTTTCCTGCGTTTTTGGTATATAGAATAATGTCATGATAACAATTCCCATAGCTTTATATAGATTCTTCAAGATTGCTGCTTTTCGGATATATGGTTAAATAAAGAGGTAAGTCCTTCTCTGAAACTTCCTGAGGTAAGGACATACCTGTATAGGAAATAGAGTAGGCTCTTCTGCATTATCAATTCATTGATGGTAGAGACGTAACCCGGAGATCATTATTTTCTATTGAAAATGCTGTAAAGCCGAGTTATCGCTAAGTCAGGGACGTCTCTGTTGCAATGATGACAATAGCCCAGATATGATGCAAACAGTCCTTTTACTAACTTGTTAACTCCTCCCTAATACGGGGTCGCGTCCTCTTTATATCCCGGCCCTATCTCTCTCTCTCTTGCGGGAAGATTCCTGGGCAATTCTACCCATCACTGGACCAACTCCATACAGTCGACTTTTAACACTTAAAGGGACTCAGTCATCTTCAACCCCCCCCCCCCCTAAACTAAAATAACCAGTTAATAGCTTAAGACGCTGATTCCGAATCTGTACATTTTGTTTTGCTACTCACTTGCATTTTCTCACTATAAGCACGCAAATGGGCAATGCACTTCATGCTGATGAGGAGAAAGGACTCTAAGCTTGGCGATATGATGGGGTGGACTCCTAGGACTTATCATCATGTAGTGCACGGTCCGTTTGCAGGCTTATGGCGAGGAAATGCAAGTGAGTAGAAGAATAAGGGTATGTGCACACGTAAACTGCATTTACGTCTGAAATTACGGATCTGTTTTCAGGAGAAAACAGCTCTGTAATTTCAGACGTAATTGCTCGTCCTCGCATTTTAAATTCAATGAAAAACGGCTCAAATTACGTCCAAAGAATTGTCCTGCACTTCTTTGACGAGGCAGTCATTTTACGCGTCGTCGTTTGACAGCTGTCAAACGACGACGCGTAAATTACAGGTCGTCGGCACAGTACGTCGGCAAACCCATTCAAATGAATGGGCAGATGTTTGCCGACGTATTTTCAGGCGTAAATCGAGGCATAATACGCCTTGTTTACGCCTGAAAATAGGTAATGTGAACCCAGCCTAAAACTAACAGACTCGAAATCAGCATCTTTTAGGCTATTAACAGATTATTGCAGTCCCTTTAAGCTCCGCCACTACACTGGTTGCGTCCACACAGCATTGTTGGTGTAGCTAAATAAAATGGAAAATGGCATCGTGGCCGTGTCTCCCAGCGCGGCACACAAATACAGCACCTTCCACTATGACCATCATATTTTGCTACGCCAACAATGCTGTGTAGACGCAACCAGTGCCCTGCGGCTCCTCTTCTCTGGTTCCACCTTAGAATGGAGTGCGTGACATACCAGCTATCCCCATCCAATTCATTCACTTAGTTTGCTGGCATCTAGTTACGGGAGTTGGCAGAGTCTAGGACTACATCTTCCACCATATTGTCACGTGATCATCAATGTTCTGAACACAGCAACAACCATCACCCATGACTGTCACCAGGAATGTGCTGGCAGCTTTTAGCTACTAAGGCAATACTATAGGTCAGGGGTCTCCAAACTGTGATTCTTTAGCTGTTTCAAAAATACAACTCCCAGCATGCCCTGGCGGCTGTCAGGGTATGCTGGGAATGATAGTTTTGCAACAGATGCATATAAAAAAACTAACATAGATCTCGTCCTCTATTTTTTAATTGGTGCTAGAGGAATGTTAGCTGCAACCAGATTGGTCAGTATTTGCATTGCAAAATAAGGAATGTTTCCCATGGTTCTCGTTGACCAACTCGGAGTGTCCTCTTCGGTCTGGTAGTCAGTAGAGTCCTTATTTTTGTGTTCATTGGCACTAATACTCTGAAAATGGCTGCCAAAGACATATACATGCCTTACAAAGAAAATACATGAATTGAATGGCATGCCCGTGCCGGCAGAGTGGACGCTTATTATGGGGTTGAAGTATGGTATTAATTACTACTGTGAATTAGCCTTTCACCTTCCAGACCAGAGATTAACTGCTTTCTTATGAGTCTGAGAGCCTCAATCCTGCAAGTAATTTGTGGCATTCCTACTATGGCCGCACTATCTGGCTGAGCTCTGCTATGTGAGGTAGGACCGTGCCCAAGGGAACCAACTGGTAGCTCAAGGCGTAAATAAACAAATAGACGGATGCTCCGGAATTTCTTATACAAACCTTATTTTCTTGATATATTTTGGTGTTATGATGCAGGAAATTGGTGTAATCAGAATGGTGCACCCTGAAGAAGGATGCTGGAGGTGGAAGGTTAACCTATGAGGCACGGCGCCGGAAATGGAAATAACTATAAACACGGTATTCTACTACCTGAAGCCGTGCATTGTTTGACGAATTATCAGTCTTACATTTTATATATTTATTTAACTTAATACAGTCACTAATAGGAATCCTATGCTTTTACCTTCGTAGTTTGACCCAGTGCAAGTCGCCCAGCAACCACGTGATTCCCTGTCTATGTAGTTAATTTACGTACAGAAAGCTACATGTACTGTAGTAGTCACAGGAAATTCTAACTGCTATATGTTCCACTTCCTTTCTATGCTACACAGACTTTTTTTTAAGTAATTCTCATTCAGGTAACGAGTATTAGAATTTGACCTTAGAACTTTACATTTACATTTACTGAACCAGTCTTCTTAAGGCCCCATTCACATGACTGTATTTTTCATCCCTAATTACGGACCGTAATTACAGACCCATTCATTTCTATGGGCTACGGACACCTTTCCGTATTTTTTGGATGGGTGTCCGTTCCATAGAAATTATCCGTAAAATATAGAACATGTCCTATTCTTGTCCGTAATTACGGCACGGACTCCCCATAGAAGTCTATGGGTGCTTCCGTAATTGCAGAAGCATTGCTTGTCGATGCAAGGTTTGCAGCAGTTGCACATAATTTGTGGTTTTATTATCTTTGCGGATCCGTATATACGGATGCATTACAGACCCCATTTGCTGATACCATTCCGTATATCCAGATAAAGTCCGTATTTACAGATACATGAAAATACGGTCGTGTGCATGGGGCCTAACCTGCAGATATGTATATGCGGAGTACTCACTATGTTTTGAGATGGGCATAAACTTGGTAACAACCTGCCGATCCATCCTATGAGTAATTGGAGCAATAATTAGTGTATCTTGGATGAAAATTTTAATTCTAGTAAATTTTCTATGTAGAGGAATGTAATGTTAACTGATCACGTAAAATATATGCTGTTGCTTAAAGATAATAGTCACATAGGGGTGTGTGTGTGTGTGTGTGTGTGTGTGTGTGTGTGTGTGTGTGTGTGTGTATACAGTATATGTACAGTGACCCAGACAATGTAGACTAAGCACTGGATAAGATCACTGGATTATCCTAGAGCAGAGGTCCAGAGGGACGTGAGATTGATTAAATCTAGTTCATAATTGTCCGAACTAGCTTAGAAAAAAAATGTATACTTTTTTTTTTTATTACTATTTTCAAATCGGTTTCATAATTGAAATCATAAGATTTTTTTTAAATTATTAATAAGAAATATAATAAATTGCGTATCAACTATCTTATCATCCTGGAAGTCCAGGCACCACCAGTACAATTATGTAGATGGGGAGGTACTATCCGGGAACAATTGGTTAAAGATGATTCTTTTTCCATTGAAGTTCCACTCGAAAGCAAGGCAAACTTTTTGAACTCCTCCATCAAATAGTACATATCCTTGTATGAACCGTGCACAACATAACCGTATTATTAGAGGTACAGATATCTCACACTGGCAAAAATAAATAAATGGTTAAATTCCAATTCGATTAGTAATTCTATGTATGTTGTTTACTTATTAAGATGTCCTTGTGGACTGTTATGTGGAAGAGACTGTCCAAAAAAATCAAGGACCAAATCTCTAAAATATAAATCTACAATGTGAACATTTTGTGGACGCCTGTCATTCACCAAATCCAATTCGGTTTCAAGTACTGAAGGAAGTACTACAACCCTGTAGAGGGGGCGATGGACACACACGCCTTAAACTGAGGGAGGTCTTATGGATTATCTATTTGAATACTATGTTGTACAAAGTTCTGATCGCATTAGTTTACTGTGTTTTGAGATTTTAATACTATGATATTTTTGACACCTGGATGTATTCACGTTATAAGTATAGCCACTGATCATAATGTAGATAGAATATTGCATTTTTGGTATTTAATCTTTTGCACTATGACCCAGTATGATGAGTCTTTTTCATTGCATAAATACTCTGCATTGTAGGGCTATGTTCACATGGCCTATGTTCAGGCAGAATAATAAAAATACGAGGCTGAAAACAGCCTCTGAAATCCAAACGTTTGTTGGAATGTATTTTTTTTATTTTTTTTGGCAAGCATTTTTTAATAGTATTTTTGTTTTGTTTTTTCAAGTGTCAATGGGAAATCGGAAAAATTTGCTTGCAAAACACTTCAAGAAGTGACATGTTGCTTCTTTTTTACGAGGTGTTTTTAAATCGGATGCGTAAAATATGCTCCTCATGTGAACTACACAGTGTATTTTCCCTTGTGTATGCACATTGCTTCCTTCACTATATACAGTGCAGTCGCTGAATTTATCTCCCTGCTCATTGGGTCAAATTGATTGCATCAAATCATATTGGATTATCCGACCTGCAAAAATCTCGCTGACCCAATCATCATTATAGCTGCTTTTGTAAAGTGTTGGGACTAATCTTCTCACTATGGGGAACAGAGAATTTGCTATGATGCCTTCATCGCACTAAAATGATTTTTTGTGACTGCAGGGCACAGACTGGCCATATTCTCTATGAGCCAACATCGGCTGTCGGATCTTAGCCAATACTACTATGTATTAAACCAGCCTTAAAATAAATCTTCGCCTTTTAACACCATGCCATGTTTCGTTTCATCATTCTGTGCTGATTTATTTCTAATATATCTGTATAGCAGCCAGGCCCCATATTTCTGATACAGAGCTCCAAATCTACTGCACGGAGTAAAATGATGATTTTGTCTGCCTAAAACCACCACTAGAGGGAGATTGCTGTTCACGGTTTTATTATTCAGTATACAGTTAGCTCCCTCTAGTGGTAATTGCATGCAACCACAATTTTATCGTTCAACTCGGACTATGCAGCTGATTTGAAGCTCTTTATCAGAAGAACGAAAGTCTGACCGCTGTAGCGATATATTGTGAAAATGTAACCTATTTTAGATAAAATAAAATAAATAAATAAAAAAAATAATATACATATATATATATATATATATATATATATATAGTGTTTAAGGGAGGACATTCACTTTAATTATTTACTTTGTCAATTATCTCCCATCTTGATGTTGTTGGTATCTCCCTTGGCGTTCTATGTTTGACAGCCATTTCCTATCAGCTATTTTCGTTTCACGTCTAAAATTGGAACAAACGACCGTCTGTTTACATTACAAGCAATGTGAAGCATACAAGATGTAGATGAAAGAGACTGTGTGTGCCTGGCGGCATCTGTCCGATATGTTTATTGGTAGAAGACACTGTCGTTTACAGTAAGCAACGCAACAGACACGTTACGGAGTAAGGCAAAATTGAGGCTAAGTGCCTACCATTTGGTGCATTTTAAAAAGATTCCCTTGAGTAAGAGCAAATGTATCTGATGGAGAGCAGAGGAACTTAAAAAATGTGATACAGGGAGGAACAAAACAATGGAGGTCAGTGCAACCCAAACAATTCTGCCTGCAAGTTGTTTAGTCTAATCCAGCAATCTGTTTGTAGAGAGGAAAGGAATGTGTTCAGGAATAACAAAAGGCTTTATATAATATATCTCCGCTGATGACCGCCCCGCTGTCCGCTAGGAAATGGAAACGGCTGGAATTGTTAAACTAGTGGACAACGGGCCAACAATGATATTTATTATCATAGACACCATATTAATTACAGATAGACATATTTACAATGTTACTTATGAGATTCCCTAGGTCCCCCCCCCCCACCCACCAAACAGCCGACCAGGGAGATTTAATGTCTTAAAGGATATGTCCATATTTACAACCAGTTATTTGTTCGTACTCCAATGCAAATTTCAACGTCTGCACATCCCTGTTAGAATGCCAGGTTTTTGTCATGTTGCAAAATCAGTCCAAGATTAATCATTTCAGAACTTTTTCCACAATTAATGTCACCTATAATCTGTACAATTCCATTGAAAAACAAACTGAAATCTTTTAGGGTGGAAAAATAAAAGAACAAAAATATTGTGGTTGCATAAATATACACACCCTTAAACTAATACTTTGTTGAATTACACTTTAGGACAGCATTCAGTCTTTTTGGGTAGAAGTCTATCATCATGGCACATCTTGACTTGCCCACTCTTCCTTGCAAAAGCTCCAAATCTGTCAGATTGCGAGGGCATCTCCTGTGTACAGCCCTCTTCAGGCCACCCCAAAGATTTTCAATGGGATTCAGGTCTGGGCTCTGGCTGGGACATTCCAAAACGTTGATCATCTTCTGGTGAAGCCAGTCTTTTGTTGATTTGGAGGTATGCTTTGGGTCATTGTCGTGCTGAAAGGTGAAATTCCTCTTCATCGTCGGCTTTTTAGCAGAGGCCTGCAGGTTTTGTGCCAACATTGGCTGATATTTGGAACTGTTCATAATTCCCTTCACCTTGACTAAACCCCAGTTCCAGAAAAAGCATAATGCTGCCTCCACCAGGCTTCACTGTGGGTATGATGTTCTTTTGGTGATGTGCAGTGTAGGCTTTGCGACAAACATACCTTTTTTAATTATGACCAAAAATTCAAACCATAACACGTTTTCCCACATGCTTTTGGCAGACTTGATGCAGGTCTTTGCAAAACATAGCCGGGCTTGGATGGTTTTCTTTGTTAGAAAAGGCTTCCGTCTTGCCACCCTACCCCACCGACCAGACATATGAAGAATATGGGAGATTGTTGTCACATGCACTACACAACCAGTACCTGCCAGAAAGTCCTGCAGCTCCTTTAATGTTGCTGTAGGCCTCTTGGTAGCCTCCCGGACCAATTTTCGTCTTGTCTTTTCATAAAGTTTTAAAGGACATCCAGTTCTTGGTAATGTCACTGTTGTGATGTAATCCACTTCTTGATGACCGTCTTCACTGTGTTCCATGGTATATCTAATGCCTTGGAAATTGTTTGGTACCCGTCTCCTGCCTGATGCCTTTCAACAAGCCGGT
Source organism: Rhinoderma darwinii (assembly GCF_050947455.1). Classification (NCBI taxonomy): domain Eukaryota; kingdom Metazoa; phylum Chordata; class Amphibia; order Anura; family Rhinodermatidae; genus Rhinoderma; species Rhinoderma darwinii. The sequence continues at coordinate 64,713,716 of NC_134698.1, read as the reverse complement.
CCCTTTTGGAGTGTTGTAAGCTCTTTACGGACCATGGCTTTTGCTGTCACATGCAACAGAGAAAATGTCAGGAAAATCCTAATAGAACAGCTGAACTTTTATATGGGGTTACTCAGAATCACTTTAAATAATGGCAGCTGTGTACTGACTACTATTTAACATGAGTATAAATGTGATTGGCTAATTCTGAACACAACCACATCTCAATTATAAGAGGGTGTTTAAAATTATGCAATCACATTATTGTAGTTTTGTTATTTTTATACTCCCCATCTAAATGATTTCAATTTGTTTTTCAATGGAATTGTACAGATTATGGGTCACATTAAAAGGTGGAAAAAGTTCTTAAATTATTCATCTTGTACTGATATTTTGACAAGACAAAAATCTGGCATTTTAACAGGGGTGTGTAGAATTTTTATATCCACTGTATGCCTACAGGATCTGACTACACAGAGTTTGTTTGTAGTCTGTTACCATAGAGGCACATAACAGTAGATGGTCAATCAGGAATATGTGAAAAGTTAATACATTTTTTATTTTAGATGGTTTATATAAAATTAAATAATTCAAAGATGGACAGACCCCTTAAGCTGGCCATATACATAAGATATCAGTCACTTTCTTCATCCTTCAAGCCATCACAAGCCATTTTCAAATATGACAGATAGTGCTGTGCCACATGGAATATATAAAAGATATAAAGATATGACTTTTACCCAAGTGTAAACAGCCACTTATAATCACTGCCCTAGATGAGAGTTTCTAAATGTCTGAAGCCAAGTAACCTTACTCAAATAACATCTGAGTACCCGCAAGGCTATGATCATACACTATGTTGTTTAATAAAAGCACAACATAAGCACAGTATAAGTAACCCCAGAATCATGGTATGTAACCCCTGAGGTACATGTACTACAGGTTAATAACCTAGGCCCTAGACCCCTATGGATGTTCCCATTAACCTCCTAACATTAAAATAAACCCTTAAACCACCCAGTTTTATGTAGCATTGTGTGGCTGGATTATTTGACCATTGAATGACATTAATATTAATAATAAAATATAGTCTACATAATTCATATCACCACAACCATAACGACCCATACTGTAAAACAAACGCGTTATTTATCTTCCACGGTGAACACTGTAAAAATCATTTTTTTAAATGGTACCGATGAAAACAACCGCTCGTCCCACAAAGAACAAGCTATCACGAAGATCCATTGACGGAAAAATAAGTTATTGCTCTCTATATGCGAAGACACATGAACAAGTTAATTTTTTTAATGAGAAGTGTTTATATTGTGCAAAAGCAGTAAAATAAAAAACTTTATGAATTTGATATCGCTGTAATGCTAATGACCCATAGAATAAATGTATTATATTATTTTCTACGCCAGGGTGAATGTTGTAAAAAGACCCCCCCCACCCCCCCCCCCCCCCCCCAAACAAAATACAAGCAAAGCAGTGTAAAAAAACAAACAAAAAACAGGCAGGACCCTTCTTTGCTTTTTAATCCAGGCAGAAAAAAACGTCCCCTGCACTTATCCTACATCTCTGAGAGCAGGCGTCTCCGCCTCACCATGTATGGCTAAGACCAAAACCGGCGTATTCTTGTAATCCCGGCGGGCCTGTCCTGTTGACACGACAAACATTATTGAGGGAAAAACCCTTTAGGTAATGACTGTACCCACATTAACTTTAAGAAGTGAGTCAAAGTTGTAGCCAAGCAATGGCATTGTAGTGATTTGTATTTTTCGATGTTCAGGACGCATGCAGGTACAGCTTCTGGTATGACCGCAGGGTTTTCTTTTTATATTATCCTGTCTGACGTTTCTTCACCACACCGTTTAATATATTGGCCACAGAGGTTGCTGCATTTCTTCCAGTATTACAATGTATGCAAAGGCAGTAAACCGGGGGACACAATGAAGCAACAAATCCACTGCATCTGCTGCCACTTTGATACCTGCGCACGATCGCTGAGGCAGAGAGAACAATTCCTTATTGTCAGGCTGATGGATTATACGGCTCCGTGTGTTACCAGTAAATTGTCACAGACTTTAGATTCTGGCTTTTTACAGAACTTATCAAAATAGTTGACAGTTTGACAGGAATTCATTTTTAATGCATCAAGTCGTGTGGCAGATTTATAATTGAATCCTAGTTGTCCATACCTTGTAATGTAAAAGAAAATGTCACCATGAAAAAAAAAATTAGAAAACGTTTATTACAACTCATATCTCAACAATATTAAAACCAAATGTGTTCAAATATACTTCGGTTTATTTTATTAAAATAAGTGACCAATTGTGCGGATTCAATTCAGAATGTATTTTTTATAGGGTCTAGTTCAGACACCGTTTTTCTGACAGGCAGAAAAAAATCTGCCTTCCAATTCCTTCATGAATTCGGAGGAGGGTTTTTAATTGCCAGCGTCTTTCTATGCTTTTTTTTTTCCCGTGTTTTTTTTGCCCGCGAACATTAAAATCGAATGCAAAAGACGCCACAAAAAAAAAACGTTTTTCCTGCTTCCCATTGATTTCAATGGGAGGTCAGATGTGGAAACCGCTCAGGGAAATAGAATGCCACTTTTCTTTTCTGCAAGCGGCCAAAAACCGCCTGGGAACAAATCGCCTCAGCCTCCCATTGAAATCCATAGGGGGCGACATGGGCCGTTTTTTGGCTGTTTCTATGTCAAAATCAGCGCCAATTTTTTTTTCCCCCTCATATAGTCAGAGTTAAATTAACTCCTTAACGACCTCCCCCCGTCTTGACGGCAGGCGGTGCAGGTCCTATGTCTACAGCGACGTCTTTTAGCGTCCCTGTAGAAGAGGCTAATAAGCGCTCCTCCTCTAAGCAGGAGCTGTAACTGACAGCTCCTGAACTTACAGAAGCTTCCTGAACACAGCTGGCATTGGAAAACATTGACCCCAACTGTTTAACCATTTGATCACCGCAGTCTGACACTTCTCTTCGATCACATCACTGGAAACACAGTGACGTGATGAAAGACCGGGGAATCTGTAGTCCGCCCTGGGGACCTAGAAAGGACCCCAGGGCTGTCTGTTCAGTATGCCTGCTGTTTGGGCACACTATGTGTCAAAGTGACACAGTGTAATGTATTAGTATACAGGAGTAAGCTAATACATAAGTATAAAATAAAGTTATCCCTTCATGGGATTCCCAAAAAATTTTAACAAAAAAAACTGTCCCAATAAAAAATCATTACTTTGCATAAAATATTTTAATGGCCATACACTACATAAAAACAAAAAACCTACACATATTCGGTATCTACACGACCATAATAACCTGAAGAATTAATTTAACAGGTTATTTAGCGTGAAACGTGAACGAGATAAAAAAAAACAATGGCGAGAAAATGATTTGTCCCTATATTCACGCCGTAAGAATAAATTATATAATTTACACAGTGAATTTTTTTATACCCCCAAACTGTGCAGAAAACAAGACCCCATTCAGGCACGTCAATGAAGAAATTTAAAAAAAGTTATGGCTGCTGAAAGGCCGGGAGGCAAAAACGGAAAAAAGCTGGTCATTAAAGCCATTTCAGGTCTGGTCATTGAGGAGTTAAAAGATTCTGGGTGCCTAGAGCCACCACCAGGGGAAGACTATTATTATTCTCCATTGGAGTTGTATAAGGCCCTGCTCGCATGGCGGATTTTGTCCTGCCGCAAAATCCGTCGTGGAATTATTCCTGCCATCAGCAGAAAGATTCTTCCTCCCATTGTCTTGAATGGGAGGTTCGGGCGGAATCCGCCCAAAGATAGAGCAGGACGGTAGCTGAAAAAAATCAAGCGTCCGTCTCCCATTGAAACGAATAGGAGCTGGAATTTTGCAGCGGAATCCGTCGCAAAATTTCCGCCGCGTCAACAGGGCCTAAATCAGTTTCCAGTAAGCTCTCCCTAGTGGCAGCTACAGGTAGCCAGAATTTTATCTATGCCTGTGGAAGTAGGTGATTTTTGGGCTGTACAACATATTATGAATAATGAATGAATAAATGAGGCACAGAATTTGGACCTACTTAGAATAAAAAAAAAAAGATAGGTACACTTTAAATCTCACCTAAGCCGCCCATCCTCAATGATCAAGAACACTGATAGCGGTTTACAGCAGCCTGCAGTCTGTTAATGGTCAACTGCCGACTATCATGATTATGCCCGCCCACCCACCATGTGCACATATAATGCTGTTTATTTTATGTAGAATTGGGGAGTCTGTCCTCACCTCCTAATCCTCAACCCAAAGTCCCTTAGGTTCTGTGAGTTGGATATCTTAAGAACCCTTCTAGGCTGCTGATGATCATCTGCCGTGAATTATTACCCACCTTTACTGGATGTATTTCCTTATGCAAAGGATGGGTTGTATCGTGACATATGTTCAGGTGCAGAGGGTCCAGATAAAGCAGGCAAGGACCAATCAGATCTCTGCATTACAGGATATCCAGATGGGGGATGGGAGATTTTTGTTACTCTGACAAAAATGACGTTTTATATTTTTTTGCATGGAGTAACAATCTAACATTCGGCCTACCACCAGACCTAGAACGACTACTGCAGTGTACAGTATGTGGCTGGTATGGAATTAATTACATCTAGAATAAAGATGGGAACTTTAAGTCTAGGAAACCGCGACACGATCTGTATTTTCTATATACTTGTGTTTACGACATTTATTTGTGTTGCCAAATGGAGTGAGAGCGTGTTAGAAGTTCCCATGGTTTACTATGATACTGCAATATTGCAACCCCCGCCATCTATCATATTACACATAAATGAATTGCAGGTTGTGTGTTCTATAGTAAACACACAACCCCAGGCGGCTTCTCCAGTTTTCACGTTCCTTACCCAAACAAGTAAAAGTCCTTGGAATATGATCCGTGTTTGACCACCATTAATCATGAAAAATGAGTGACACCAAAAATATGTCCCCGAGCACATAATATCAGCTCTGTGTTTTCTTGGCCTATTCAGTTTAGTGTCTGCAAATGACAAACTGCTGCTTGAGCGTGTTTTACCCCAAGCAAGTAGATCCCCCAATATTCCCAGCCAAAAAAAGCTTAAAACTAAAGTCAATAAATAAGCGTCTTACCGTGTAGGCCGCGCAGTTCTGTCCAAACCTCAAGACTTGAAAGACTTGTTCTGTAGATTTCCTAAAGCCTCGTTAATTTTTTATTAAGTTCATTCCAGAAATATCAGAATAAAGATTTATATGATTGTGGTACATTTTATTCGCTTATATTTTTGTTCTGGTTCTTGGCTTTTTCAGGAGGTCCCAAACATTGCAGTTACTTATAATGGTCACATTTTATTATTGAAAATATAGAATACATATATAGTGGGCCCCACCTGTTACAATATTGAAAGAGTTATCCGACTTGAAAAATGTGATTAAAAAAATTTAATAAATCGGACCTCTTCATCGTGCTGCATGGAGATGAAGTGGCGAAGATAATTCTTCATGATTTGGTTAATCCTCTCGACTTGGCCATTAGACTGGGGATGATAGGCTGAAGAAAAGTCCATCTTCACGCCTAGGAGTTTACAGAGGGCTCTCCAGAAGTTCGAGGTGAACTAAACCTCCCGATCAGACACGATATGAAGAGGCAAACCATGCAAATGGAAGATGTGTTGGATGAAGAGATTCGCCAGCCGAGGAGCAGAAGGTAGGCCGGTCAGCGGGATAAAATGAGCCATCTTCGAGAACCGGCCCACCAACACCACCCAGACTTTATTGCATCCTGCAGAGGAAGGAAGGTCAGTGACAAAGTCCATTGCTATATGCTGCCAGAGAGCATTGGGCACAGGCAGAGGTTAGAGCAGACCGGTAGACTTGGAGTGAGCAACTTTGTTGGAAGCACACACGGTGCAAGACGAGACAATATCTTTGGGCAGCGTGGGCCATCTGAATTGACAGGCAGTCAGATCTTGGGTTTTACAAGCACCCACGTGCCCAGCCAGTTTGGAGCTGTGCCCCCAGCAAAAGATTCTCCTCCTGTCTGCCAACCGCACAAATGTCCTCCCCAGAGGGATGTCTCTAACTTGCAGATGATTAGCAGAAATAATACAGGATGGGTCAATGATACTTTGCAGAGGCTCCACTGTGTCCCCCGGACAGGGCATCGGCCCTCACATTTTTGTCCGCGTGCCGGTAGTGGAGTACAAACTGGAACCAGACGAAGAACAACGACCACCTGGCTTGACTGGGATTCAGCCGTTGAGCCGACTGGAGATATGTAAGTTTCTTGTGGTCGGTGTATATCAGGATGGGGTGGGCTGCGCCCTCTAACAGATGTCTCCACTCCTCCAGAGCCAATTTAATGGCCAGTAACTCCCGATCCTCAATAGAGTAATTGCACTCTGCAGAGGAAAAAAAGTCTTGAGTAATAGCCACATATCACTGCTTTTCCTTTGAGGCCTCTCTGGAACAGAAGTGCACCTGCACCAACAGAGGAACCGTCCACCTCCAACGAGAACTGTCGAGAGAGGTCAGGATGATGGAGGATTGAGGCTGAGGTAAAGACATTCTTGAGGCTATTAAATGCAGATTCTGCCTCTGGAGTCCACACCTTGCCGTTCGAGGGTAAAAATAGAAGCCGTCAATAATGAGAAGTTTGGGATAAACTGCTGGTAGAAGTTGGCCTATCCCAAAAAGCGCTGTATAGACTGCGGGCACTGAGGAGATGGCCATTCCAGGACGGACTTTACTTTTGCAGGATCCATCTTGAGACCTTGATCCGAGATGATGTTACCCAGGAAGGGCAGAGAGTTCTTTTCAAAGACGCACTTCTCCAGCTTGGCATACAGACGATTCTCCCTTAATAGCAGTAGAACTTGACGAGAGAGAAAATCCGAATATCATCGAGATAGGCCACAACACAGACATAGAGAAGATCTCGGAAGATATCAAGGACTAATTCCTGGAAGACCGCGGGAGCGTTACACAGACCGAAGGGCATCATCAGGTATTCGTAGTGCCAGTCTCGAGTGTTAAACGCCGTTGACTAATTCGGATCAAACTGTAAGCACCACGCAAGTCTAGATTAGAGAAGATCTTGGCTCCTCGTGTGCAGTCAAATAGTTCGGAAATTAGTGGCAATGGATATTTGTTCTTGACAGTGACTTGATTGGGACCACGGTAATAAATGCAAGGCCGAAGAGATCGGTCTTTTTTTTTCTTGACAACAAACTGGCTCCGGAAATTCCAGTCCAGGACTGGGGCATGTAGTCGGAGCCAAGGCAGGCCCAGTAGGACACGGTGGCGGATTATCATTAGGGCGGTTCGGTAGGCCGCCCGGGGCCCAAGGCTCGCGGGGGGCCCAAGGCTCGCGGGGGGCCCATGGCCGTCCGAACCACCCATGATCGAACGGCCTCCCTCATGCCCAGTGTGGCGTCGCTAGCACCGGAGGGGGCCCCGGTGCTAGCGGCAGCCACATTCACACATCAATGAAAAATTACTATAGTAACTGGGCCTATGTAATAAACTACACGGGCCCCTGTTACTATAGTAACTGACAGTAGTTACCCCTCCTCTTCCTGGAGCGCATCAGATGTTGTGAAGGCACAGCGCTGTGCGCAGCGCATAACGTCACGATGCTATGCGCCGCGCACAGCGTCCCGACAGTTGATGCAGTGAGGACCTGCGGCCGAAGAGGAGGTAAGTTTAGTTTTGCTGATGGGTTGGGGTCAGACACCCGGGACCCCCGCAAATCAGCTGTTTTAAAGGGGTTGCAGCCGCTCATACTAGCGCTACTTCCCCTTCATTCCGGTCATTTTCTCAAACTGAATCGCCGACACGGACGTGTCAGCGATTCACAGTGTGAGCAAGTGAGGGAAATGAAGGGGAAGCAGTGCTCGTACGAGCGGCTGCAACCCCTTCAAAACAGCTAATTGGCGGGGGTCCCGGGTGTCTGACCCCAACCCATCAGCTATTGATGGCCTATACTGAAGGTAGGCCATCAATGTTTAAACCTTTAAAGCCTGTATCTAAGCCTAAAGTGTGTTAGGCTTAGATACAGGGCCCAGCTTATACTGCATAAGAATACTGTCTGCTGGACCCTGTATCTAAGCCTACATTAGGCTTAGATACAGGGTCCAACAAACTATCACACATGCACATGGGCCCTGTATCTAAGGCCCTGTTCACATAACCGCCGCCCTCCCGTTGAGGGTTTCCGTCTGGTTAACCCCTCAACGGAAAGGCAAATGGAAACCTTAGCTTCCATTTGGGGGGGGGGGGGATATTCATTTGTATCTATAGGGGGCTGTGTGTAACGCTCTCTATGGGGGGGATGTGTGATATCTACAGGGGGCTGTGTGTGGCGCTATGTATGGGGGGGGGTGTAATATCCACAGGGGGCTGTGTGTGGCACTATGTACAGGGGGCTGTGTGTGGCACTATCTATGGGGGGGGGGGGTGTAATATCCACAGGGGCTGTGTGTGGCACTATGTACAGGGGCTGCGTGTGGCGCTATCTATGGGGGGGAGGGGTGTAATATCCACAGGGGCTGTGTGTGGCACTATGTACAGGGGACTGTGTGTGGCACTATGTACAGGGGGCTGTGTGTGTGTGTGTGGTATTATTATATTCAGGCGCGCAGTCTTTTGTGCTATTATATTTAGGGGCACAGTATGTGGCACCATGATAACTTTATTTTCATTTATAGGTGTGGAAATGTTGGAAAAGTGAGGAGTCGAAGACATCTGAGTGGCAAATTCTGCAGAAATCAGTCATGGCCGGGAGACGTCGTCATGAGCTCTGGACCGGATGGAGAAGAAAAGAGGAAAAATACTACTAGAATCTGAGACGTCGTCACATGTGAGTCACTAGATTTATAGAGAATCTGTCACCTATCCTGACATTTTTATTATAGGAAATCCTTGTATTTCACAAAAAGTCTTTCTGCAGTCCAGGACTGATAGACAATTCCCCTTGTCAGGAGGATGTGTCCCTGCACAGTGTGATACTGTCAGTATGTAATAATAATAATATAATAATAATCTTTATTTATATAGCGCCAACATATTACGCAGCACTTTACAATTTAGAGGGAACATGAAACAAACAATATCAGACATTACATAGTGACAAAGTTCATTTACAATTCAAACCTGGGTAGTGAGGACCCTGCTCGCAAGAGCTTACAATCTATGAGGACATAAGGGAGACACAAAGTGTAACAGTGTTTGTTCTGTACAATAGTCCGGCCATTTTTATACACATGCGGTGGTAACATAAAGCTGCATGAGCCGGTCACCAGCCACTATCCGTGTATGACGGACATGAAGAGAAGGAGTGTGAGGGAATCTTATTCTGATGACCAATCTAAATGGAGGGCCATGGAAAGGAGTCAGATTAGGGAATGTTATAGGCCTGTCTAAATAGATGTGTTTTCAGGGCACGTTTAAAACTGTGGATATTGGGAATTAATCTGATTGTCTGGGGTAGCGCATTCCAGAGGACGGGTGCAACACGAGAGAAATCTTGGAGACGGGAGTGGGAGGTTCGGATTATGGAGGATTTTAATCTAAGGTCGTTGGCAGAACGTAGAGTCCGAGTAGGGTGGTAGACAGAGATGAGGGAGGAGATGTAAGGAGGTGCAGCACTGTGGAGAGCTTTGTGGGTGAGAGTAATAAGTTTGAATTTAATTCGGAAGGGGATGGGCAACCAGTGCAGTGACTGGCACAGATTAGAGGCGTTGGTGTAGCGGTTGGTCATAAAGATGAGCCTGGCTGCTGCATTGAGGATAGATTGGAGAGGGGAGAGTTTAGTGAGGGGAAGACCGACTAGTAATGAGTTACAGTAGTCAAGACGAGAGTGAATCAGAGCAACAATGAGAGTTTTGGCAGTTTCCTCCGTAAGAAAAGAGCGGATTCTGGAGATGTTTTTGAGGTGAAAATGACAGGAGCGTGAAAGTTATTGTATGTGAGGAGTAAAGGAAAGATCTGAGTCAAAAATAACCCCGAGACAGCGGGCGTGCTGCTTAGGAGTTATGATAGTGCCACACACAGAGATGGAGACATCAGGTTTAGGGAGGTTAGTAGATGGTGGGAACACAAGGAGCTCAGTTTTAGAAAGATTCAGTTTCAGATAGAGAGAGGACATGATGTTAGAGACAGCGGACAGACAATAACTGGTGTTCTGTATTAGAGCAGGGGTGATGTCACGGGAAGAGGTATATAAGGGACACAGCCCTGTGACAAGGGGAATCCGTAACACCCATTTGTTAATGCTTGCCCAAAAAGGTAGTGTTAAAAATAGTTGCAGGGCGGCGGTGCGCAAGGGGGGCCCAATTTTGGGTAACAGCCCAGTGCCAATCGTCTACTTAATCCGCCAGTGGTAGGACAGGATTGACGGCTTTAGGCAAAACAAGAAACAAAATTACTTCCGAATGAAGGACTCCAAATTGGAGCTTCAGCGGCTTGGTTTCCGATACAATCAGGTTGGGCAGAAGCAGTCCATTCAGCAAGGCAACAGTCAAAGACTTCTCCAGAGGGACTGTGGGCAACTGTAGAAGATCCACTAGATTTTTTGGGATGAAGTTTGCTGCGGACCCGGAGTCCAGATATGCATAGACCCGGTGCGTCTTTTCTCCAGATACTATGGTCACGGGAATGGACTGTTTAGAGAACTTTCTATCTAGCGCCGTTCCACCTAGGGTTGACTCTCCAACCAATCCTAGGCATTGGAGTTTCTTTTGCTTCTGAGGCCACAAACACACAACATGGCCTCCGAGGCCACAATACAGACAAAGTCCTGAAGTGTGTCCGCAGGGTTTCTCCTGAGCAGACAGTTTGAGCCAGTCCACCTGCATAGGCTCCTCTGGTGGGACAACTGGTGAGGGCAACGGGGATTGCTAGAAGATAGAAGCCAGCTTAGCGAATCTTCTCTACCGACGAACCTCTTGGGAGCGCACCCAGATCCTCATGTCAATCCGGGTGGCTAGAAGTATGAGATCATCCAGGGTTGGTGGCAGATCACAAGCGGCAAGCTCGTCTGTAATTTTAGGAGACACTCCCTGCCAGAATGTAGCCATCAATGCCTCGTTGTTCCAGGACAGCTCTGCCGCCAGAGTGCGGAACTGAATGGCGTACTCGCCGACGCAGGTGTCCCCCTAGTGAAGGGTCAGAAGAGGTGCAGCTGCTGAGGATCCTCAAATACTGTGCGAAAAGTCTGTAGGAAACACTGGAAGTCACGGGTGTCTGACGTTCCCAGATAGGGTTTGCCAATGTTAGGGCCTTGCCAGTAAGGAGTGAGACTATAAATGCGATCCTTGCGCCATCAGTAGGAAATGCTCTAGCATGTAGACTGAAGTAGATCTGGTTCGGAAATCCCCTGCAGGTCCCCGCAACTCCGTCGTAGCGAGGAGGTAGTGGCAGCGAGAATCGGGAGTCCGCACTGGTACTGACAGGAGGTGTAGCAGGAAGAACAGCCGGAGCAACAGGAACAGATGCTCCGGCTGTTCCTCCTGCTACACCTCCTGTCAGTACCAGTGCCGACTCACGATTCTCGCTGCCACTACCAGCTGATGTGTAATGGCGTTCACCGCCTGGAGGAGTTGGCCCTGTCGTAATTGGCAGACTAGCATATCCTCCTGCATGGCTTGTGATGTCGTCACGGTCTTGGGTTGACCAGCAGGGGTCCATGGCCTGGGCGTACTGTCATGATCTGTGGGTATGTGGATCCACTGGGCCATACTGCTGTAGCGGAATAGCAGCTCGCCAAACAGTGTACCAAGTCCACGTCTATATAGTCCAAGCACAAGGGTACCTGTAGCAGTTCAGACAGTAGTAACGGCTAGGCTCAGATGGGACCTTGGCAGCAGACACCAGGCGCGGTGTAACACAGCAGGCGTGACCGATGGCACAACACGACTCCAACATTCTAAGGCACAGGAACAACGGTAGCATAGGATACAGGATAACACTAAGGGAACATTTGCAAGACTAACACGTGTAAACACAACAACGCTCAGGCAATGAGTGAAAGGGCAGAGCCCTTTTTATAGTCCAGGGCAGTGGTTCCCAACCGGGGTGCTGCGAGAACTGTCCAGGGGTGCCGCGACACTCCGCTCATCCACTGAAATTTTTTTTATTTTTTAAGTTCCACCCCCGACGTAATGTCCCATAATAACAGCTTGGACATGCTGAGAGTTGTAGTTCTCTCCTCTTATACCTCCTCCCTGTAATGTCAACTGATATCACAAAACATGCTGGAAGTTGTAGTCCTCTCCTCTTCTACCTCCTCCTCCTCCTGTAAACATTCTCTGATATCACATAACTTGCTGGGAGTTGTAGTTCTCTCCTCTTATATCTCCTCCCTGTAATATCCATGGATATCACATAATAATAGCCTGGACATGCTGGGAGTTGTTCTTATACCTCCTTATTTATTCCTTCCCCAGGAGTAAGGCCACTTTCTCTCTGTGATGGTCACTTTACCTGAGGGGCTGATGGTCACTTTACTGGGGGGGGACGGGGGACTGAGGCTGATGGTCACTTTACTTGGGGGGGCTTATGGTCTCTTTACTGAGGGGTCATTATACTGTGAGTGGGGGGGCTGATGGTCATTTTACTGTGAGTGGGGGCTGATGGACATTTTACTGTGAGTGGGGGGCTGGTCATTTTACTATGAGTGGGGGGATGATGGTCATTTTACTGTGAGTGGGGGGCTGATGGTCATTTTACTGTGAGTGGGGGCTGATGGTCATTTTACTGTGAGTGGGGGCTGATGGACATTTTACTGTGAGTGGGGGGCTGGTCATTTTACTGTGAGTGGGGGCTGATGGACATTTTACTGTGAGTGGGGGGCTGGTCATTTTACTATGAGTGGGGTGCTGATGGTCATTTTACTGTGAGTGGGGGCTGATGGTCATTTTACTGTGAGTGGGGGCTGATGGTCATTTTACTGTGAGTGGGGGCTGATGGTCATTTTACTGTGAGTGGGGGCTGATGGTCATTTTACTGTGAGTGGGGGCTGATGGTCATTTTACTGTGAGTGGGGGCTGATGGACATTTTACTGTGAGTGGGGGGCTGGTCATTTTACTGTGAGTGGGGGCTGATGGACATTTTACTGTGAGTGGGGGGCTGGTCATTTTACTATGAGTGGGGTGCTGATGGTCATTTTACTGTGAGTGGGGGCTGATGGTCATTTTACTGTGAGTGGGGGCTGATGGTCATTTTACTGTGAGTGGGGGCTGATGGTCATTTTACTGTGAGTGGGGGCTGATGGTCATTTTACTGTGAGTGGGGGCTGATGGTCATTTTACTGTGAGTGGGGGCTGATGGTCATTTTACTGTGAGTGGGGGCTGATGGTCATTTTACTGTGAGTGGGGGCTGATGGTCATTTTACTGTGAGTGGGGGCTGATGGTCATTTTACTGTGAGTGGGGGGCTGATGGTCCTCGAGTGGTTTCCGCATCTTACCTCCCATTGAAATGAATAGGAGGCAGAAAAAACCTGCGGCTCTCGTTTGGTGCTTTTTTGTCTGCAGTTTTTGTATTCGCTTTAACGGCTTAAAAAAAATGTGGCCAAAAAAGAAAAAGTCAAACAACGCTGTCAATTCAAAATCTGCCTCAAAATTCCTAAAGGAATTTTGAGGCAGATTTTTATTTTCTGCCTTACAAAAAAACCGCTGTGTGAACATACCCTAAGAGTGTAGTGCTTGTTTTTAGCCATTTTTTGTCGTTTTGTAAACCATTTTTGATAGGGGTGCCCTGAGAATTTTTTGTTTTTCCTGGGGTGCCTCGAGCCTGAAAAGGTTGGGAAACTCTGGTCCAGGGTGATCATGTGTTAATTGATGATTATTTTCATGTGTGCGCACTGGCCCTTTAAGGTCGGGCACAAGGGTGCGCGCGCGCACCCTACGGGACACACCAGAACGGAGCGGAAGTGAGCAATGGCGTCTCCTGGGGAGGATATGCTGGCCAGCACGAACAGATCCATGGCTGCAGCCATGGGGGGGGGGGGGGTTTAGTAATCTCGGCGGTCTGCGGTACAGACATGTAGTACAGGTACAGACTAGTATACTAGACTAGATGCTGTACAGGTAGAGAGTAGTGCAGAACGGGTAGAGTAGTGCAGTACACTAGATGTACTACATCTACTGTACTGCTTTACCTGTATTACATAATGTGCCATCCTGTTGTTTTTTTTTGCCAAGACTTCTTAGTAGCTCCTTTGACGTTACTGGGGGAACCTCTAACACTACTTACTGCTGTGATACTACTAAGCTTCACGTCTTCTACTTGCTGCTGGTTGGGGAGGGGGGTCATTTGTAAAGGCTATGAAAAGTTTCTGGTTTTGTTCATAACTAAAATGGGTGTTTAGTCTATACAATCCAGCTTCTGTACCTGAGGATTGTGATGATTGAATACACATGGTGAGATGGAACATATTTCATCTCTTTTGGACGTGTATTCTTTAATTGCCCGTATGACAAGTGGCTTCTACTGCAGGGAGTGCACTGGTCCGGTCATGAACCCCAAGTCATATCTGCTCCAGAACACAGACACACAAGCCAAAACACAAACGTTAAGTCTGAAGTCAAGGCCAGAAACATTCATCATTATTCAGATTTGTATGATTCTGGGTATTAGAAAATATCCGTCCAGCACTCAGCAGTGAGGGGTGTTTTTCTTTTTGGAGTTTTTAATAAATGTTGGGATGGGGGGGGGGGGGGGGGGGGATCTAATGCCTCATGCACATGTTTGTATCATAGGTCCGTGTTATACATATCTGTAATACACAGCCCATGTATTACTGAGGTATTTGGTACCTGCATTTACAATTGTGCAGGTTGCGGATGAGCCCAAAATATTCAGCACTCCGTTTGTACTGTATATAGTCATCTAATATAGAGTAATGACCACGTCCAGGATGCAATGCAGTAGAGGACATTTAACTAGTTCCTATAATTCAGTCTGTATCTGGTTGCATACGTGACCCTAGTGGCAACCAGAGTTGTAAATGGGGCTCTGGCAGTGGCCGACTTAGTAGACCATAGGCCCTGGGCTGTTCCAAAAGCTGGGGCCCCCCTCTCCACCACCCCTCCCCTTGCAGTAAAATAACTCCTGAGGGCTATATGGGGGGATTATACTGCAAAGGGGGGGGGATCAGTGCGTCTGACTGACTGCTGAGTGCTCTATGGGAGGGTCTGAGCGTCTGACTCTTATGGTTCTGGGGGGGGAGGAGTTATCCCCCATAGAGACCTCAGAAGTCATTCAGACGTGATGACCCCCCCCCCCCCCTTGCAGTATAATACCTACTGAGGGCTCTATGGGGGAAATTATATTGCAAGGGGGGTTCTGAGCATCTGACTGACTGCAGGCGGCTCTATGGGTGGGAAATTATTTCACACACAAAAATTTAGAAACTAAACACCCTATATACAATTCACACGAACACCACCCACTATATACATGCACACACTATATACTCTATACACACAGCACAAACTATATAGACTTACACTATAAAACACTATATATATATATATATATATATATATATATATATATATACACACACACACACACACACACACACACACTGCATAGACTTACATTATACCCACACTACAAAACCCTATACACACAGCACACTATATAGACTTACACTATACACACACACACTATATACTTACATTATACACAGAGCACACACTATACAGACTTACACTATATACACACACACACACACACTACTCACTATATAGACTTACACTAGGTTCACACACACACACACACACACACACACACACACACACACACACACACACACACACAGCCTCTTCCTCTGCGGTGCTTGTTCTCTGGCAGCCTCCAGGACCTTAATCATGTGACTGTGACGTCACCACAGGTCCTTCACCCCCTAGTTGCAGTCTTGCCGTTATCGAGCAGCTTCTGGAGGTGTAGACAGGAAGGACCGTGCACAGCAGCACAGAGGAGCAGACTGTCAGGGTATGTGCACACCGTGAGAGGCTTTTACGGCTGAAATGACAGACTGTTTTCAGGAGAAAACAGCTGCCTCGTTTCAGCCGTAAAAGCTCCTCCTCGTATCATGCGAGGCGTCTGAGACGCTCGTAAATCTTGAGCTGCTCTTCATTGAGTTCAATGAAGAACGGCTCAAATTACGTTGCAAAGAAGTGTCCTGCACTTCTTTGCCGAGGCAGTCAATTTACGCGTCATCGTTTGACAGCTGTCAAACGACGACGCGTAAATGACAGGTTGTCTGCACAGTACGTCGGCAAACCCATTCAAATGAATGGGCAGATGTTTGCCGACGTATTGTAGCCCTATTTTCAGGCGTAAATTGAGGCATAATACGCCTCGTTTACGCCTGAAAATAGGTCGTGTGAACCCAGCCTTAGGGAGACTAGCACCTCACATCACTGTTTGACAGTCTGCTCTCTACAGCTGATGTGCTTTGCTGCCGGCTACCTGTTAACTGGCCGCAATTGACTCCACCCGCACATGCCCCCCCCCCACCTGCATAGTTTTTTTTTAACTTATGTGCAATTGGCCCCCTGGGAGCCTTGGGACCCGGGCGGCTGCCCGAACCGCCCATATGAGGATACGCCACTGTGCTCTGGACTGTAAGGCTCGGACTACATGAAGTTGCGCACAAATTTCCCTTGTAATTCGACTTCAATTGTTCCCTATTGGGGAAATAAAAATCACGAACAACCTTTTTACGTAAATGCAATAATAAGGTAAAATTAATGCACGTTATTTTTCAAGAGCAACAAAAATGCATAGAGATAAAACCAACAGAGTGATAAATCCTAATGTTTAATGTTAATGTATAAATTACCACCAATATTACAAAATGATAAAATAGAAAAGCTCTTAGTATTTACACATCATATCACACTTGGCGTTTCTTAATTTCAAATAGCCACTGATGCGGATCTATACAAGCAGTCAGGAGGCGCCGCCATTTTTCTTGGAACGGCTGGTTTGAGCCGTGGCACATTCAGCTAGGATACATAGTTAATTTAGTTCTCTTCTGGCTTGGTCTTGCCTAGTCATTCTTGTTTTTTAGAAAGTATCAGCACCAGAAGAATCTGACCCCACAGAGGTATATTTAATATCCTCGTCATCTTCCATCATAGATGGGATGGTCACAGACATCTTTTTTGGAGGCTCCGCTGGTTTTCCTGCTAGGAAAGAAAAGTAACAGGGTATTATGAAAAAAATATGTATTGGGTAAAAGGGGCACTGCAGAAACCCCATTTTATGCTTTTATAGTGCAGGAAATTCTATATATTATACATCTGAATAAACACATTCTCTAATGGACCATCTGACATATCTATTTTCAATATAGATGATCCTTACTCTGTACCGATAAAGAACAACTACTTAGGATGGGTGTTTCTGGTTTGGCTGATAAACAGAGTCCTGTTTCAAGGCTCTATAAGGGGTCAGACAATGACTTACAGGAAAGGGGTTGTCTGGGCACGGGGCAGTTTTTCATACTGGTGACCTATCCACAGGATAGGTTATCAGTATATGATCGGTGGGAGTCAGACACCTGGATCCTGCACCGATCAGCTGCTCTGGCTGTCTGCAGGCACCAGATGTTATGCAGTGGTCAGTGTCGGAAGTAGATGGCTATGGTCACAGTATAGCGGCCGTGCTGCATTACTGCAACTGCTCCTATTCAAGTGGATAGATAATCGGTATGAAAAAAAAAACCCGTGCCAGGACAACCCCTTTAAGCCAAGTATTTGATTGACCACTTTCTTCTAAACCACAAACTGGTCCTGCAGCTCTTTGGCTGAGCTGAAGGGTTTTTGGTCAGTGACCGTGTATATATTTTCTCCTGAGTGTTCCTTTGAAGAGGACCTATCGCCTCTCCTGACATGTCTGATTTAGTAAATGCTTGTATTTACCATGAAACAACAATTCTGGAGAATCTTATTACTCCTTAAAATGTATGACCAAATTAGCAATTGGGTGTTAAAATTCCCCTTATCAAGAGGGGCGTGTCCCTACACAATCTCACTCTGTCAGTCTTTGTAGGGACACGCCCCCAACTCGTTACACCCAGTTATCAATTTATTCACAAATTTCTGGGATGAATAATAGTGGAACTGCCCAAGGTATAGTTCTAAAAATAGAAACTCTGGAATTGTTATTTCATAGGGAATACAATTATTTACTAAAACATACAGTTTGGGAGAGGTGACCGCACAGAACTCCTCAAGGACTTAAAGAGGACCTGTGTGTAGTGCAGGGTATGAGGGGGCGGTGCATGACACAGGGACTTAGAGAACACTAAAGAGAGAATCCCTGTGTCATGCTCCGCCCCCTTAGGCTCTGGACTATTGATAAATCACCCCCAGTGTGTTATGTAAACGAGTGCAGGAAAAGTAGAGCAGTTGCCCATAGCAACCATTCAGAATTTAGCCTTTATATGTCAGAGACTCTTTGCAAAAAATATATAGTTGGTCACTGGCTGGGAACTTTTTTTTTTTTTCAAGGTTTTATTGGTTATTAGAGCAAAGAGAACAAAACTTGAGCACCTCTAGGCCCCTGGTGTAAATTGTTAAAAACAACAATGGAATAAACAAATCGAATCTGAAGGCTTGAAGCACAATTTAAAGGGGTTGAATCAATAAGACCACCATTTTTATATGTCCTATTAGAGAATATGGACACAATATTGGGGTATCCCCCGCTAGGGACCCTCTTCTGTAAGTCACAGCTGAGAGCTGTTAAAGGAGTTCTCCGGGCATTTTATATTGATGGCCTATCCTTAGGATAAAATGACCAGAGAACCCCTTTAAGATAAAGTGTCTCCCCCTTCTGGCAGACTTGGCCCATCCATGTATTATACGGTCACTCATTTATTTGAATGAATGCCATGTAATTCCCCAGTAGTGGCCGCTGCAAGGAAAATGTATGGCATGACCCGCAGGGATCTGCCGATGACTGGGCTAACCTCTATTAAGCGGTTACTCCCTTGATGCCTAATGGCTGGTATTACAGCCCATGCAGAGGTTGCTGCACAGCGTTTTCATACTCCTGAAGGACAATGTTGTCTAGTTTATATAGCATTACATCTAGTAGTCTGGTAAATGAGTGATGCCCATTGTGCGAGCTGTAAAAGCAGCCATATTGGTTGTCACCCAATATTACAATGAAAAGAAAGGTTCTTATTTTAACTGTTTTTACCCAAAACCTTATAAATCTTCTTAACGACAGATTTATGAGATGTTTGCAGTCCTGGGATGGAGGAGGTTATCTATTGAGTGGTGTCCTTCGTAGTTGTTTGTTACACTAATGTTACACAAGGGATATACTAGAAAGCAATAAAGATAAAGCTTGAGGTGTGTCAATAATCCCACCAGCTATGAGGTCTGATCAGGAAACCAAAGCAAATGATTGACAGAAGTTTTGGAGAACAGGTTACTGGAAGGTGAGAGCTGATAAGATAAGGAATAATAGGACGGGGGCTATTAGTTATTAAATCTAAGTACCACGTGTAGATATGATAATCTCCCACATTAAAATGCATCAAACTAATGACAAAATCCCCTATTGTAAAATTTGTCAGCCTTTACAATGGATTAATAATCCTACATGTCAGGCGTCTTATCTGGATTCACACAAACTAGTTGCAGATCGATGCTACTAAAGGCCCTTTTACACCGGCAATAATCAGGCAAACGCTCGTTCATAGAATAGTTTAAAAAAATATATATATATTATTGTTGTCGGCAGAACATCTTGGTGTGTAAACAGGGAGACTCGCTGCCGACATGATAATAAAGTAAGGGGAACAGTGATCGGAGTAATGAGCGCTCGTCCCCATACTAGAAAGGAGCAAACTAGTGCCGATCAACGAGCGGTCCATATCGGTGCTCGTTTACACGGCCCAGGACGGCACCTTCTTGATGGAATCTCAGAAGATAGACAAAAGGCCCTTTTACACGGGCCAATTATCGGGTAAACGATAGTTCATAGAACGCTCGTTGCCGATAATTGGCAGCGATCAGCGAGCAAACGCTCGTTCATCTGCTGATTGTATCGCTTTAAAAAAGTAAACTATTATGGTTGTCAGCAGCACATCTCTCTGTGTAAACAGCGCTGCCGACATGATGATAATGTATGGGGACGAGAGATCGGAGTAACGACCGCTCGTCCCCATCCATAGCTCCGTGTGACAGGAGCAAACGAGCGCCGTTCAACGAGCTGTCTCGTTAATCAGCGCTTGTTTACACGGCCCACGACGGGTCATGTAATATCACCTTAAAGGTGGTTTTACACCGACAGATATCACTTGTGTTTACCACTTTTGAAACTAGCGTCGACCGACAATACAGCTCGTTGTTCCCTGTAGGCTCAAGGCACACAATGCGTATTACATGTGGTTTTGCCGCATGTATTTGCGTGCGGCAAATCCGCAGCGTAAATACCGTACTAGTAAAGTAAATGAGATTTCTGGAAAGGACATGTACACATTGAGTTTTCTTCTGCAGGTAAATGGACCTGCGGTGCGTACTTTAAAATCCACAGCACGTCAATTTATCTTGCGTTTCCGCTAGCGAATTGTATCAGTCTACAGAGCAGCTGTATCTAGTACTAAATCCTGCTCCCGTCAGGTCAGCGGCACAGGCTGGTTCAGTGAAAGCGGGTTCTGCGTGTCTGTTACCTAACTGATTCAGGTAATAGAGAATGATACAGCTGTAGCTGTACAGAGCAGCTGTATTAAAAATTTGTTTTACTTTTTGAGATAAAGACTAATTATAAAGTTACACCAAACACACTGACGGGCCGGTTTATTTCAAAAAATTTTTTTTTAAAAAGCCCTACAAACAAAAGGCTTACATAGCTTGTAGGGTACGAACACACATAGCGTGTTCAGGGCGGATACGCTGCATCAAACGCCCTGAACACCGCAGGGAATGCCGTCCGAAAAATCGATCCCCATTGTGGTGCGTTTTTCCAGCGGAATATCTGCTGCGTACAGCAGCGCCGGGAAAAAAAGAAGTTCATACTTACCCCTTCCCTCTACTCTGGCGCAGTCCGGCTTCCTGGGATGACATTGCAGGCCATGTGACTGTTGCAGCCTGTGACTGGCTGCAGCGGTCACATGGGATGAAACGTCATCCCAGGAGGCCAGACTGGAGAAGCAGGGAACTCTGGGTAACTATAACTTTTTTTATTTTTATTACTTGCGATTTTTGCAGCGGAATCGCTGTGATTCCGCCGCAAATGTCGCAACGCACACCACTTTGTGCGGGCTTAAACACCCCACTGAATTTAATAGGGAAAACCCGCAACAGAAGAGCAGCGATTCCGCAGCATTAATTGACATGCTGTGGTTGAGGAAACTGCACCGCAGGTCAATTTATGGGTCGTTTTTTTTCGCCGGCTTTTTGCTGCTGTGTGGGGACAAGATTTGTTGAAATATCACCCACACCGCTGCTACTGTAATACGCTGCATATTTTTTTTTTCAATGAATCCGTTGCGAAAAATCCACAGTGCTTACGCTGTGTGTGTGTTCGTACCCTTAAAGGGATTAGGCCAGATTCACACGAACAAGTTTTTCACGTCCGAGTTGCACCCTTGAAAACGCAAGAAAATAGGACAAGTTCTATTTTTTCAACGGACCCTTTACACGGTCCGTTGAAACAACAGCTGTGTGACTGGCCCTGTTGAAATACATGCGTCCATGTGACGTCCGTTGTTTTAACGACCGTCCCTCGGACGTATACTACGGTTGTCTGAATTCGGCCTTGATAGGTTCATACAATGCTTACCTTTAAAATTTGGTGCCATTACGTTGCTGTGGTCACCGATGTCTTTTGTCACTTGTAGTCATTGCTTTATGATGACAAGACCGCAGCAGCCAGTCTTGGTGACGTGTAAACCATAGTGATTGGCTGCTGTGGTCACGTGATATTATTGTGCAGCAATAACAACCGCTTAGTGGAAGGGTAAACGACACACTGATTATTCCTAATTTTTGAATGTGATCATTCATATATGGAAATTATTTATATTTTTTGTGATATTGTTCAGCTGCGATGGGGCTCTGAGGCTGTAAGAGCGGCTTAGATGCAGAAAGTGTCCTTTTTGTGAGGGAGGCGTTGCTGTTATCCAGCGCTACGATGTGGGTTGTTTTTAAAGCGTAGCTAAACTTTCGCAAAAAAAAAAAAACCCAAACTGCTATTATGTCCCTCTATGTGAATACATTACTCCTAGCAATTTTTTTCACTTCAAAGTACCTTTTTTCCCAGCTTTTTCTTCTTGTGAAACCATCCACAACTATTTTCTCACACTTCCGGATTCTGGCCGGTTGCTGGGGGCATGTCTTACCGTGTGTGATGTTTGCCAGTACTGTATGCAATATTCTATCTGCCCATAGTTCCCATCATGCACCTAAGCAGCCAGCCAATCGGGAAAACCAAAGGTCCTTTTGCAGCACAGTTGTCTTTTGCATCTGACATTCTTCCGTAGCAGAAGTGCAGGTCTAGCGCGGGAGCCGCCGCTAGACCTGCGCTTCAGCTTCAGAAGCGCCACTCACACATACCAGAGACCGGACAGTAGCAGAGCTGTCATTCTCTTCCCATGCGCACTGCTATTGCCGGTTACAGTACAGTGCACAGGGGGAAGAGGGGACAGGGATGGGGTGCCAGACCTGCGCTTCTGCTACTGAAGCGCCTCTCACACACTATAGTCCGGACAGTAGCAGAGCTCATCACAGTCTCTTCCATGTGCTCTGTTGCTGCAGGTTACACAGCAATTCTGGTGGCTTTAATTTTTTACAGCATTCACCGTGTGGACAAATACTGATAAATTCTAATAGATCAGACTTTTAGGGACGCGTCGATGGATTGCTTGCATAATATACCGCAATACTGATGTATTGCAGTATATCGGGATACTGACACACTCTTAGGAAGGGCTTCATATGAGTACAAAGACGGCAGACTTGGGGGCCTTCATCAGGCTGCCATGCCAAGCAACAGCACCCCACGTTCGCTATTGGCCACGGCATTTAACAGGTTAAACAAGCGGGATCCCACTCGTTACCCTGACGTGTCGGCTCTAACACACAGCCGATATGCTCGTTCTATGGAGCGGGCTCAGCCCGTGAGCCCGGTCAATACTCCCCCACCAGACAGTGGATGTCAGGAAGGGGGTTAATACAGACGATGTGCTCTATAACCATGCTCTCTCTCTTGATAAGTAGGAGCCAATCTCTGACTATGCTACAGGCCCCTATGTATGGTAGTAATGCCCCTGTTGTCGCATGTAAAAAGTTGCCCTCTAACTTTATACTATTGTTTTATATAACTACTGCTTTCGAGTATGTAAAGCAAATGTGTGTAAATTCAGCATAGCAGCACTAGTAGTTTTATGCTGTACATGACTTGTATGCCTAAATGTGCGATGAAATGTATGACTGGTGGCGTTTTGGAAGACATGATGCAGATGTAAAAAGAGAATTAAACACTATACTTAAGATCTGATACACTGCAAACTAATAAAAGAAGTTTAAAGAGGATCGGTCACCATATTCCCCAATACAAATTGCATACATTATTAAAATTATCTCTTAGACCTGATGAATCTGGTGTACTTACTTTGAAAATCCATGCCAGAATGGCTGTTTAATTCTCTCTCAAAGTTCTTCTGCCGGATATTGAAATGAGCATTTTATGAGACCAAGTATATGCATGATGTAATCTCAAACTCCCCCCCCCCCCCACCTAGAGCTGACAAGCGCCGATCAAAGTCCGTCCTGCCTCACACCATGCTGAAATCCGGCACATGCTCCATACAAGCTGCGGTTTTCAGTCTTTGAACAGCAGTTTTAGTGTAGAATTAAAGCTTCTAACGCCATCTGCTGCTTTCTTATCCTGCAAAGCAAGCCAGGGAGACTGCAGCTCTTCGTGAGTATGCGTGAGATTTCAGAATGGTGCGGGGCAGTAGGGACATAGATAGGTGGGAAAAGATTGAGATTACGTCCTGCATATACTTGGTTTCATAAAATGCTAATTATGTTATCAGGCAGGAAAAGCTTGAGAGACTATTATACAGCTATTGTCACATGGATTTTTGAAGTAAGTACACCAGATTCATCAGGCTTAAGATATTTATTTAATAATGTTTGTATTGTAAAATCTAGTGACAGATCCTCTTTAAAGTGGGCTGGTTACCAATAACTACATTCTTAACAAAATGACAATTCTGGAGCATCGTTTCATTGAATTTTGCATTGTGCCATTTCCCTGTTGATCCTCCTGGAAATGTATGAATAAATTGACAGTTAGGCGTTGCCGTTTTCCTGGTCAATGGAGCATCTCTCTATACAGTCTGACACGATCTAATCAGTGTAGGGACATACTTACTATTGATCAAGGGAATGGCAATACCCAGTTGCACCACCCATATTTCAAGGAGGACTAACTGAGGAACCACACAATGACGAGAAAAAAATGTGCCACAACTGTTAGGCTTCGTTCACATCTGCGTTAGCGCTCCGTTAAGACATTCCGTTGGAGCTTTCCATCAGAACGGAGACCTGACTGACCCAAATGGAAACCATAGGTTTCCGTTTCCATCACCATTGATTTCAATGGTGACTGATCCGGTGCCAATGGCTTCAGTTTGTCTCCGTTGTGCAAGGGTTCTGACGTTTTGACGGAATCAATAGCGTAGTAGACTAGCCCCGATGTTTGTGTTAGACAGGGCTTCATTCTGATGGAAAGCTCTGTCGGAACGGAGACCTGACGCAGATGTGAACATAGCCTATCAAGTATTTACTAGAACGGTTATGTCGGGAGAGATGACAGCTCTGTTTTAACTCATTTAGCTGCTGCTACAGGTAAAAGGTTTCGGATGATCTCCCTTGCAGTATAGAGGGCGAGGTATATATGCCCAATGTGCTTTGTGTCCCAGTTACACAGTTCTCTTTATACCGAGCACGCAGCCACTTGGGTTTAGAGGTGATAATGACACTTTGCAGAGTATTATATCCTTATGTGTCTGGCTAGCATCACAAGAAATGGCTCCAGTGCCAGATACAGTCTGCTGGCTGCTCCTCACCCACTGCATTGTTAGAAAAAATGAAGGGGGGGGGGGGGGGGCAAGCACGGCTCTCCCTCTTGTGCTCAAGCCATGTACGGATTCATTTGATTCTGCCAAGTAACATGAGAGGATTTAAAGCTGTGGACTATTTCCTGCATTGTGTTTATAATTACAGCTGGTACGCCGTGCAGAGGGCCTAATAAATAAAAAAAGAGAAAAATCATCGTTTTGTGGTTGCTTTAAAAGCTTTGTTTTCTTGCGAAAGGAAAAGTGTTTTTTCGACATGAAGGAACAAACGTAGCGTTGACCGCAAGAAAATCTTCATCTCCATATAAGGAAGAAACAAGACATAATGGTGTATTTTAGTAGATGGTAGACCATGTCCTGATCACACCTCATGTATATAGAATTTCATAACCTGGCTGCTATCCTCCTGGCTCACTTTTGTGAGATAATGTTGTACATGGATCCTATGAGTTATGTGCAGTAATGGAGATGAATGGCTGCACGGCCCTCCATTACAGAGCTACAGCGTAGCTGCTGTAGACCCCATTGACAAAGAAAAATTCAAGATAACCACAAGGAGATCACTGTAAATTGTTCCGATCATCACCTGGGTAGTTCAGAGCAGTACAGCAAGCCCTGCAGCGCTCTGAACTTAATGCGATGAGCAGAGGAGTGATCCACAAACTTAACGCGGTTCTCTGTTTTGGACAATCCCTAAAAAGGGTCCCTTGACAATAAGATGATCACAAAGTGCAGGACACTGATTAGTCACTGATTGGTCAGCGTCATACACTCCTTGTCCATTAAGAAACAAATTAGCATAAATCTAAAATTGCTCATAACTTGCTCAAAAATTATCGTTTTTCAAAATAAAAACCACTGCTGTTATCTACAGCGTGTTTACTTGTTTTACTAGCTGGGCGTTGTGAATAGAAGTGGATGATGCTGACGAATATTTAATATTGGTCAGTCCATCAGTGGACACTGGCTGACACCCACCAGACTCAACCTC
This sequence comes from Rhinoderma darwinii, assembly GCF_050947455.1. NCBI lineage: Eukaryota > Metazoa > Chordata > Amphibia > Anura > Rhinodermatidae > Rhinoderma > Rhinoderma darwinii. The sequence continues at coordinate 64,687,620 of NC_134698.1, read as the reverse complement.
ACCCCGCAGGTTCTCCTGTGGCGCATACATCTATATCGTATAAATATAGTTATTGTAAAATAATCACAGGACGGATAGGACCTCCCCTAGGGGCTCATTTCCGATTAAATGCTGCAGACAAAGGCTTTTGGTATTACTTTCAATTAGAATAATTTCCACAAAACTGAAAAATATTACATTACCCGACATAAAATATAGAGAAGCTCTTATCTGACTAGAACTGCATACTATTATATGCCGGCAGATGTCTTTATATATAATTCAACTGCCCCATCCATTATAATATACCTGCAGACCTGAAGGTGCCAACCTGAAAGCTCCTCCAAATCTTTCCATACAATTTGTTGACATTTTCAGCCCCCCCGTGTCATTTCTTTATTTCTATCCGGTAAGAGTTGGGTATTCGCTCCCACTGAAGGTACAAAGATTAAATTGCTGGAAATAGTTATTGGCGTCACAGAGAACACTTAACATTACAATTACTGTAATTTCCGCAGATCTTTCTGTAGTTATATTCTGGAAGTAAGAGACGAGCGTGTAATGGGCCAGGCAGGTGGTTGGCACACCACAGGGGGAAAGCAAATGGTAGCGGAACAGTTTTGTTGCGCTGCAGGTGATAACATTCACTAAAACTCACTTTCTATAGTCTGTAGTAGTTCAGAAACTCTCTTAATAACAAAGTCTAACTCTACAGAGCGGGAGTTTTTATAGTGGTATGTATGTGTGTGTGTGTGTGTGTGTGTGTGTGTGTGTGTGTGTATATATATATATATTATATATATACACACACACACACACACACACACATCACCAGTTAAAGGTGCGCATCTGTAGGAAATGCCTAAATATTCAACTTGACTATGTAGAAAAAATGTACATGACAGATAGACCATTGATCCCAATGAGAACTGTGTAACGCTTCATTTCTCCTGTGGTGGTGCAGCAGGGGAATTGAACAATTTACATTTTATCGTGAGGGAACAGTCTAAAATTAAAAACCATTTTACGGTGGACAGACAACTATTTTCTTCCCTTTATTCCACTCTCTGTACATGCATTATTTTAACTTGGAGGAGATCCTGGAAAGATTTCCTAGGCCTGTTGCTTTACGAATAATTGCAGCCACATCACAACTCCAAATGTGAACCTGTCCTTACTCTTACTTACTAGGGGTTCCCGTTGTGTAGATTTGCTGGGTTCACACTAAGTGCCCTTTAAACTCCCTGCACCTTATTAGGACCACCAATACCATATGGGAAGATGCTAAGACATGAGAACATGTACCCTGTAGAGTATTTTGTAAGCTAAAGGCGGCCATACACCTTTAATAACTGACCGTTATTGCTCCCGAGTCCCCCATAAACATGCATGCTCCTCTCGGCTGAGCGTGCATGTTTATGGTCATGTGAGAAAGAAATAAGCCTCATCTCCTGTGAGAACAAAGGATCGGGCGTGTTGAAACGAGACATGCCGATCTTTTTTTCCCCCCGACGGTTGCAATTGGAAAAGTCGGGTAGCCCCCCCATACACATTAGATCGGCAGGTTTGTCAGCTCTGTCTAATGCAGGGGTGCACCACTTTCTTGGGTCCGAGGGCTACATTGCCATACTGTACCGCTCCCAAGGGCCGCAATAAATCTTAGGAGGTATCTTCACCTGGAACACTCGTGGCATATCAACAGTATGTACGAGAAATGTCTGACAGGATGGGTTTTCGCTATTTGGACTCCCACCTATCCTGGAAATACAGAAACAACCGAGTGTTTCACCTACAATGGAGAGAGCAGTATGCATATGCAGCCACCTCTCCACCTGCTTTCTGGAGTATCGACCAGGGGATATGCAATAGAGAATACTCTATGAAAGATCACTCTGGGCAACACTGATGCACTGTTATAACTAGTGCAGGGCCTGGGACGGTGCTTGACAAAGAGATTCAAAGAACACCATAGTGTTAATACAACCCAACACTGCCCCAATAACAACACCAGGCACACAGTGATGTCTAGTAATGGCAACCACACACTGCCCCCCCCCCCCCATTCAAAACAATGGTGTTGCTTAGGCTTCGTTCACATCTGCGTCAGGGTCCGGTGCTGACGTTCCGTCGGAGCTTCCCGTCAGAACGGGACCCTGACAAACCATAGGTTTCCGTTTGCATCACCATTGATTTAAATGGTAACGGATCTGGTGCAAATGGTTTCAATTTGTCTCAATTGTGCAAGGGTTCCGTCGTTTTAACGGAATCAATACCATAGTAGACTACGCTATTGATTTAGTCAAAACGATGGAACCCTTGCACAACCTTGCACTAAACATTGAAATCAATGGTGATGCAAACGGAAACCTATGGTTTCAGTCAGGGTCCTGTTCTGACGGGAAGCTCAGACGGAACGTCAGAACAGGACCCGGACGCAGATGTGAACGAAGCCTCCTCTTCTCTCTGACGTGGAAGACACAACATAGGGCGCTCACTTGTATCTTCTTAGACCTGCACGGATATCTATGATCAGTACAGGGAAGGGAGAATAGAGCGGTCATCTAATGACTGCAATCTGTTCTCTGCGTCAAAAGACAGCAGCATTCTTCTGACAGCCGTGTCCCGATCATTGCCCTGGGTAAACAGGGCTACGATCAGTCAGTAAACAAGCAAATACTAGTCATTGGCTGATCGTATTGTTTATGCAGTAAGAAATATTATCATGATCGGCCGCACATCTCCCTGTGTAAACAGATGTGCAGCCAACGTGATGGAAATGATGGGGTTGAGCGATTGTAGCAACAATCGCTCGTCCCCATATATAACCAATAATCGCTCTTTGTGAAAGGAGCAAATGAGCACCAATCAACAAGCTGCCTTGTTGATAGTCACTCGTTTTAATGGCCCATATCGGGCCCTTTAATGCGTAAGTGACCGCCAATACGCATTTCATGGTGGCCACTAACAGGCTTTATTCTGATGCATACACCATTTCACGGCGCTGCATCAGAATAAAACAGCACTATGCGGAGCAACAAAAGCTCCTTGCTCTCAGCTACCGAAGGCGGATGGTGGATTGTAATCTGCCCATTTAACCCCATAGATGGATGTGGCACTCAATAGGAAGCGCCGCATCTAAGTGGTTTTATAGGGAGGGGGCTCCCTCTCTTACCCACAATGCGACCGCGGCGTGCCGATGGCTTCTATGGCAGCTGGGGGCCTAACAAAGGCCCCAGGTCCGACTTTAGTGAATACCTGTTAGGCCATGCCAGACACATGGCCTAACAGATGCCTGTCAGTTTTACACGGACAGGCATAATACACTGCAATACAGAAGTATTGCAGTGTGTTTTAAAAGCAATCAAACGTAGTAAAGTCCCCTAGTGGGACTAAAAAACTTTTTTTTTTTAATAAAGTTTATACATAATATAAATAAATAAAAATCCCAAGTAAAAAATAAATAAATAAATACCCACTTTCCCCTTACTAAATGCTTTATTATGAAAAAAATGAAATAAAAATTGCACATATTTGGTATGGCCGCGTCCGTAATGACCCCAGCTTTAAAACAATTACGTTATTTGACCCGCACGTTGAATGCCATAAAAAAACGAATTGGGGGTTTCTGTTCATAGTGCCTTCAATAACATTTGATAAAAACTGATCAAAAAGTCGTATGTGCTCCAAAATGGTACCAATAAAAACTACAAGTCGTTTTATGGGGGGAAAAAATTTAAGCCACGGTTACACTTTAACTGTAAATAAAGTGCGACTGCGACAGTCGACTGCGCTATGGATTCCGTAAAAAACGATGGAACCCTGCTACAACGGTGACAAACGGAAACCATTAGCAACGTTGCCGTCGCCATTGATATCAATGGTGATACAAACGGAAGCTTAGGTTTTAGTTTACCTTTCGGTTGCGGGGTTAACCAGACGGAAACCACCGATGGAACCCCTCCGCGTAAAGGAACGGTTATGTGAACAGGCCCTTATACTGAAATGTACCAATAATCTAGACTTTTTAGACTCTATAATCTCCCTCTGTGATATTGATTGATCTTTGGTCCCTAGCTGTGAGATTAATCACAACAGGTCAGGAATCGGCGGCCTCACTCGTGCTGTTATTTGCTCACACTACTTTTTGGGTGACTTACGAGTTACAGATTTATACTGCGTACAGTTCAGACAAAGTGAAGACCTTCCTGTCAAAATAACGGCTGATTCAATTAGATACGCAAACAGCCCCAGATCCTGTCCTCGCTGACTGGCACCCTCACTTGGTCTGGGTAAACAATGGGATGTTGTTGTGTCCAATCACTCAACATACAGAATCAATAAACAGATTTGTATTCTTTTTTTTGGTGTAGGTCTATGTGAAGAATTTAAAGTCTGCAACATACGCAAAGTCTTTCATATCCGTACAATTCATTGTTTCGTGACCAAAATCATTCCAATATTTTTCTTTCAAACTTCCATCCTATATATGTAATGCTGTGTACAGAAAATGACAGTAAGTGATCAGAAGATTGTTAATGATAACTAACATATATGGCACAAACATTTCATTTAGTACAATCAATACAAAATGAACCACGTCATTGCGATGCGTATTTGGATCTAGCTAGGAGGGGTGCGGACAAGGCTTCTGTCCCGGGATACATACTATTTGGCAGCAGACTGACTTTACATGGTGGAGGAGAGCGGAGCCACCACCAAGCAGCAGGGGTAGTGTGGACGCAGGGCAGGCTGATGACTTAGATACTGAACTACACATACATGTATGCACGTTGGCATACGGGGCGCTGCATGTATTATTTTGTGGTGGAGGGGTACCAAACGGAATTTCTGCCTCAGATAAAAGAAACCCTACTTTCGTTCCTATTGGGGATAAAAACAAATGGTGTATGACACATTTAATATAGTCTTGAATTGGAGATGGAGAGGTCCAGAATAAGAAAAAAGGATTATTAAAATCGATTGGAAGATGAGGCATGACACTTTTTTTTCTCTCTGAGAGGCCAGAAGGTGCCTGGGAAAAAAAGACACCTCTGCCTCTCATTGAAATCAATGGGGGCGATTTGAGGCGTTGATTGTGTTTTGGCGCCGATTTTGGGGAGGAAACCATGTGACTGTGTGAACTGACCCTAAATGATTATATGCGTGCGTGCTCTACAATAATTTTGTTCATTGGTTTCTTTGCTACAATCCTGCACTGATAAAAAAGTACTAGATCATTTATCAACTTTTTAGGCACCGTGCACACGCAACAGATTTGTTGCGGGATTTATGTCCGGATTTGCGGGCAGAAAATCTGCAGTGGTAGACTGGCAAGTCAATGACTTTTTTTTTTGTTGTTGAAAACATCCACTCACTGCGTAACATTTTTTGCAGCTCGCTCATTCTATTACCGCTGTTCACCATTCAATGTAGAAGGGGTAAAATCCACACTTCACAAGCAAAAAAATCTGCTGATCCTATAGTTTTAAAAAAGTTAAATATTATCGTTGTTGGCAGCACATCTCCCTGTGTAAACAGGGAGACACGCTGCCGACATGATAATGTATGGGGACGAGGAATCGGCCGGTGTAAGGGTATGTGCACACGATAACTGCAATTACGTCTGAAATTACGGAGCGGTTTTCAGGAGAAAACCGCTCCTGCATTTCAGACGTAATTGCATGTACTCGCGTTTTGCGGGGCGTCTTTTACGGACGTAATTTGGAGCTGTTCTTCATTCGAGTCAATGAAAAAAGGCTCCAATTACGTCCCAAGAAGTGTCCTGCACGTCTTTTGACGAGGCTGTAATTTTATGCGCCGTCTTTTGACAGCGACGCGTAAAATGACAGCTCGTCGGCACAGTACATTGTAAAGCCCATTGAAAGTAATGGGCAGATGTTTGCCGACGTATTGGAGCCGTTTTATCAGATGTAATTCGAGGCTTAAAACGCCTCCATTACATCTGAAAATAGGTCGTGTGAACCCAGCCCTATAGGGCCTTTTGGCACTGCAACGTGCCCTACAGTTGTGTGAGCAGCACATTTTCAGGCCCGGTTTTCAGCCTCTGAATTGTTGAAGTATCACTGTAATCAGTGTTAAGAAAATAAGATAAAACTAGTACGTAATAGTCCATAAACTGATGGATTCAAAATACAGGAGGACAAGACAAGGGAGACACTAATGGAAAAGAGGGATACAGGGCAATATAGAAATGAGCATGTACTTACATTGGAGAAGTAGTAACATAGTTAGGCCTCATGCACACGACCGTGCTCGTAATTACGACTCGTAATCACGGGCACGGCCGGCCACGGGCAGCCGGCCGCTTTTCCGAGCCGTGCTGCCATTATAAAGTATAGCAGCACGGCCCGTAAAATAGAAAAATAGAACATGTTCTATTTTTTTAACGGCACGGGCACCTTCCCGTGAGAAAACGGGAAGGTACCCGTGGGCTAACAGAAGTCTATGAGCCCGTTATTGCGGGTCGTAATTACGACCCGCAATAACGGGTGTTTTTACGGTCGTGTGCATGAGGCCTAAGGCTGGATTAACAATCCTGTGCTCGTTGCAAATTTTGGTGCAGATTTTTTTAAACAGAGCCAGAAGTGGATACAGGAGGAAGAAAAGTAAATTTTTCCTTTTATATTTCCTACTCTTTTTGAAACCGCTTTGGCTCAGAAATCTGCAATATACGCGATGTACAAATCTAGCCAAAATGTCACCATTCCCTGCTACACTGCTCCTTACTGCTGTATAATCTCATCCATACATGCGTCTTTTTTTTTAAATAAAATATACATATATCTTAGGCTATGTTCACACGGAGTATTTTGGGGGAGGAATATCTGCCTCAAAATTCCGTTTGGAACTTTGAGGCAGATATTCCTCTCCCTGCACGCCGATTTTCGTGGCGATTATCGCGCCGTTTTTTGCCCGCGGCCATTGAGCGCCGCGGGCATAAAACAGCGAGAAATACCCTTTCTCCTGCCTCCCATTGAAGTCAATGGGAGGTCAGAGGCGGAAGCGCCAGAAGATAGGGCATGTCGCTTCTTTTTCCCGCGAGGCAGTTTTACTGCTCGCGGGAAAAAGACACCGACGCCTCCCATTGAAATCAATGGGAAGCGTTCTCGGGCCGTTTTTGCGACGCGTTTTCCGCGTCAAAAAACTCGGCAAAATACCCCGTGTGAACATAGCCTTAGAGAGAGAAGAGGAAAATCCTCCTCTCCCATCTATGTGCAGAAGACATGAAGGCTCCACTTACTAGCTCAGGGAAAACTGAGAATTAAAGATAGAGAATGCAGAGGGGAAAACTGCTAAATAATACCATATTTAAGTCATAAAATGGCAAGAAATAGTGTTATTACTCATGTACACATATGGCAGCTTATTTTGAAAAGTCCCCTGCAAAGTTTCCAGGACTATAATATACACAGTTGAGTCACATTATTATGACCATCAGTTAATAACCAGAGTAACCGCCGGGTGCAGCACGGACAGCAGCTAGACGGGCTGGGAGTGACTCAATAAGGTGCTGGTCGGTTGTCTCAGGTATCGGGAGCCATGCTGACTGCAGTGCATCCCACATTTGCTGGAGGGCGCATGGGGAAGGATCCATAGAGCGAACAAAATGATCGGGGTGGTCCAACAGATGCTCAATTGGGTTAAAGTCTAGCGAATTAAGGGGCCATTAAATGAATTGGAAGTCTTGATCGTGCTCTTCCATCCACTGTCGGATATTTCTAGCCTTGTGATATGTCACATTGTCTTGCTGGAAGATTCCATCTGCCCCAGGGAAGACAAACCGCATGTATGGGCAGATGTGATCTGCAACGATGGATTCATAACCAAATCGGTTCAGAGCGCCTTCCACATGGATGAGTGGGCCCAGAGAATGCCTTGAAAAAATTCCCTAGACCATAACGCTGCCACCACCAGCTTGTGTTCTTCCAGCAACGGTTGCAGGGTGTTTGTTATCTGATGTTTCTCTCCGTTCGGTGAAGCAGAAAACGTGAATTATCGGAGACGATAATCCTTTGCCCATCATCGGTGGTCCGACTCCGATACTGCCGTGCAATTGAAGTTTTTTTTTTTCCGATGCACCTTTGTTAGCATAGGAGCGGTGACCATCCGTCTCCTTGGGAGCCGAATACGAAGTAGGATTTGCTGAACATTTTTAGGCACACGTCTGTTAGCCCCCTGGTTGATTTTCACGGTGAGCTGCTCCGCTGTAGCCTGTCGTTCGGCCCTCGCGCACATTTGTAGCCGACGTTCACCTCAAATCAAAAGGCACGTGGTGGTGCTCTGCAGTTTCCACTTCAGTTATTCCCAATGGTGCCATTTGTCCACCCATGATAAAATTTCACCACAGCAGCACACGAACAGGTCATAAACTGTGCGGTTTGAGAAATACTGCCACCCTTGGCCCGAAAGCCAATAATCAACCCTTTTTGCAACTCCCTTTTTGATAAAACGCCCCTCTTACCTATGGCAACAACGAGTGATATGTGTTCAGACAGCCTATCGCACACCTTATATACCCACCAAGCCAACCCACGACACATCACTTCCTTCATGGGCTATGCGCTGCTGACGTCGAATGTAGGAGGTGGTCATAATAATGTGACTCAATTGTATAGAAGGCCTGTCCTTATTCCGGTTGCGTATGTGAATGGAGCAATAACGCCCATGCTTGACCGCTGCTCCATTTAAATGGGGGAAACGGGACCCCTGTTCAAGCAATTGCTTGGGGTTCAAGCAGTCAGAACCCCATAATTTTACCAGTTATCACATATCCACTAGATAGGTGAAAACTCTTTACAACGGAATACTCCTTTTAAGATAGACAAAAATAACATATCGATGGGGATTCTACTCGTGGCTGTGCCTGGTATTGCACACAGTACCAGGCACAGCCACTATCAAATGTATAGCGCTAAACCTGATAAGCAATGAAAGGCCCCTTCAGTCAGCTAGTCTGTGCGGCTGGCAGAAGTTGGACCATCAGCAATCTGATATAAATGGCCTATCTTAAGAATTTCTTTATTTGTCTACATCGAACTTTAAGGCTCTGTGCATGCTAAACATGTCCATAGGGCTCCATTAGCTCGACTGAGGCCAAAAGAGTGTCCTTTTGGCCTCTGTAGAGCTGGTATAAGTCAGAATATAAAATATTATTTTTTAGGATGGAATAGCGTAGTAGACTGCGCTTTTCATCCCGAGGGTCCTGCAAAGAAACGTATGCTGCGCGGTATATATATATTTTTTAACTTAGGAGTCTATAGGTGACGTATGCCACTGTGTGGTATCTGTCACAGGCCTACAATATGGGCTTTTCAATAGCCTTTCATGACTTATTTGTTAAACGGATACCATTTTAGCCTATGGACGACATGCGTTGAACCTATGCCTAACAATGGCATCTGTCACCCATAGCCTATAACGGCATCCATTTAAAGTATGCATCATAACCAGGGTCAAAATACTTCATAATGTGTTGCATTAAACTCTATGGTGATGGATGCCACTGTTAAATGTAGGCTATGATGGATGCCTTAATGTATAAGTCGGGAGCTTTACCTAGCGCAGGGGTCAGCAACCTTCGGCATTCCAGATGTTGTGAAACTACAACTTCCAGGATGCCCCGACAGTCAAAGACTTTATTATTCCAGCAAAAGGCAGACAGGGAATGCTGGGAATTGTAGTTTCACACCAGCTGGGTGGCTGAAGGTTCCTGACCCCTGTCTTAGCCTACGTTTAACGTATACGCTATGACAGATGCCTGAACGTATACAACAGGAGCTTTTCCCAGCTAATGCGTTAAACGTAGGCCAAAAACGTAGTGTGCAGAGCGCCTGGGCTTGACATGGATATTAGCGGAGGCAATCTAATGTTTGTTGACACTGGCAGAGCATGCTGACCATTTGTTCTCAGGGACTTTGGAGGATTGAACAAGTTGTTTTCCCTCAATACAAGTGCCACCAGAGATATTCGGAAACAACTCACTCCTCCATATAAATCCAGTGAATGTGCATGATATTGGGGTATCAGGGGTGATAACTGAAGGCTCAACAGCTTTGGGACAGAAGTTATTTTATCTATGACCAGCTTTAGACTTTCATGCCAGAATTCCCGATCACTTTCATCTTCAAAGATGACCACACAGACAGCCAAAGTCTGGAAAATATAGTCAGAAGATGACCATGATAGCATCTTCAAAGTGTCCTGTAACAAATCCCTTAATATCAAGAGGATGGGATCATTAAAGAGAACTTGGGTCACTTTGGGGACACATGTTATGGACTACTGCCCTATATTGCTGCAATGCTTTCATAGTGTGGTCAGTGTAGGACATGTAGACACGGACATGTTTTTTTAGCAGGTGATTTATAACCTTACACTGTGTGATCGTAAGCCTTGCAATATACAGAATGTGTGAGGTCACCATTATTTTTACATCATGACTTCCTCAATTACTTAGGGCTTTAGCAAACAAGTCCAAGAAAGTACAAAGAACCCTGGTACTCCTGTGAAAAGTGATGTGAAGAGACACGATAATAGTTGCTCCTAACACCAGTGTAATGGCAAGTTGTATAGGGTATGGTGATTTACACAAAAACTGTGCCATAATAGGGTGTTGAGTACTTACCAACACATAACATAAGCTGGGAAAGTCTAAGACGGTCCACAATCATGTGAATATAGAGACTGGCAGACTACAAGTAACCCTTTAGGGTGTTTACAGCAGAAAAAAAAAACCTTCTACGCAGCACTAAAACATTTGTCTGGTCAGCAAAGCCCAAACAACTAAACATCACAGAGAAAATGTGGACATTCACTTTTACCATCATGTCGTCCTTTGGTTTGTTTGCTAGTTAATTCCTTAATATATCTTTATAGCGGGCTAAGCTCCGTTTTTCTGAAACAGAGCTCCAATTTCCCTTGCAAACACAAACCGTTTAATGTCAAAATTCTGCCACCACTAGGGGGAGCTTTACGGTATACTGCTTTATTATTAAGTTCACTGTATAAAGAGTATGCAGGAAGCTCCCTCTAGTGGTGCCAGGTTTTTTTTATTTACGGCTTTGTTCACCAGAACGTTATTGCCCGTTTGTCTTAGCTTTTTTTATTTTTTTAACTGCAAGAATAACTCATTCTGCAGTCCCATTCTTTCCACCAAAAATACCAGAACTCCAATAGATTCCATTATAAATAATTGGGTCCGTCAGGATGCCTGTATCAGATTGAAAGTGGATCCGAGATAGCTATTATGGCTACGTAATAAACAGAAGCCATGATACTAGTATTTGGCAGGGCATAATACAATGCCTGTTAGCGGTACTGGCATAATACACTGCAATACAGAAGCGATCAAAAAGTCATACATACCGAAAAATGCTGCCAATGAGAGTCCACTCATCCCACTGAAAACAAGCCCTCACACAGCTCAGTTTTACGCTTTTATTGTGCGAAAAGTAGTAAAAAATTTTTTTTTTTTAAAAAAACAACACTATAAATTTGGTAGCTCCTTGTCATTTATACTGCAATGGTAAATAGTGGAATTGCTGCTTTCCCCCCTCCCCCCAAAAAAGTTTCTCAGCTACATCTCAAAACATATGTAGCCCAAAATAGTGCCACTAAAGAATACAACTCATGCCACAAGAAACAAACGCTCACCAAAGAACAAAAAAGTTATAGCCGCACATTGAGGGGCAAAAATGTCTGTAGAGCCAACGAGTTTAAAGAGCACCTGTCCCCCCTTTGTGTTTGTCTACTTTTTGTACACACAAAAAACCTAAAAAGTAGAGGGGGGGGGGGGGCGCAAAAAAATGTGAACATCTGAATAGCGAATCATTGTTTCAATAAGGTTGAAAACTCAGCCAATTCCTCACATAACAGTCAGCGACACAGCGTATTACTGAACTGATTGGGGATTTTTAAGAAGCTTTTACATAGTAGAAACGGTAGATGCATTGCCCCCATTCTGATCTCATGAACCACAGCCGTGAAGACAGAGGTCAACATTTAAAACTCAGTTTACGCCAGGTTTTGGCTTTGACGGTGACCAACAAAAAAAACGCAACGTGCAACAAATTTCGCGCAAATCCGACTGTACTATCTCCTTTGCCAAGACTGGTGTAAGATACACGACGATTAGTAAATAAGGTCTAGTGACTCTAGGATTACCCAGGGTCCATGTCCAGCGCTGGCGGACCGCACTCTGCTGTTACAGGCCCATAGAGGTTCTGCAGACTGGAGACATTTTCGGAGAGAACGACTGAACATCACACTAGTAGATTGTTCTCCCCTCATAAAACACGATTTGATGCTTTTAGAAGAGAATTTGCTAATAATGCGTGGAGGCTGCCACCGACCGCTCTATGATGTCACTGTTTCAACAGCTGCTTCTAGGTTTCTTGAAAAAAGAATATCTAAGCCCTGTGGGGTTTCTGGCTCGTCAGTGCCAAGTGTTTGAAGTCGGGGTGCTGAAAGACTATTCATGCTGAATTCTCCTAAACCTAGCTGGTAATATGTTCTGCAGACTACATTATCTCGTAAATGCCGACCGGGTGTATGGAAAGTGTTGGGGTGATTCAATAGGCCTTGTCAACAGTAATATTCTCAGACTACAACATAGATTACTAGCTTCAAGGGCTGGGTTTGTATTGGGTAAAAACATTCAACTTTACATTAATGCCATGAAGGGAGATACATAATGCGAGATGATTATAGCTCTCAACAGCTATTGTAGATACAAATGGTTAATTGCCATGTGTCGAAATAACAACGGTAAGGCCTGGTCTACACCGTGTTCAGGAATTGTGTTCAATGGGACCGTATGAAACCGTCAGACAAAGATATGCCCCAGACGTACACCGCTGACCGCCTATCCAGCGGTGATCTACCATTAAAGAAAAACATATCTCGCGGTTTGCATTGAAAAGTGTACCTGACTACGCTTTTCAACACAGAGACAAAGGGTTAGGTGAGGTAACCGATTCCCTCACCTGAAATTTGTAAACTCACTCCAAAGGGCTAGTTCACGTGTGGCGTAAATTCGGTGCGGAAAATCCGCAGCATAATACAGTAGCGGAGGAGTGGATGAGATTTCAAGAAAGCTCATCCACACACTGCGTACGTGATATGCGGAGATTCCGCACTCAAAATGACCTGCGATGCGTTTTTTTAAGCCGCTGTATGTCAATTGTGGCTGCGGAATCGCCGTTATTTTGTTGCAGGTTTTCCCCATTGTATTCAATAGGAATCTAAAACCCACAACAAACAGTCAAGTGTTGTGACTATTGCGGCAGAATCACAGCAATTAAGCCGCAAAAGTCGCAACTTAGAGGTAAGTATAAGGTGTTTTTTGTTTTTCTGACGTTCTGAAGGCCGGGCCTCCTGAGATGACGTTTCATCCCATGTGACCACTGCAGCCAATCACAGGCTGTAGCGGCGGTCTGATGGGATGAAACGTCCTCCCAGGAGGCTGGCCTGGATGATGTCAGAGGGTCGGCCTCCTGGGATGACGTTTCATCCCATGTGACTGCCGCTGCAGCGGTTTCCTGGGATGAAACGCTGGGAAATAAACGCTGCATTTATGGTCCGTAAATACTGCACGGTCGGGCCTCGGACTGTCTTCTGCATTTGTGGACTGTAATCACAGTAATAAGTATAGGAGCACGGTCCGTAAATGCGAAAAATAGGATATGTCCTATTTTTTGTGGCTAATTTTTACGGCCAGGACACACAACCGTAAATATATGGGAAGGGTGTCTGGCCGATAGATGTCCTACGATGGCCGTAGTTTTTATCTGCAATTACAGATACACAATTGCAAGAAAAATAGTGGTGTGCATGGGGCCTTACAGTCTAATTTCCCCATCTCTCTCCACTGAGGAATGAAGTTGTAAAGAGCATCTTACTATATAAATAATGGATAATATTTCCAGGTATGAGGCCATCTTTGCTATGCTCAATAAATGAATTTAGAAACATTAATCCTCTAAAAAAAACACTTCTCCTTCCTTTGTGGGGATTTATAATGGTTTAATACAGTGGAGAGTTTTCTGTCTGGTGCATCCACGCCTCAATTGTGAATTTTTAACCTTTTAAAATATTTAATATATTACATTGCCTCAAAGGATTGCAGAAGATTCTGATTTCTTCAGCATTTTTTTTAGCTTCAAAGGAGTTTCAGGTCAGACAGAGGTGAAATTAAAGCACTACGCCCAAAGAAATTGGTAGAAGAAATTTCCGATCTCCCCTGCCTACAAGTAAAGGGCCATTAGTGTAATGATAGGGGTAGGGAAACGGACAAGTGAGCCCTAATCTACCCGCCACTCTGTCCCTGCCTACTTGCAACGACCCGCCCTAGGCGACTGGGTACAACTGGGCGGCGGTCCCTACGCTCAGTAAGTGCACGAGACAAACAGACAAGGGTACACAAAGCAAGGGAAATGGGGCAGTTGCCCACGGCAACACCGTGAGCAACAAGAGATATGAACGAGCCGAGTCAAACCAGGAGTGTACGAGGTACCAAGCGCAGAGCAGGAGAGTAGTCAGTAAGCCAGGGTCAGTATGGAGCAGGATCAAATAGTCAGGAGCTGTAGCTGGGCCAAGAAACCACACGAGAAGAATCACAAGCAAGGAGGAAAAGGAAAGGCAGGTATAAATAGACAGAGGGCGGGAGCTAGCTGAGTCTGGCCAGGCTGCGATAGGCTCTCCCACTCCTAAGCCTGCCAGCCTGAGTGGTGGAAGCTGGAGTCAGTCTCCGAGACATAGACTCAGGTGCCGACTGATTACCTATGGGCGTTAACCCCACTGTGCCTGGCAGATCCTTTACAATTAGATGGAAAATGCTAATTCTTAAAAATGAAACTCCAGGCAAATTTTCATGATCAGTAAAATGGAGCCACTAGAATCATTTAATATACCAGGGCTGTTAATTCTCTAAAGCCCCATGAACAAGACCATAGACTTCATCCGTAATTACGGACCCATTCCCGTATATTTAAGGGAAGATGTCCGTGCCGAAGAATGGCTCCACAAAAGATAGGACAAGTCCTATTTTTGCTTTTTACGGACCGTGCTCCCATACTTTATATGGGAGCACGGCCCACAAATGTGGGTAGCTGTCCGCGGCCAGCTGTGGCCGTAATCACGGGCACGGTCGTGTGCAGGGGGCCTTACTCTGGTCACTCTAATCCATAGTGCTCTGTATGCTATACATCCTTAACTCCACAAGAAATGACAAATGGCTTATGTTCCTGGATTGTACAGGAGAAGTTGGCAAAATTATGCCCCCTCCTCGGACACCACTTCCTGCTCTGCACCTATTGGTTGAATCTCAATCTCACAGACTTCCTGCTCTCAGACTCCCTGCTCATGATACGGGTATTTCTGATCCCAACACAGCGGGCAGCTGCTAAAATGGAAAAGAGCGCTCTCAGGCATCATAGAAGTTTTATAAATGTTCATGGCTAGAATACTCTTACAGCTAAAGGGGCGGTCTAAGACGTTTTCAGAAAAGAAAGGGCAGCCCCATAGAAAATGAATAGTGCGGTGGGCAAGAATGCAAAGTACCGCTCCATTCATATAGGATCGGTAGGGGTCCCAGCAGTCTGAGCCCCACTCATCACCTATCCTATGGATAGGGGCTAAATAACGAGAATGTGTAAACCCCTATAAATATAACTTGTCCATTACGTTCAATTCATATAAGAGGGTTCCTTAGGACGGACTAGTGCTTGTTGATCCATCCTATAGGAGACCCATGGACTTATTCTCCCCTCTCTAGTTTGCTAACCATGCAGCTTCTGTCAAGGGGGTAGACTTGCCTGTGGGGAAGGAGGTTTGAGGCCAAATTGAGCTCAACAAGCAGTTGCATGAGCTTAGGGTTCCCTCCTCTCATTCACCCCAATTATAGTAGCCAAGTTGTGGGTTTGAAGTGTTTTCTACTTTAATAAATTTGTAGAATATGGACCACAGTCAGATCGAGCTCACCCACACCCTACAAAGATATGTGTAAATGGGTTGCTTGTGAGACCTAGGACTTCAGATAGGACCACAAACTGGTGAACAAATAGGAATGTTGTTATTTCTGGTCAGAAAAAAATTGTTCAGACCACAACAAAATTAATTCGGATTTTGAATCTACATTTCATGAAATGGATTTTTATTTTTTTGCCTACTGGATGTTGAACTGTAGCCATAATGACAAGGGACCGAGAATAATTTCTAAGCAGGTCAGAATTAATTACTTCAACAGAAAAGACGGACTCAACGATAACCGCTCCTACCTCTCTGACAGAGGGATATCCTGAGCAGGGAAAGGCCCCTCTATGGAATTTATATGGCCTAGTAGAGCATTGGAGGGGACAACCCTTTATGTAACGTCACGCGTTCCAATCATTTAACCACACTTTCCACTGTATGCACCATAAACACACTATCTGGTAGAGAACAAACTATTCAATGTATAACACCACTATTAACTAGCCAGGTATACCTGATGTGAAATGGAAGGACTTGCAACCTACGCCGTCACATAACACACAGCTGGAGATCTTTCTCCAACATTCCTGCACCTGCACAATTTTCCGTCAATGTTTTTAAATCACAAAGCAATCAACGCGCCGCGGGCTAAAGTGTTATGATTTATCACCATTTACAAAGTGGGAAAAATATAGAGCTCTTACTATTTGGCAGAATCACATAGAACTGAAAGGAGGGAGAAAATGTAATGAAGAACACAGGTGTTGGACTAAATTACACCTTAAACCAGGCAAAATAATGAGACTCCCAGCAGTATAGATCCCGGTATCCGTGAAATGAGTCGAACTGCAATTTATCATTGAAAGTTTATTTTAATTCAAACAGCACTGACAAAAAAAGGGCTTCAAATTAAAGTCCAGATTCCGCATTGATTATACCCAGCATAGTGCCAGCCTTTGTGAGCTGCCCATTGTGATGGCATCTACAGCGGAGATATTTCTGGAACAATCACACTAATCGTATTAATATTTATAATAGGGCATTGCTAGTAATTATTTCCTTAATAAAATACTTAAAGGGGTTGTCCGGTTTTAGCAAATTAATGTTATTTTTTTTGTATAATTAAAAGTTATACAATTTTCCAATAAACTTTCTGTATTAATCCCTCACGGTTTTCAAGATCTCTGCTTGTTGTTATTCAGTAGGAACCTTCATTGTTTATTTCCAGTGGATAAATTCTGCCCATGGCCATGTGATGGACATACAGGTGCACGGCTCGTTACATGGCCATGTGATGGACATACAGGTGCACGGCTCGTTACATGGCCATGTGATGGAGATACAGGTGCACGGCTCGTTACAGTATGTGCATCAGAACTGTGTCTTCTAACGATCCCAACACCTGTGTGTCCATCACATGACCATGGACAGAATTTTATCCACTAGAAGTAAACAATGAATATTCCTAGTGTATAACCAGCAGAGATCTTGAAAACCGTGAGGAATTACAGGAAGTATATTAGAAAATTGTACTGCTCTTAATTATACAAAAAATAACATTCATTTGCTAAAGCCGGACAACACTTTTAAAAGGGGACACTACACAGAATTGCTTAAACCAGTTAAGAGGTGGGAAATCCCAAACAATGAGCTGATCACAGGGCCACTGGGAGTCCCAGCAATCTGCTATAATTTGCTGGGGAACCTGGCAGTGAGTGTTCAATTCTCCTGCAGCTCCACCACAGGAGAAATAAGGCATTACACAGTGCTTATTGAAATAAATGGGACATCTGTGTAACGCAGAGATGTTCCAGGGCAAGAGGCACGCTTAGTAGCCGTTCTCCACTCTGTAGAAATCCCCATCTTAAGGTGCTGTCTTAGGGGGTGCAAATAAGATACAGCGGCAGTGCTTAGCTTGCCAGGCCTTCATTACAAACAAAGAATAGCAGCCCAATGCATTTATCAAGCCTTTCTGTCATGCACTAGCACTACGACAAAATGGATTTGAGAGGATGCAGAACAGAATCAAGAGCAGATTATCATGGTAGGTTTTGATAGTATTTAATTTTTACTTTAATGTCCCTTTTTAAGTCGCTCCACCTTGATGTTTCACTCTAATTTATCAGAGAAATGCAACATTTTGCTGCAGACTATAGAACAATGTAAATTGTGTTGGCGATGTTGCATGCAAAGATACCAGTGCTACCCAGCACCAATATCTAAACTACACCAGTTAAGAGAAGTGAGTAGAAAACAGGAGTGATTTCGATAAATCTACATGACAGATCATTATACAGTAAAGAGAATACGGCTTGGGGCCTTTTAGATTGAAAATTGCAACACATAAGTAATTTCCTTATTGCATTCTAAGTGTAAACCAGTATAAAAAAAATAATAATAATCCCAGTAAAGAACTAAAAAGCCTGCCGTTTATACGTAACACATAATTGGCCATAGTGATCCAGATCCTTTTATTTAGGACTCTTGTACAATGCTCGTAATAATATGTGATAATTAGGATGTCACTCAAACGTCTTAAATCCTAATCCCCTCATTGACACACCCTCTTACGGGGATAGAAATCTTGTTCCGAGAAAAACCGCAAGATCAAATGAAATCATCTTTAGCGTCTAGCACACAAAACAAAAAAGGCCATTAAATATAATTTTATCCAATACGAAAAGCCAATTATATACGTAAGTGTCATACCTTGCCAGAAGGTAAGAAATGTAGCATTTACATAAGTTTTGTATAAGCATCTAGTTCATCCCTTTCAGACAATGAGGGTATGTTCACACGGCCTATTTATGGACGTAATTCGGGCGTTTTTGCCCCGAATTACGTCCGAAAATAGCGCCTCAATAGCGCTGACAAACATCTGCCCATTGAAAGCAATGGGCAGACGTTTGTCTGTTCACACGAGGCGTAATTTACGCGCCGCTGTCAAATGACGGCGCGTAAATAGACGCCCGCGTCAAAGAAGTGACCTGTCACTTCTTTGGCCGTAATTGGAGCCGTTATTCATTGACTCCAATGAATAGCAGCGTCAATTACGCCCGTAATTGACGCGGCGTTCAAGCGCCTGCACATGCCGTTACGGCTGATATTACGGGGATGTTTTCAGGCTGAAACATCCCCGTAATTTCAGCCGTAACGGACGCCCTCGTGTGAACATACCCTAAGGGTATGTTCACACAAGATCATTACGTCCGTAATTGACGGACGTATTTTGGCCGCAAGTCCCGGACCGAACACACTGCAGGGAGCCGGGCTCCTAGCTTCATAGTTATGTACGACGCTAGGAGTCCCTGCCTCGCTGCCGGACAACTGTCTCGTACTGAAAACATGATCACAGTACGGGACAGTTGTCCGGCAGCGAGGCAGGGACTCCTAGCGTCGTACATAACTATGATGCTAGGAGCCCGACTCCCTGCACTGTGTTCGGTCCGGGACTTGCGGCCGAAATACGTCCGTCAATTACGGATGTAATGACCTCGTGTGAACATACCCTAAGACTAGCTGCACTGCACTTTAAAATATTTAACGGGGTAATCTGGCCTATTCAATTGATGGCGTATCCCTAGGATCGGCCATCAATGTATGAAAAGTGGGGGTCCGACCCCACTGATCAGTAGAATGGAGGGGGCAAGGCACCTTGTGTTGCGGTGCCTGGTACTGTAGCTCAGTGGGATTTAGCTGCAATACTGCGGCCCCTTTGTTCTGCTGGGTGATGAATCCACTGCAAAAATGGTGGCAAAAATCTGTTAGTTACATCTGCTGGGAAATCCAACACATATCGGGCATGCTGCAGATTTGAAAATCCCAATGATGCCCTAAAATACATAATTTTTTTTTTTTACACATCAAGTGAATGGGGTATTTTTAAAACCATTTTCGCTTGAATAATACTGAACATTATGCAAAGGAAGAAAAATTTAAATCTAGCGTGGAGTTTAAAAGGAAAAATCTTCCACTTTATTGGAAAAACTTTTAAAACTTACACAGAGGGGTGGATGCACAGAGCCTACGCGTTTCAACCGATTCACTTGGTCTTAATCATGTCATGTCATGATTAAGGCCTCATGCACACAACCGTAGCCATGTGCACGGCCGTGATTTTCGGGTCGGCCGGCCTTGTCCATTATTTCCTATGAGCCTGGACCGCAGTACAAGGCCGTGATAAGACATGTCAGTTCTTTCTGCGGTCCGGGCTCCTGGCCAATGCACGGACCGTGGAAACCACGGTCGTGTGAATGGGGCCGCAGTTCTCCCGTGGATTTTCGGGGGAATTGCGCCCGCAAAAGCACGTTCTTGTGCATTGGGCCTAAGATCGAGTGAATCGGTTGAAACTCGTAGGCTCTTTGCATCCACCCCTCTGTGCTTGTGTACGTTTTAAAAAAAAAATTAAAGAGCAAAACGGTCTTACCGGAATAGTTAAGGTAAACACTGGGCTCCACTAGAGTTCTTTCCGAGTCCTCCCGTGTTCCTGTAATGAGAAAAAAAAAAAATCTAGTTGCATAACGTTTAGGGAGTAAAATGTATTGAATTTCTCAAACGATACAAGTAGAAATTGACCTGCGTTTAAAAGGAAACCGTGCCAAATATGAAATTCATTGTCAAAATTTGCATCCAACACAGCAGGATTTTACCACAGATATCAGGCCATTTATGCATTGGAAAATGGCCTAAGAACGATAGACAGTCACTGTGCTTTAGTGATCACATTTTTGACTGCATTTTGCAATCACGTAAGCAGTTGGAGCGCACTATAAATAGGTTGTTACTAATGCGAGAGATAGAGCGCTGCCAGTATAGCTTTCTCCCAGGACGTCAGGCTGAAATCATCTGGCAAACACCTCTATGTCTGTGCGATATGAGGATAATGCCCTCCATTACGAAAGTAGGAGCTATCTGCAAACGACTGCTGCTCAATTTGGAATGAGCCGCGTTTATCTGCTTTATGACAGATAGTGACAGCGAGGAGGACTTAACACCTCGAGTAGAAGCCGGGATTCTCAGCTTCTAATCCCTGTACAGAGCCGGGATGATGCTATAGGACAACTAGTACTGAGGCTTGTAAATATTTTACCTCGGGGATGAGTAATCCTATAGACTTTCTATGGATCACAGAAAATGTGAATCGGCCAAACTGGCCACGGAGTGTGGAAATCTGGCCAAAAAGATCCGGAAATGGTAAAATGTTTGACATTTGTAGCATGCAGGCATCGGAACGCCCGTACCACAATATATCCTCTTCCAACCCATTTCACCAAATGTGGCACAAGGACCTTCTGTTTCAAAGCAGGGCACCTGTGGGGTGTGTGTGTTGGGTGCAGTACCCAATATATAAATACGATTATAAAGTCCCATTCACATGGTGTGGTAGGACACTGTACAGCAGGTCTTATCCCTTGAATTTTGCTGCATTCCCCACCCGCTCGCTTAAAAAACTTACCACAAACTTACTAAAAGGATTTACATTTAGATCAGACCTTTTATAAACGCATATAGAGTTCACGCCTTGCAAATTTATCATGGATTTTCATTGTGGATTTTAGCCCTCGCAATGCCAAAGGGTGAGATCTGCATCAAATCAGCAACAACGTCAGTAAAGTGTGAACTCAGTCTTAGGACTTATTCACACCAACGTTGATTACATCCGTGTAACGGCCGTTAAAATACCAGCCGTCACGGAGCTATGGAATTTAATGGGGCTGTTCACATGACAGTTGTTTCAACGGAGCGTGTTAAGGGTCCGTTAAAAAATAGGACGTCCGATTTATTTTTTTGGCACTTCACGCATCCCTCCATAGAACGCATCCCGCAGGGGTGCAGCACGGATGCACCTTGGATGTGAAAAACTGTAGTTTTTCACTTGCGAGGTTTCATATGCTCGTGTGAATCTAGCCTTAGGGTATGTTTCCACAGGCCAGATACGCTGTACATTTTCTGCAACAGAAATTCTTCAGCGTAATTAAAAAAAACAAAAACAAATAACCAACAACAAAAAACACAGGTATTTCAGTCACAGAAATCCACAGCAAATTGTGGGTCTTGGCTGCACATACTGCTGTGGAAACTCTGCGGTTTTTCCGCAGTGGTGTGAGGCCTGATGCACACAGCCATAGCCGCGTGCACAGCCTGTGATTACGGGCACGTACGGCCACCCGCATTTGTGGGCCGCACTCCCATTATAAAGTATAGGAGCCCAGTCCGCAAATTGAAAAAAAATAGGACGTCGTCTTTTTTGCGGGTCACTTTTTGCGGGCACGGACACGGTCCCATAAATATACGGGAAGGTGTCCGTGGTCCAAAGAAACGAAAGGATCAGTATTCTTATCTGCAATTACGGATCCTTACCTACAAACGTAGTGTCAAGCATTGATTTTAGCAAACTTTGAGCACCTGTGGATTTCCAGCAGTGTTTAGTGCGATTCCGGTCCGTAAACTCTGAAAACTCCGTAAAACCCATCTGTTGCAGAATTTATTGTCCCCATTCAAGTCTATGAGCCAAACGTGCAGTATCTCTGCCGTTGTGCCACTCGGGCCGTTTTTGACGGCATCCGATAGTCTTCACGGACCCATTTACTTTAACGGGTGAATCGGGTCCGTGAAAAATGGTCCGAGTTTCCGATCCGAGGAAAGATAGAACATGTCCTATCTTTCCTCGGATCACTGACGGGACTGGGACGGCGCACACGTTCGTGTGCATGAGGCGTTCCTGTAGAACAACACTTTCTGCACGACTTTTCTGCGTTTTGTTTTTTTTTCTTGCAGTGTGTGGCTGAGATTTACTAAATCTTATTCACTTTGCGGCTACTGTAAATGCTGTGGAATTTCCGGTCAGAATTACGTTTTGGAAATTCTGCAGCGTATATGCGAAGTGGGAACCAGGCGTTAAGGTATGTTCCCACAGGCAGGATACCCTGCAAATTCTCTGCAACAGAAAATCTCAAAAAAACTGCAGGTCTATCGGTCGCAAAATCAGTAGCAAATCCCCTTTAATGTTCATCCAGGCACAGCCCCTCCACCGCAGTACCGGCAGCGAGGTCCATATGTCTGTGGCTGCATCTGGTACTGCAGCTCCCTCTTTGTTGTACTGATCAATGGAGGTGCCAGTGATGAGATCCCCACGAATCATACATTGCTTCCCTATCCTTAGGATAGGCCATCAATGTAAAATCCCAGAAACCCATTTGACTTATTATAATGAAGTACAATTCCACTACAAAATAACAAAATAAATTCAATCCAATACAAACTTCTAATCCAATATATAATACACCTAGTAATAAATGTACAACCATGAAAAATGAGCCGTGAACATGTTTATTTTTAGAGACACGCAATCTCCAGGATTATTTGATATTCTGGCAAGGTGACAGATACATAGACGTGCTGCTATAGGTGCGACATCCCTCATACTAAACGGTACATATAGATTATTTTTTAGAAATGAAAGAGACAGTTCAAGTTCTCAGTGAGTATTTCTTGTGTAATAGTTTCAAGCTGCGGCGCACAGCTGTATGGGCCCAGACACACATGCGATCACAGTAATGCTTTGATAGCAGGGGGCCCTTGAGTGTCAGGATATAGAAAAGGCAGCAGTTGTTGGCTGTGAAAACAGTCTGATGCAAACCAGATGGAGAGCTGACTTGATGGGCAACACAAAGGAAAACAATTGGCTCATTCACCAAGTCAGACCCCTGCCCCAGAGAATTAACACGAGACAATAAGTCAGGCCGGACTGAGGCAAACAAGGAACAGCTATGTGGCACTCACCCGAGCCGTAAATGACCTACTCCAATGTGCAACGCCTGGTGCCATTGAAGACCTAATTGCATCTAGAAGATTGGTCAAGTGTGTATCCAGCAGAATACTAAAAATCTCCCTCCCCTTTAAAGAATTTATCAAAGGGTAACTCTTAGGAAAACAGCAGTTTAGTATTCATTATGGAGTCTCTAGTAAAATAATTCTCTGCAGTCACGGAGTGTAGGATGTAGTGCCCAAATGAGCTCGGGCAGCTGCCAGACGTCGCCATGTTGGATCGCCACGCTCTTAAGACCAGTGTCCGTATTGTTAATGCAGAACCGGCACTTAGGCCTATGTTCAATCCATCTTATCAACATGATCCCGAATGGTAGGTTGTGGTATAATCATCTGTCCAACGCATATTGTTCGTTCGACCCGTGCGTGCTTATAGAGAATTCGGGTGGGCTTGTTTGGCTGGCAGCTAGCTTTAGTCCTCTCGTTAAGCTGAATGTCAGAAAGGTCTCGTTGTTTTGTCTGGTGGTTCAGTGTTGTAAATACAATGTCCACGAGTGACAGTCCATCCACACCGACAGATTGTAGATAGTCACTCATCACAAATATGATGTAATATACAAAAGTATGCCATTGCTGGTCAATTTGGTATTTACAGGTTTTAGTAAATACTTGTATTCCCCATTAAATAAAAATTCGAAGCATTTTTTTTTAGAACCGGTTGCCGTTTCTATTATTCCTCCTGAAAACATATGAATAAATTGAGAACTGGGTGTCGCTCTATATATGTTGAATGGGGTGTCCCGAAACCGTCTCAAACTGTCAGCGCCAGCCTGTGAAGGGTAATGGAAGCACCCATTCATAAATTTCCAGGCAGAATAACAGAGGAACAGCACAAACGCAAAGCTCTAAGAAAATGAAAAGATGCTCTGGAATTGTTATTTTGTGGAGAATGCAAATATTTACTAAAAAAAACAGACGTCAGGAGAGCTGACAGCGCCTCTTTAAGTCGATATAAATTATACCGGTGAAATCCTGTATTATTTTGGGGACCTCAAAAGCTGCTCCTGACTCCAGCCAGAGACAGAACCAAGGGGTATGTATACAAACCTATAAATAGATGACCATACATAAAACAACACTTATACATACATACCCTATGCAGCAGCCTTCACCTGAAGCCAGTGCCATACAAGAGAGACACATGTGGCTCTTGGGCCACCAGCTGGGCACCACTAATGTAGGCGGTTTGCTTCTACAATGTACTGGAACGAAATGTTCTGTTTTTTTACAGATCTATTTTTTTTTTTAAATAAAAAAAGTTCAGCTACACGTAAAATGAAAAATCACAATAAGAGAATAATAATGAGAACTACTAACAATAGAGCCAATTATTCTATGCCAAATATACCGAATCCAACACCAAGACCACAATAAATCAAGACTCTATGGTCAATCAAATATTTTATTAAATTACTTTTACTGTCGTAACTCTATTAAACTAAAACATAAATAAATATACAAGGGTAGGCCTGCTGCTTTATGGGTAACATACTCCTTGCCCCTTTAAATCTGTCATTTTCCCCGTCCGACAGAACACTGCAGACAACATATCCAGCCATTCACCTCGCCTTATGTGATAATTAAATGATACTGCAGATGACTTACAAGAGCCTAAGCCGAGAGAATGGCGAGGCCTTAATGAACTGTTAGGGGATAAATCACAATGTGGTATGAGGACGGAACATTTTACTGTCAAAATTGACCTGCGGCGCTATTCTAGAAAGTGACTGCTTTTATTTTCTAAATTCAACAGAAACAAAGCCATGTGTGTTTGCTGCATGTCACCATACAGTAAATAATTCAGCATTGGGAGAAACGATGCTGCTTTGCAAGGTTCCTAAGAGGATTCTAAAGCAAACAGCAAATACAATACAAATGCGATTAAAGGGAACTTTTTATAAGTGACATGTTTCTAGCCAGTGTCCAAATAAATTCAGGCCATCGCCCCATGACCAGTGCTTTGTATATTTTGTATCAGGCTTCCACTGGTTTTTCTTGCATTCTGCATCCTATTAGGGCATATGGAGATCATGGAGTGGGTGGATGTATTATGTGGTTCCTATCTATTCTGAATACATTTTGTAGGTCTACGAGAGAGAGTGTAGTCTCCTGTTGTACAGCTAAAACGTTTAGCAGAGCATCTGATGAGGTCGCCTTGTCACCCCAGATGGGCTTGAACAATTTGATCAAAATGTTTGCTAAGAACCTCCCATTTAGAAGTATAGTAAATATAGCAGCAAAGAAATTTAAAATAAAAAAAATATGAAATGAATGCACACAACAGAGTGCCCGCAGGGTTGATCTGGGTGTTTTTATGTATTATACAGTTAAAGAAGCATATATATATATTTTGGCTATATAGTGCAGCATGGACTACTACTAAAGAATAATATAGAGGCTGCTGTGTATGCCTTGCGTATAACCGTTTTAGTTAATGTGCCATTTATCGGTTGTCTGCCATCTTGGTTCCTACTTCCCCTAATGCAGCCTACATTTCCCATGATGCTACTGGCTTTGAAGTGGTGGTGGAGTCTCATCACACTGCACTTACTCTGCTCGGAGTCCTAGATCAGTGACAGAACTTCTGTCCTCATACTGCAGAGTCTTAGTGTATCCTATGTAATGCAGCTCCGCCTGTCTCTTCTGCCTCCTCCTAGTGATAGATTTCTCCATGTCGTCCCTTTTAAGCAGGAGGCAGTGAGGAGCAGCATCTCATAGTAATACACTGGACTCTCTGCACACAGCACTCGCAGATAGTACAGCTAGTTAGTGTGAGTCAGGGGAGTTTTATATATCTTTGCAGCTAAACATTGTATGGACTCACCTATTATATCACTGCACTAATGCTCCCTTAGAAATGCAGAAATGATCTCTTCAGCAGCATTATATACATGGCGGGGAAATAGAGGAACAAGGAGGGTGGAGCTGGGTGGGGAGAGGTTGGAGGTGTCTCAGAGCTGCCAGGAGGGATTTGATTGGTGATGATGTAATCTTGTAGTTCACAGGAAGTCAGACAGGAGAAATGATCTCCTGTCTACACGAGAACATGGTCTATTCTGGTGGTCAGACTGAGATCACATGACACCACTGCCCACAATGAAAGGGTTCAAAAAGTATAGGTGCAACTAATCTGGGAAGAAACAAAAGACACTGCTGGAATATTGCAGGAAAGTTGGCATTATACAGGCGAATAAAATAAATAAATTACTGAGTGCTTCTTTAATCATGAATTTGAATAGCCGGCATGTAATGCTGCATTGCCCCTGCAGTAAAGTTGTGGGGGATTTCTGAAGCCAGATCCCGGCGATCATCTGATTCCCAAGCCAGCTTTTAATTACCACAAAACATCAACTATTTTTAAGCATTTTAGTATTTTATATCTTGATCTCTCAGATTGTACATTTCCAGGTTGCCCATAGAGGTGGTCACTTTTCTTCTCACAGACCATGGATGGTATATAAGTTTGCACTGCTATGATGATGCTGATGATGGATGATACAGTACATCCCCTTGTTCCTTTTCTGCAACTATACTGCCCGTCATCACTATAACTCTGGCTTTCTGTCCACGAACAAGGAAGATCAGGTCCAAGTGGAATTATAAAAGGTTAGCGGAATAAGTAATGCTGCTATATAAGACATCCTAGAACAGCTCAGTACTACCGGTATGTAGAGGTGTCGCCTGGATGATCACACCTTTCATACTGTTCTTTACAAAACCTATTGTCCATTTGACAAGTAAACAGAAAACATCCCTAGTAAACACATTAGGATACACCGTTCACATTCTACTAATTATCTTTTAGGTTTTCTCATTAGGATTAAGGTATTGCTACAAACGACTGATCTACAGGCGGAGAGGTGGGTACATGGTTGTTGCTCGTTTTAGTCAAGATCTATCAGATGTGGATTGTGACTGACATTCAGTGGTCATGTATCCACCCACAGATCGTAGATGACTTACTTATTGCTATAACATGGACAAGCTAGAGACTATCAAAATATAGGGGTGAATGTACTAAGACCGGCCCTTCTTACATACCTCTTAATAAATTTGGCGAATCTTAGGATGACCGTGCGCCACGAACTGAAATCTAGATTTCCGCTATATAATTTATGCCAAAAAGTGTAGAGCGATGTAAAACGATCATTTATGTGCAAGTTATGAGCTAGTTTAGATTTATGCTAATGAGTTTCTCAATGGACAACTGGGCATGTTTTTACTTTTTACCAACTGGGCGTTGTACAGAGGAGTGTATGAGGCTGACCAATCAGCGACCAATCAGCGTCATACACTTCTCATTGTTCCAGCCCAGCATGATCCACAGCACAGCGTGATTGTGCAGTGAAAGAAGTAAACACACCCAGATGTTACAAACACAATACACGCCCAGTTGTCCATTAGAAAGGCTCATTTGCATAAATATAAAATTGCTCATAACTTGGCCAAAAATGATCGTTTTTAAAAAACAAAACAAAAACGTTACTGTTCTCTACATTGCAGCGCCGGTCACATGCAATAGGAGATAGGGATTTGATCATCTGGTGACAGAGCCTCTTTAACTGGTGCACCAGTAAACCTTCATTAACAGATATTAAAAAAACGCAATCTAGTGCATTCAGCGTTTTGGCCATTAATTGGTATAGGGGGCGCACTGCTAGTGTTAGTCTTTCTACCAGATTCATAATGAATTAATTACCATGATGCAAAATATAGTGGGTCAGTCAGGTATCGGTCTGTTATTCTGTCTGTCGTTTTTTTCTACTGTATAGGATACGGCAACATGCTACGCTATACGGACCATAAAAAAAAAAAAAGGAAACCTAACAAAAGAACTAACGTAAATCAAACCGAGCCTTAAAGTTTTCGTTTAGTTGCTTCGGCATAAATATTTACAGAAATCGGTCATTTTTCCTTTTAGCACCATGTGACCGTTAGGGTATGTGCACACACACTAATTACGTCCGTAATTTACGGACGTATTTCTGCCGCAAGTAGTGGACCGAACACAGTGCAGGGAGCCGGGCTCCAAGCATCATACTTATGTACGATGCTAGGAGTCCCTGCCTCTCCGTGGAACTACTGTCCTGTACTGAAAACATGATTACAGTACGGGACAGTTGTCCGGCAGCGAGGCAGGGACTCCTAGCGTCGTACATAACTATGATGCTAGGAGCCCGGCTCCCTGCACTGTGGTCGGTCCGGGACTTGCGGCCGAAATACGTCCGTAAATTACGGACGTAATTAGTGTGTGTGCACATACCCTTAAAGGGGCTCCCGAAAGATGGACTTTTTAGTTATGTCATGGTGGCTGTCAGCTTGTACCCCTACCAATAACAAGTGTATGCACTAAAGGCAAGGTAATAAAGTATTATACTACCAGGTGAGACTGGTGCAGATGGGCGCACACCGCTTTACTTTTGTAACAATGGCGCGCAGATTGGCTTTCACAGAAGCAGGTATATAATTGAATCCTGTAGATGTTCAGCAAATCTGACTTGGATGGGAAGTTAATGGACGGAGCTGTGAATTGAATTACCTTCACCACTTTATATGTTATTGTTTAGTCTCTGGAATTTAATTGCGCTGAAAAAGCCCTCGTAATCTAATCAGTAGGCGCATGTGCGACGTGTTAGGGCCAGAATGCTCGAATGCCAATTTTAAGGCAGGAAATGAGGAACAGCTCACACAGACCTGGGTGATCTCAAGTTATCAGATCCTGTCACAGCCATCACATACATGTCATACGGGCACAAAGAAAGTATTGATAACATCCTCAGCTGCGCAAGGGCATGGGACGTCTGATTGTTATGGGGCTTTGTGTAGATGACGCAGGGGCATTTCATATTATTTGGGAAAGTCCTAAATTCAACATAAATTATTCACCTTCAAAACGGTGGGAGAGAAATCTAGAACCAGGAAATAATAGTTTATTTCTTTCATGTTCAAATGTTGAAATCTTCTTTAAGCACAAATGTTAATCTAGGGACGCTTTCATGTGGATTCCTTTTTTGTCTCCGTCTCCATTTTCTTGTGATCTTAGACCTTGCTCACATACGCGTTGGGTTCCTTTCGACCTTTCCGTTGGAGGAACCCATGAGTGGAAAGACAAACGGAAACTATAGCTTCTGTTTGCATTACTTCAATGGTAATGCTTCCGTTGCCAATGGTTTCCGTTGGTCTCTGTTCCGTAAGGTTTCTGTTTTTTTAGCGGAAACCATAGTATAGTCGATTGATTGAAATCCATAGTAACGCAAATGGAAGCTATAGTTTCCATTTCTCTTTCCAATCATGGGTTCCTTCGACAGAAAGGTCTAACAGAACCCATAAACGGAAGCCTGACGCTGATGTGAACGAGGCCTTACATTAAAAATACAAAGCTTCCAAAGAAAGTAATAGCCACATCGCTAATCAATAATGAAAAAAAAACAAAAAAAAACAAACTGATAAATCTACCTATCAGCGTGCATGATCGTGACCATACAGGCTTTATTGCTACCTTAGTTGGGAGAAAACCGTAGCGATTGGCTGGAATAAAAAACTAAAATACCAATTGACGATAATAAGGCCAAGATTACAGTAAACAACCCGTGGTGATCAATCACATGGTATCCAGATATAAGCCAATTTTGACAGGACATAGCAATAGACTTCATAATATGTGGTTTATGATCACCTCTCTTGACATGTCTATTTTAGTAAATACTTGTAATCCCCATGAAATAGTTCTAGAACATATTTTCTTAGAACTCTGAATTGTGCCGTTCCTCTGTTATTCCTCCTAGAAATGTATGAACTTGGTCAAAGGGGCGTGTCCCTACATAGTCTGGTATTGTGAGCCATTGGACAGTGTCAGTCTGTAGGGACACACCCCCAACTGGTAACACCCACTTGTAAATGTATTTATACAATTCTAGGGAGGAATAACAGAGGAACGGAACAATGTAGAGTCCTAAGAAAAGATTCTCCAGAATTGTTATTTCATGCGGACATGTCAGGAGAGGGGACAGGTCGTATGTATGTTACACAAAAATATAATCTGGATGATAAACAAGAAAATGGCTATTCATATTCACTGACCACTGCAATGCTTACAGTATATACAAAAATCCTTTCTACACAAGTTTTTGCATAACTATATTTGACTGCATAATATAAATATTAGAGAACTAGATTTAAAAAATGTGAAGTTGCCTTTAAAAGAGTATTCCACCCTAAACATTCATGGCAGATCACGCCATAAACGCCTGATAAGTGTGATTCCCACCTCTGGGACCCTCGCCTATTGGGAGAACGGTCCGGTGCGCCCTGTTTGCCGATTCACAGTGACCACTTTCTCCATAGAATTCAACAGAGCGGTGGCTACACTTTTGCATGGCTTTCTCTATTGAAGTGTATAAGGATTATGGACAGAGCTGAACCCTGTTCCAACGGTGGGACCCTCACTTGTAATCACTCATTCACACATTGCAGATTTGGTCAGTATTTTGCATTAGTATTTGGAGGGCAAAACCAGGAGTGGATGCACAGAGAAGTAATATAAATATTTCCATTATATTTCCCCTGTTTAAGGTCCACTCCTGGTTTTGACTTACAAACACGGATGCGAAATACTGACCAAATCTGCAATGTAGAGGGGTAGTGAAGCAGGATTATTTATTTCTATTATTACTGCTTTTTAAATTCTTTCCCCAATCTCTCCTTCAAAGACAATATTAAAAATACAAATTTTGCTGCTTTACCTTTTGCAGATAAGGACATTATAAACCCACTCAGAAAGCTTTAGTTTTAAATAGACATAAAAAACACAACATGTTATGGAGCAGACTGCTTGAATTGTGGGCCGAGATCTGCCAAGCAGGTCGACATGTTATTTTCCTTCATTAAATGGGAATGTACGCAAAATGATAACGGAAATTGGTCACAAGCTCTTCATTGCCATCTGCTCCCATTCAAGGATACAGTGCGGGAGCCAGCAGAGCCCACACTCATTATTCCCAAAAAACACAGATTGCATGGAACAAATTAGTCAGTATAATATACAAGCGGCGCACAAACCATCCAAAAAGTTCATGTAAGACGTGCATAATAGACCAAAACAACGTCTTCAATAGTCATTATTACTTTCTTATCTAGGTCAGTCAATTATATATACACCTGAGAGACTCCATTACTACTATGTGTTATATGTTTGGTTTAGTTCTTTTTATAGCACCAACTTATTCAGCAGCACCGTACACAGAGGGTACACACATCACGTTCTGCCCCAAGTGAGGTTCATATTCTATTCAAAGCATGTTCACACTTCACGAATATGCCTAAGGCCTTATTCACACGGCCGTGTTGGTTCCGTGAGATACGGACCGTATGTCGGCCACATTTCCAGGATCAAACACGGGTCAGAGAACCGGACACCTAGAACCATAAACATCCATAATGCTGTGAGTCTCGTATTGAAAACATGACTACAGTACAGTACAGCACAGCATTCCCGGGGGGGGGGGCACACACCTAACATACATAACTATGATGCTAGGAGTACAGCTCCCTGAACGGTGTTCAGTATGGGAAACACGGCCGACATACGGTTCGTATCTCACATACCAAACGCGGCCTCAGGGTCCATTATTTCATGCAAATATTTTCCAGTGTGTGTGAACGTGGGCTTATACAAGAATCTGCATTCCTCCTTTCAAGGGAACCCTCTTGGAGTTGCAGACTAGTGGAGATGATGGTTAGTAACCCCCTTCGCACTAAAGCACCCCCTTTTTAAGTTCCCAGAAGAAGCACGCAACAAGAATCGGCCCTGGTAACGGATTTCTCTCCCACCTACCACCATTCGGAGGGCCGGTGCTTCTACCCTCTGCTGAATGCATAGAGCTGGGTATGTTAGGTTGCCGCAATCTACTTTTACCAATACACCGCCAACCAGGCGCTATTGTACCGGACTTGTGTTAAAAAGAGGCATCTCCCCAGAGCATTATTGGTAGCAAAAGAAATTGCAGAAAGAGTTAAACAAAAAAGTCTAGATTCCTGGTGGATTCGACATAAGCAGCTTTACTTTGTGTAACTGTTCTTTTCTTGAACGCCACAGGAGACTTGTTCAGCATAAAGCGACACAAGCCTGCGAAGCCAAAACCAATGATTTCCACTTGTCAGAATCGGAGGAAGAAAGATTAAATTGAGAGGAACGGCTGGGGCGCACACGGACCTGTACACTAAACCCCAGGCGGAGCACTGACACAGTCCTGAATGACTCTCTAAGGGTCCCCACTTCCATATGACCTCCACTAGAAACTTGAAAAGTAGCCTGACAGAGTCCGGTTGACTTTATTCCAGCAATACTCAGTGGGAAATCAAAGGTTTGAGACAATAAGCTGCTCAAGTGAACAGCCAGGAACAGGAACGTCTTATTTCAGCGAGACTGTCCAGACTGTGTAATACAGAGCCAACTCCTTACAGCGGGGAAGGCATGAAAGTAATCACCACCGGGTAAAGAGAAAAAAGACAGTAATTTCTGTTCTACATGGCCAAACGTACCACAAGCGTCCCTCATTATTCCTAATTGTTGCAGGTAAGAACTAGCTCACAGTTAATGTTTCCTGTCAATCGCTCGCCCCGTTTCCTACAGCCAAAGGCTCAATATGTTCCGCTGCTGATGGATATACATGTTCTCCCTCAAATGGAGCATGCCCTGGTTTCTGTACATAAGTCCTCCGGAAAAATAAAGTAGTCGAACAAAAAACAAAAGTCACCTAGAAAAACTGCAGATTCACATTTCCACAACCCATGGTCTCATAGGTAGAAGAGGCCCTTTAAGATGAAATGTTAATCGCTTGGCGCCGCAACTGTTTTTTGGTTTTTCATTTTTTTTCTTTCTCCCCGCTTTTCAAAGGACATAACTTGTTATTTTCCCATCTATATAGATGTATGAGGGCTTGATTTCTGTGGGACAAGTTGTAGTTTTTAATATCATTATTTCACGTGACATATAATGTACTGGGAAATTGGGAAAAAAATATCTTTGTGGGGTGGAATTGGAAAAGAAACTAGGATTCCGCCATTGTTTTTTGGGTTTAGTTTTTACAGCTTTCACCGTGTATGTTAACGTTATTCATTGGGTCAATACGATTACAGCAATACCACATTTTATATATATTTTTTTAGGATGTACTATTTTTACAAAGAAAAAGCGATGTGTTAAACACCAATAACTTTTTTTTTTTTTTTCAGTCGTCGGAGTTGTGTGACGGCTTTTTTGATTTTTTTTGCGACGTGTAGTTTTTATTGGTACCATTTTTGGGTACATACAACTTTTTGATCACTTCTTAAATAATTTTTGATAATATACAAAAAATATAACGTTTTTCTTTTTTACAGTCCCCCAGGGGACTTCATAAAGAGATCGCTTGATTGCTGGTACAATACACTTTAATATCTATATATTGCGCTATTTACTGGCTCCTATTAAGTCCTTTCTCATGGCTAAGATGCCTCGGTCGCTATTGACCACGGCATCTAAGTGGTTTAAGAGCGGGGTTCCACGCTTTGGACAATAGCCACTTGTTAGAAAGGTCCCATGACAATAAGATGATCACAAAGTATCCCCCTGCTCGGACCCCCCCCCCCCCAGTGATCAGCTGTTCAGTTTCGCTACAGCGCCAGTTCAGTGTAAGTGAAGCATTACACAGTGCCCATTCACATCAATGTGTTGTCAGTGTAATAAAGGACAAGATGGGTCCTCCACAGAGAGAGACGCTCTTTGTAATCACTCTACTTTGGTCAAGAGATAAGGATCCTGAACAGAGGACCCCCTCCCTCTATTACCTCAGAATTACATAATAGGGTATATGATAATGGATTTTCTAAAACAGACCAACCCCATGGGCAATCCAATCATGGGAATCTATCTTCTTTAAATGTAATTTACTGTAAGTTATAGCAGAACTCATGAAGAATAATTACCGGTTCCATGGGTTGGCTATAGTGAAAAATGTATTTTTACCGATAGTCACTACAAAATTGATAAATTCGTCCATAGGCTGGAGTGCAGCACAGATTTCTACACATTTGCAGACAGGAGTACAAGGACGGTGTCCATAGATAATCATTTGTATATGACCGCGTGCTCATGCGACTTGATGGGCAACTCATTGGTGGAGGTCTCAATGGCTGTACTCACAGAAATCAAACATTTGTTAAACCCTATAAATATACCATGTGTGTTTATGGTCAGATTGCCCATTTAATCGTTATTTTGACACGCTAGTACTGTACATAAGGCCAGCCGTTTGTCAATTAAGAAGCTTCATGCACACTACTCTATTACACATCGGTAATACATGGCCCATTCGCTCCTATGGGCCCATACCACGTATGCAGGTTTTTTTTCTCACAAATTCTGGTCCTCATATCGCTCTGCTGAAGTTCTTTAAAGAAACCTACCAGCTGGAGGTCACTTTTTATAATATGTCAAAGGCTAAACATCTTTATTCAGACCTGATACTTTACATGAATGACCAGGAATGTTGACATCAATTAAGACTACCGCTTTACCACAGTCTAAACAGCCTCCGTACACTGCTTGTACCCCAGACTAGAGGTCATTAGAGGTCTTTGGAGAGGGGTGGGCAGACTGGTGACGAAAGTCACATTGCAACGAAAGATCACGGAAGTATAGACTTGCTTACTATGCAAGTAAAATTGTGGCATTACCACAACTCACATGCAAGTTAAATGTTTCCCAATAGGAAAGTTGCAAGCCACCTTGCAAAAAGCACAAAACATTTGGCATGGTCGAAGTTTTTGCTATGGTCACCAGGGTCCATGTAGCTTTTTTTTTTGTCCCATACGGAAAAAAGTAAGTCGTATAAGTGTCGCAGGAATGCTACAATTTCACTCTGAATCACGGGTAACTCCATGGCGCTGTGGAACCCAAGTCTTACATGTAGAACACTACGTTCTACATGTTAAATGCAATCTAAGACGGAACCTCCAGGCCAGGAGACGTGCGTTCTGGTTTAAATCTGAAAAGGGTTCATTATATTTAGTTTCTGGTTATATATTCACATAATTATAAACTACAAGTTGCTTCATGGACAGCAATAGGAAAACACAATCCATTATGTCCTGATCCACATCATAAATCAAAGGAAATATGTTCGGGCTGTCCCCCTATAGAGCCTCAAATGAATGAAAATATTCTACTGTTTAGACATAAAAAAATAAAATAGAAAACTAGCATTAGAGAGACAGTCTGTGGTTTCACCACCGCATAAATAATAGGTCATTAAATCACCAAAAACCGCTGCATAAACTGGAGAAAAAGTTTCAAGGGTGCCACAAAGCCCAAAATTAGACATAAATTGTACCAAAGTCTCCGCTTTGTCTACAAAACAAAAAAATATTTATATTAATGATAAACTAGATTTACAAATGTCATTTCGGGAATAATACAGATTAATAAATCAAAACTATATCCAAAAATAAATTTTC
Organism: Rhinoderma darwinii; assembly: GCF_050947455.1. Taxonomy (NCBI): domain Eukaryota; kingdom Metazoa; phylum Chordata; class Amphibia; order Anura; family Rhinodermatidae; genus Rhinoderma; species Rhinoderma darwinii. The sequence goes on along the minus strand of NC_134698.1, from coordinate 64,651,329 downwards.
ACGGTGACTGCAACACATGTGTGTGGATTGCAGTAGCATTTTTCTTAATGGGGCACTCCCCTATTCTAAAATATTCCTATTACATATAGTGCCATGCATGGAAGTTAGTAGATTCTAAATTACTTTCTGTACAGTATGAATACACACACATTTTTTCACAGGTGTTTTTGGACCAGGCCACCCTACGTAGCGTACTGCTGATAGAGGCAAACAATATGAAGTGGGCCAGTCCCATATCTATTATATTGTGTCTCCCGATGCCTTTACTGGTGTCCACTGCTGCCTGTCTACTCATCACCGCTGTAGCCCGGAGACTTGGCTGGACAAGCACTTCTGCTTATTGGCCAGCCGAGACTTGGGACTTTTGAAACCCAATGGGGTCACCCGCCCGCCTCTCCCATTAATCACTGCTGCCTGCACCTCCACATATCTGCTCCAGTCCAGGCCAACATTAGTAAGAGTACCAACGGCGCTTCGGACTGTAGGCAGCTGCTTGCTGTGTTGCTGACCGCAGTCTTTTTGTTTAGTCTCTAGCTGGTGGAGGGTTCAAATTCTGACTTTTGCTATGGGGCCCTGTGATCTCTATGTGCACCCCGGCACAACTGCTAAATATTTTGATATGACCAAACGGAGGTGAGAAAACTGGTCCTGACAGATGTTAATCTATTCCATTGGTAAAGGGAAAAAAAACTGTTCTGTTCAAAAACTATTTTCAGACGTTGATCATTCTTGCTACATTGTTAGGATCTAAGAACAATCAGCTGAGAAAATTCCACAAAAAAGTTTGATTACTTACCGTTAATCGGTTTTTCATGAACCTATGACAGCACCCCTGGAGAGACATTCCATTCGCTGGACAGGAAACCCGAGGATATAAAAAAGGACACACCTCTCCACACACCCAGTCTTAGGAAGAACTCAGGATTAGAATTAGTTTCGTTTTTGTTGTTTGTTGTTTCTTTTGGACCACCCAAGTGGAATTTACCTCACACCTTTATATATACAGTATTTACAAGAAATCCCTTTGTATTCTTGTAGCATATAGTCCTCATAACGGTAAATTGTCAACATGAATAAGGAGGGTAACAGAGGGGTGCTGACATAGGTTCATGAAAAACGAATTACCGGTAAGTAATCAATCTTTTACCCTTTCACCTATGACAGCACCCCTGGAGATGTACAATAGAAGTCAATATTTAGGGTGGGACCACAGCTTGTAGTACCTTTCTACCAACGGCCAAGTCAGTCTGCATGCAGTTGTAATCAGTAATGCTTGAGGAAGGTGTGAGGAGAACTCCATGTAGCAGCCATGCATAACTGATCTAAGGATGCCTCTGCTCTCTCTGCCCACGAAGTGGACACCGCTCTGGTGGAGTGAGCTCCGAAGAACTCGAGGCTGGAGATTCTGATTTACATAAGCTAAATGTATGGCCTGTTTGATCCATCTAGCTATAGGCGATCTACTGGCTGCCGAACCTTTGTTAGGACCCTGGAACTGAATAAACAAGGTTTTCTGAGGTTCTTAAATCTTTAGTGATTTTTAGGTACTGGACTAGGTATCTTCTTACATCCAGGCAGCTAAACTGCTGCTCCCTCTGATTTTTAGAGGAATCACAAAAGGAGGGGAGAATAATCTCTTGGTCTAGATTAAAACGAGAAACCACCTTAGATCTTGAAGACCTTACCGGGTTTCCTTCCTAATAGTAGGGTATATGGGGGGAAAGGCAGAGAGGGCCTGTATCTCACTTACCCTACAAGCCGACAAAATCACTAACAAGAACGTCATTTTGAGTGTCAGCATCCTTAGGGTTAGAGTGTCTGGTGGTTCGAACGGTGAGTTTGTCATAGCCTGGAGAACGATATTTAAGTCCCATAGAGGAACTAAGAATCTAATCTGTAAACGGTCATTTACAGCGTGATTTCGCGAGATTACGGTTGCTCTGCTGTAAGTCCCACGCAAACGTTACCGAAGTGTCAGGATTGTGAATAGACATCCTGCCCTGGCTGGAAGCGATGTCTATTCACGGTCAAGACACTTCAGTAACGTTAATGTAGGTGTATGTGACACCACATAGTGAACAACGCAGCATCACTATGTGCTGATTACATGAATGGAGATAAGTGTATGACGCTGATTGATGAGCGTCATACACTTCCCTCCAAAACGCCCACTTGGGCATTAAGAAAGTAATTAGCATAAAGCTAAAATTGCTCATAACTTGGTGAAAATAGATCATTTTTCTAAATAAAAAAAACACTGCTGTGATCTACATTACAGCGCCGATCTCATTATGTAAGAGATTGGGCACTTATAATGTGGTGACAGAGCCTCTAAGCCTAGAAGAGGCAGGCTGCCATGAATCTCCTAACCCAGGGGTTTTTCGCAAATTTGAAATGAAAAAAGGAACTTAATGCGGGTATCTGAACATTTAAGTTGTTAGGCTTGAGGTTTTTATTTAATCCTGCCTGGGGAAAATCTAATATCAAGGGGATATCTGGTTTGTTTAGAGGATTTTAGGTCTACTCCTGCAAAATTTGTAAACTCTTTCCAGGCTCTTAGATATATTTCTGAGGTAACCGTTTCCTGCTTGCTAGCAGAGTGGAAATGACGGACTCAGAGAACCCTCTCTGTCTAAGGATTACCCTTTCAGTCTCCAGACTGTCCGATGAAGCTTTCGAATTTCGGGGTGTATTACTGGACCCTGGTATAGGAGGTCTGGTTGGGAGAATCCAAGGCTGGTCTGAAGACATTCTCCTTAACCATAGTCTCTTTGGCCAGAAGGGGGCTATTAGAATTATTGAAACCTTGTCTTCGCTGATTTTTTTGATCACTCTTGGGAGAAGACATAGGGGGGGGGGGGGAGGGGGCATAACCCCTCTCGACTGCAACACTGGGAACATGCATCTATTGCTGTTGGGTAGTCTGAGGGATCCAGGGAGAAGACTCTCGACCTTTCGGTTTCCTCTGGACGCAAATAGGTCTATTGAGGGAACCCCCAATTTGTAAATAATCTTCTGAAATATCTCTGTATTCAGAGACTATTCTGACTGGCGTAACCTTTTTCGGCTTGGAAGTCTGCCACCTGGTTGTCCCTTCCCTTCAGGTGGACAGCTGAGAGGGTGAATACGGTCTGCCAGAAAAAATATCTGGGAAGATAAATCCATCAGTGGAAACTCTCGTCCCCCCTTGATTATTTATATAAGCCACTGTAGTCAGAATATATTTTTAAATTCTGACCTGAAATTGTTGGTATAGAGTTTTTCATAGTCTGAAAAACTGCTGCCTGTTCCCTGAAGTTGGAGGACCCCTGTGTGGACTGGTCTGGTGGTCCCACTAACCTTGGTGAAGAGAGGAGTTGCAATGAGCTCCCCAACTTCAAGGACTCGCATCCGTAGTTATATTGAGATTAGGGGTGGTTATCCATGGAATGCCCCTCTTGAGGTTCTGCCTGTTCAACCACCATCTGAGAGACAGGCTGGCTGTGGATGAAATGTGGAGGGACTGAGCTAGGGAGAGACTGCTCTTGTCCCACTGATCTAGAATGTCCCATTGTAGAGCCCTGGATCAGAACTGAGCCCATAATACTTCTGGAATGCATGAAGTCATGAGGCCCAGAACTGACACAGCTTCCCTGAAAGAGGTCATATAGGTAAAATAGAGCTCTCAGACTCTGTCCATCAGGGGATTGATCTTTTCCTCTGGAAAAAGAGACATCTGCCTGGAGGATTCTAGAAGAATCCCCAGAAAGACATCTGTTTGGGGGAATCAAATTCCATTTTTTTCAGATTTATGTACGATCCTAAGTTAGGATAGAACTAATTATTTCTATCTGTTGAATCAGGGTCTGAGTTGTTTCTGCCACTATTAGGAAATCATCCAGGTAGTGAATCAGAAGGATGTTCTTCGTCCTGATGCATGGGGTCATTTCTGCTATTAATTTTGAAAACACCCTTGGGGCTTGTGATAGGCCAAAGGGGGGGACTCTGTATTGTAGGTGAAACACAGAACTTTTGAGGGTTACTGCCACCCTTCGATATTCCTGGTGAGGACTGCATATTGGTACATGATAATATGCATTCTCCAGATCTAGTGATGCCATCAGTGTCTTTGGAGAGATTTATGGTTGATGGAATGCCCTCCATGCAAAAATTTTTGTAGGTCAAATAAGAATTTAGTTCTTTTACATTTATTATGACCCTGTATTTCCTTTCTGGTTTCTTCACCAGAGAAAGAGGAGAAAAAAAAGCCTTGGCCTGTTTCTACACTTGGGACTTAAATTAGAGCCCCTTTATTTATAAGTGACAGAATTTCTGACTCGAATGCTTTCTTTCTTGCTGAATATTTTAGGGTCTTTGTGGGAAAATCTGTCTGGGGGAAGAGATTTGAATTCTAGAACATACCCTGTTTTTATAAGTCCTAGGATCCACTGATTTGTTGACATTTTTTGGATGTTCTGGCGTCACTGTTTCATTTTTTTGTTTGCCGTCATTTTGAGGCCTGAAAAGGAAATCCTTGTTCTTCCTAGGAAACTCTGGGGTTTTAAACTCATGTTCCCTAGGGTTAGGTCTTTAATTAAACCTTTTGGGACGAAAGGAATCCATTGGTTTCTTTGTGTAGGGAACCCCTTTTTTTTTCTATCAGATGCTTTTTCTAAGCAGGGGCCCAAACAGATCATCCCCAGAGCAGGGAATTGCACAAAGCTTCCCTTTTGATCCAGTGTCCCCCTTCCAGGATTTTAGCCAGATAGCCCTTCTAGCGGAGTTTGAGAGGGCAGCTGATCGGGCCGATAGCCGCACAGAATCTACCGAAGCAGCGACCAGAAAATCTGCAGCCTTAGATAGCACTGGAAGGGAGAAGAGGATCTGCTCCCTAGAAGTCTTGTCTATAATGTGTAACTCTAATTGTGCTAGCCATATTTTTAGAGACCTAGCCACACAAGTGGCTGCACTACCTGGCTTAAAATGCCCTATAGAAGCTTCCCAAATTCTCTTGAGGTAGTAATCAGCTTTCCGATCCATGGGATCGGATAAGGAGCCTAGATCCTCTATATTTTTGCCAGTGGGGCATCAAGTCTAGGGGTATTATCCCAGTCCCTGCAGACCTCTTCTTCAAAAGGGATATTTCCTTTTAAGAAGTTTGGGAATACCAACTTTCCCATCTGGATTTTTCCATTCCCTTTTGATGAGACTTAATAAGTTTTTATGAATGGGAAAAGTACTCTGTTTTCTAGGCCCTGAGCCTTCAATTATTATGTCCTGGAGAGAACGAGGTTCTTTTGGGTTATCAATACCCCCCTCCCCAATCCTCATCCGAGGTATTCTCTGAAGAGCTCAGCTCTGCTTCTTCCTCTAGCTGAAAATCCTCTTCAGCAGAGGAATCTGAAAAATCTACCCAACTGGAAGAGGTGGACGGTAGATCCTTCTTTTTCTTTAGGGATTTTCTAACTTCTGTCCTCACGATCTCTTTAATGCTTGAAGACAGATTTGTAAATTCTTCAGTGATGATTTTATCTAAGCAATTCTGGCAAAGTCTTTTATTATAAGAAGCTGCAAGTTTTTTATTATGGGTCTTATCCACTTTCTTTCTAGGACCTTCCCTGGGGTAAACATATGTACAAGATAAGCGGACAATATTAGCAAAGAGATAGAGGGTAAGGCTAAAAAAACAAAACCTAAGTCCTGCCTTCTCCTCAAGTAACGGACTGGAGGATCTTGTGGCATCCGAGCGGTCAGCGCATCCTGCTGCTTCTCCTGGCATTTCCATTATGGGAGGAGATGCTGGAGACGGAGGCTCCATATCGTGCAGGCCTAAATAGGCCTTGGATTGGCTAGGGAGGTCCTCTGCTCTGGATGCCTGGAGTGCCTCCTCCCCGTTTGGGTCACCGGAACCACTGCTTCCTGGAGTGTAGGACACGTCACCCTGCCGGAAGTGACGCGTCGCCGCGACCATAAGTTTTGTGCCGGAACCCGCCATGCGTACCAGCCCCACCAGGGAACGGAGTGGGACCCCAGGGGAACCGCTCTCGCGCCAGAGGAAGGTCTCACCCCGTGGGACCTAAAACCACCTCCAGGAGTAACCATCCCCAGACTTAAAGGGAATGTGTTGCCAGCAAAACATGTTTTTTTTTTTTTTTAGTTAAACAGTTAGTGTATAGGTGATTAAACATTGTTCTAATTATTTTTTTTTTTTTTTTAACGAGTCAGGAAATATTATAAATTGGATTCAATTTATAATATTTCCCAGCACTGGTCACTAGATGGAGCCATTCCCAAAATTGCAGCATTGCATGTGGTAGTAAAGCAACCACATTGCTTTATGCTGCAAAATTGGGTAAAAATCCCTCGCTCTAGTGAGCTCTCAGAATCCCCCCCCTCCTTTATCCTGGCTAGTGCCGGGAGAAACGAGGGGTTTGAACGGTCTAACCTCCTACACTGTGTGTCGCCATTTTTTGAGCTAACACACAGTGTAGTAGGTTTACATACACTAGTAAACACACACTGAAACACAAACATACATAGAAATAACTTACCTGCTCCAGGCGCCGCCGCTCCCTCCGGTCCATCCGCTCCGTCTGCTGCCGCTGCTCCATGTGCATAAGTCCGGAAGCCGCGACCGGAAGTAGTAATCTTACTGTCCGGCCGCGACTTCCGGTCCACAGGAAAATAGCGCCGGACGGCGCGCATTTCAAATTGAATTGTGTGGGAGCGGCGCATGCGCCGTTCCCACACAGCGGCGTACACGATAGTGGATGGAACGGGCCCCGTTCGCAGTCCCTATGGGACTGGAGCTGCCGTATTCCATGTCTGTATGTGTCGTTAATCGACACATACAGAAATGGGAAAAAAATGGCAGCCCCCATAGGGAAGAAAAAGTGTAAAAATAAAAAAAAGTAACACACAAACACACAAATTAATCCAAACGTTTTTAATAAAGCACTAACATCTTTAACCCCTTAGTGACCAGCCCATTTTAGGCCCTAATGACCAAGCTATTTTATTCGTTTTTCTATAGTCGCATTCAAAGAGCTATAACGTTCTTATTTTTCTGTCTACATAGCTGTATGAGGACTTGTTTTTTGCGGGATTATTTGTGCTTTTTAATAGCACCATTTTTGGGTACATATAATTTTTATATTAACTTTTATTAACCTTTTTGGGGGGGGGATTATAAAAAAAACCTGAAATTCCGCCATTGTTCTATGCGTTTTTAAATTGACGCCGTTCACTGTGCGGTGTAAATAACATGTTACCTTTATTCTATGGGTCGGTACGATTACGGCGATACCACATATGTAGAGGTTTTTTTATGTTTTACGACTTTTGCACAATAAAAACACTTTTGAACTAAAATTATTTGTTTTTGCATCGTCGCTTTCCAAGAGCCGTAACTTTTTTATTTTTCCATCAATGTAGTGATTTTTTGGGCTTGTTTTCTGTGGGACAAGACGTAGTTTTGAATGGTACTCTTTTGGGGTGCATGGGACTTATAGATTCATTTTTATTATGACTTTTTTGGGGGGCAATGGAAAAAAATTGCAATTTCGCCATGGTTTTTTGCGTTTTTTTTTTACGGTGTTCACTTTGCGGTTTAAATTACATATTAACTTTATTAATGGAGTCATTACGGTCGCGGCGATACCACATATGTGTACTTTTTTTATTTTTTTACACTTACTAAATAAAACCACTTTTTATGGAAAAAAATGGATTTTTTTTACTGTACTTTTTATTAATAATATTTATTTCACTTTGATAACTGATTTTATTAGTCCCACTAGGGGACTTTACTGTGCGATGTTCCGATCGCTGCTATAATGCTCTGGTATACTTCGTATACCAGAGCATCATTGCCTGTCAGTGTAAATCTGACAGGCAATCTGTTAGGACGTGCCTCCGGCGCGTCCTAACACTGCATATGTCCAGGGCAGACCTGGGGGCTTTTATCAAGCCCCCGGCTGCCATGACACCCCATCGGAGACCCGCGATTTCATTCGCGGGCCGCCGATGGGTGACAGAGGGAGCGCACTCCCTCTGTAAACAAAGTTAAATGCCGCGGTCGCTATTGACGGCGGCATTTAACGGGTTAAACGGCCGCGATCTAAGTAAACTTCGATCACGGGCGTTGGAGCAGGAGCTCAGCTGTCAGACAGCAGAGCCCCGGCTCCTGCCTGCACGGGAGACCCGTGCAGCACTTAGACTAGGCTGACGTGAAAAGGCGTCAGCCTAACCTAAAGCCCATTAGTGACCGACGTAAAAAGGCGTATTAGTGGTCACTAAGGGGTTAACATAGTAAAAAAATTTTTGGGGTGACACTGTTCCTTTAAGGTCACTCCCTCCAGAGACTTACACTTTCCAGAGCACCCCTAGGGAGAAAAGGTAAGAACCTGCTAGGAGGTCTGCAACCCAGGGAGAAGTGTTTTTTTTGCCTATCATGACAATTCCATCCGGAGGACTGGAAACCTGAATCGGTGTGTGGAGAGGGGTGTCCTTTTTTTATATCCTCAGGCTTCCTGTCCAGAGATTGGGATGTCTCTCCAGGGGTGCGATCGTAGGTGAAAGGCTAAAAGTTGTTCAATAGTTGATCGCAAACCTAAATGATGTTACAATTTTAGAATAGTAATCCCTCCCGTATCTCTTGCCCTCATGGGTCACCTCAAGTTAGTGAATTGTGAGAGGGCTGGCCCAGCTCAACCCCACTAATAAAAAGGTGTTTGTAAACAAGGTCACTGTTACTGAGACACCATAGGCCCAGGTTGGGTTTTGGAATCCAATTTTTTGGGAGTCTTAGAACAACGCTGTACTGACACTTGGTACGTACAGAAGAATATCTATCACAGAACCACATAGTCAGGAATAATGCAAACATTCAGCAATACAAGTGGAAAGAACCATGTCACATTGACAATCGGAACAGTTGGAAAAAAAAAAGTCACAATGACACTTAAGGAACCAAGAACTATTACAAACTAACACCTGGCATATCGAGAACCGTGTTAAAACTTGCATAAAATATACAATACAAGAATATTGTATAGCCACTTGGGAAATCAAGAACAATGTAATACGGACACGTGGCTGCATTTCCATGAATTTGAAAATTCTGCAGCGTGCTCAAATTTCCACGTAGATTTTTTTCTTTTTTGAAAACACATATTGTACTGGAAATTTCCATGAATTGCACATCGGAAAACCACGGCAATTCCCCCACGTCTGAATGTGGCCTACAGGAACAATCTGAGTAGAACTTGTGTTATGCCTAGTGCAGGGCCTGTGAGGAGAGGAGCACCGGCATTCAAAAGAGAACCGCTTTATCATGAACTCTTCCCTTCAGGCAGTTTAGGAGACATATCAGTGTTAATGTTTTCCATAGGTTTTCTAAACCAGTCAACCCGTATAAACACACACTATTTATATATACCCTATGAGTTAATAGAGAAGAGTCAACTGTTTAGGATCCTCATCTATTAGCCAGAGCAGAGAGTGGTTACAAAGAGCGTCTCTTGTTCTGGAGGACCTGTCCTGTCCTGTCCTGCCCTGCACAGACAATCCATTGATTTGAATGGTAACTGTGTAATGCTTAAAGGGGTTTCCCCATGAGGGACATTTAGGACATATCCACAGTCTGTGTCAAACGTCAGATAGATCCAGGCCCCACCTTTTTGTGCTCCCGCTGCTTCCTGATTACATGGTCAGGAGTTACGGAAACAACATATTGCGCTAAGCTATGCTGTTTCCGTAACGCCCATAAAAACGAATAGTAGTTACGGAAATAGCGTAGCGCTCATGCTATGCTGCTTCCGTAACGGCCTTTCACTACTATGGGAGTTACGGAAACAGCGTAGCTCAGCGAGTTATGCTGTTTCCATAACACTCGACCATGTAATCAGGAAGTGGCCGGGAGTCAGCGTGAGCACAAAAAGCTAGAACAAATTGTGGGGGCCCATTCTAGAGATAGGTGTGGATCTCACCTCTGGGACCCACATCTATCTGACATTTATGACATATCCTGAGGATATGTCAAATGTCCCTCATAGGAAAATCCCTTTAAATTTTCCCTGTGGTGGTGCTGCAGGGAAAATGAACACTTCCTGCCAGGATTCCCCAGATGTAATAGCTGATCGCTCCGGTCCTGGCAGGGGAACAATTTATCATCAACTTATTGTCACAGGACCTAGTAGGGATTGTCCAAAGCGGTCAAACCCTTAAACTACAAAGCCGTAATATGCAGTTTGTTTTTATTTACATAGGAAATAATCAAGAACAGAATGAAAAACTGTTTCAGGGTATTTATGTAAAATAAGTGGCTTCACATTTAATAAGACAGAAAATGAAATTTTTAACCAAGAATTTTTTTAAAACCACAAACAATGTCCACGAACCACAATCTATGACCTCAGTGTGGAGGACTGCAGGAACCAGTGCTGCCATCTTGTGGCACTCTGTAGTATTTACCACTTGAATTGCCTACCACATTCCTTCACTAGGGGTGTCGGACACCTCCCAGCAGTATGCACTTTCACACCAGCATCAGAATACTTAGCATGTGCATAGAAAAACATCCTCTGCCAAACCACTGGCTGTTAAAACTCAGACAAACATTTACCTTGCTGTGGATCATTGCTTGATTTAACGCCAACTTGTATGAAGCGGGTAGGCACTGCCTGGTGCTCCCTTTGAGGTTCTCCAGGACCCTGCTATAATTATAGAATGTGTTAAAAAGAAACAGAGAATGAGATACTAAAAGAAAGAAGTAAAAGACACAATGCTGCCTCCTGTAAACTGACAGCTGGTAACACCTTCCTTTCCACAAACAGTCATTGAGCAATACCCTGGCAGCAAAAGAGTTAAAAGCAGCCATAAATATGTCTCCTTATAAACACCTAGGCTTTCTTGCGGTGATGTAAGTGTAACGAAAGCCCTGCTGTCACTTCGAGCCTAGTTCTCACGTTTGCTTTTAGATAAACCATCTGGGGTCCTTATGTAGTAAGCAGGGTAAGTCCTATCATCTTGCAATAACCCGTGAATCATATCCTGTAATATTTCATAGAGAGGAGGTCAAGTAAAATCTGAGGCCATAGCGCACACGGACCTATGAATGGCTACTTGCGGAGATCGTTTTTTTTTAATGCTTGCGCACTATATAACGGATGACCTAATTCAGGCATTAACAGTTTTTGACGAAGTCTCTTTTTAAATAGTTTGGGTAAGTTATCGGTCACATTCATGCTAAAATTGCTGCCGTAGTTAGGCTAAGTTTCCACCATATTCGGTGTGCACGTTTATTGTATGTGCCGGGAAACACCCCTGGCTGCATATGTTGGACAGTTCCATAGACCCCTATAGACCCGATGGATATGAGAGTGTCATTTTGGAATCCGCCAAGCAGATATAACATAACTAGATGTGCTTGTTTTTTTTATTTTTTAAAAATTGAAAAGGAAAGTGCAAAATATTAAAGGCAACAGACATCCAAAAGAGTGCGCTCATGCTAAGGCCTCATGCACACATCCATGACCGTTATATACGGCCGCCAAACACGGACTGCACCATAACATGTTTCTGGAGTAGTGCAGCCCTTAATAATAGCGGATATCTTAACCGTTCGGCCTCGTGCACACGACTGTACTTTTATGTCCACAATTTATCTGCATTTTTGCAGACTCATTCATTTCTATGGTCCCGTGCACACTACTGTGGTTTTCACAGATTCGTGCTGCTGCCGAGTCCAGATTTGCGGCTTCACAAACTTGTGAAATCAATTGTTGCAGATCTGTAAATCCCGGATACACAACAAAAGGCTTTTAGCGGACAAATAGACTGAAAAGAGCCATGGTTTTGTGGCCCGCACTACCGGTGCATGAGGCCTTAATCATGGCTGGAGAAGAAGAAAAACTTTTTTTTAACACTTTTACAACTGTAGGTACAAACTTTAAAGAAAAAAAAGTTCATAGTGCAGGAGTTTAATTGAATAGTTTTTCTAAATGATTGTATTGGGGTATATTGCTGTTAAACCGCACCACGGACTGGAACTAACCTGATAGTAAGAGACTCTGCTCCTGCCTCCTGGGCTACTGTCTGCAGGACGGGAGTCAGGGCTGTCGGATCTTACAGCACTGGCTCCTGCACTGTAGACTGGTATGTGTTGTATTGAGCAATATTCCCTAAAACATTCATTTAGAAAAACTGTTACATTGCATGATAATGGTTTTCTTTCATATATCTGGAGGGGTGATTTAATGAATATGGCGCGCATTTTGACAATCTTTTTCGAATGTAATTTTGCCCTTTTTTCTAATGCTAGAGAACCGACACTTGAATCTCAGAATACCGTCAAGATATTAAACTCAATGTAGGAATATGTAGTGGGACTGGTGGACTAGTGAGTCAAAGTACTAGAAAGGCAAAATTGTCAGGTGCAGGTTAAAGATGCCGTGGTGTAGAAGCAGCTTATGGCTTAAGTGGGTAATTCCTGTAACGTCGGTTGCTGATGGCCCAGTGCTGCAGTGTAATGTTAGGAGATGCGGGACATTTACACCTTTGGCGTTTGTTACTGTCTAAATATAACTTAGAAAGTCACATGGAGCTGCTAATTACTAAGGTTTCCATTCAGTGTGTGCGGACTAACATCAATGCCAAAACTGACTTATGACTGGGAGCGGTCTGTGCAGTGATATATATGGAGGTTCAGGAACGGTTTGTGCCGTGATCTTGGGGGTCCAGGAGCGGTCTGTGCAGTGATCTATGGAGGTCCAGGAGCGGTCTGTGCAGTGATCTATGGAGGTCCAGAAGCGGTCTGTGCAGCGATCTAGGGAGGTCCAGGAGCGGTCTGTGCAGCGATCTAGGGAGGTTCAGGAGCGGTCTGTGAAGTGATCTATGGAGGTCCAGGAGCGGTCTGTGCAGCGATCTAGGGAGGTCGAGGAGCGGTCTGTGCAGTGATCTAGGGAGGTCCAGGAGCGGTCTGTGCAGCGATCTAGGGAGGTTCAGGAGCGGTCTGTGAAGTGATCTATGGAGGTCCAGGAGCGGTCTGTGCAGCGATCTAGGGAGGTCGAGGAGCGGTCTGTGAAGTGATCTATGGAGGTCCAGGAGCGGTCTGTGCAGCGATCTAGGGAGGTCGAGGAGCGGTCTGTGCAGTGATCTAGGGAGGTCCAGGAGCGGTCTGTGCAGTGATCTAGGGAGGTCCAGGAGCGGTCTGTGCAGCGATCTATGGTGCGGCAGGGCGGATGCCGACCAACTCTCCCTGCAGCAGTCTTGCGACTGGGGGCGAAAAGGGAACTGGAGATGCCAGACCACCATTCTGGTGGTCGGTGGGAATCTAAGTGGTTGGACCCCCACTGATCTAGTAGTTATCACCTATCCATTGACTAGGCGATAATTTGTTATCACTGGATTAAACCTGTATGGAGTTTGGAGCTCTGTTTCAGAAAAATAGTGCTCTGACCCCTGTAAAGCTATAGTATGACATTAATAAGCAAAGAATTTTGGATCAAAATACAAAACAAGTTCAAAGACTGCGTTACACTTCGAGAAGCTCCAGTTTTAGCGATCTTTGACATTTTATTAAAAACAAAAAGGATCACAAAACGTAACAGCTCAAAGATATCTAAAATCTCCAAACTGTGAGCCAAAGAGACAAGACAGGAACCTGAATTCTAATGGATAATTGGGGTGCCAGCCCATGGCTCCCCAGCAATACCACCCTCTGACATGCTGTACCTCTGCTTCAGATGTATGAGTGTTATGTATATGCACATCTTATGTTGTCGGTTTCGTGTAATATAAGTAAAAAAATTTAAATCTAATAGGAAATATTAAAAATGTTTCTTCTAACAAATACACCATTTATCATTACAGAACCAGACATTTGTTTTCAGATTCTTTAAGTACAATATTTAGGGTTTCTTTTCTGGCTGAGGCTATAAAATATTAGGTACTGAAAGTCACTTGTTTGTTCCAGAAGTAGAAATAGACCAAAATATAAAACACATGTGGGAGAAGAAAAAAAAAGTCAGTACAGAACAAAGCATTCATGTCTTCACCTGTGAGGTGATTCTGGCCGCAGCTGGAATTTGGTGAAAATCGTCGGCATGTGGATAATAAGCAGGCAAGCGCTGAGACTCCAGATCACCGAGACTCAGTGGCCCAGAACTAATATTATTGGCGTCTCTCTGACTTACTCCTGTGGAGGGAACATATTTTCTTTTAGTGTACGAATAAATGTTTAAAATGCAGTTCAATAAAAAGAAAAATCCTTCAGTCGTCCTGTTCTGTCCAGTTATTAATCTCGTAACGGGAACGTTGTATAACGACAACCAATATGGTACCAATTTCAGTGTCTGAAGGGGTTGTCAAGAAACTTTCTAAGAATCCTGAGCAGCAATTCTGCCTGGTTCTATAGTGATAAAGAGGAGGTGGTGCATCACTGGACATCCTGGCATTTAGAGGTTTGTAATAGCTGGGTGACAACTCCTGTGCGAACTGCACTGGCAGCCATATTGTTGGTCACCCAGCTTTCCCTAAAAGTCGCTAAAGCGAAGAAAATTCTGAACAGTCTATAACTGGAGTCTATAACTTAGTAATTACTTTTACTAAGGTTTTTTAACATTTGCATAATTCTATATGGTAATGTAAAATGTTATTACAATATGGACCTACACTTTAACAAGTCACTGCAAAAAGGCTATCGTTTTAATCCCTTTAAATCTGCTCTTGTATATTTATGTCACTAAGACAACCACTTTCCATATTTCCTATGAATTTCATAGGGGGGGTAGTCCTAGCTCGGGACCCTCTCTATGAGCTAGAGTGGAGAGCTGCTAAGGATCAGCGGTTTTGGCGGAGCTGGCCCGGCTATGTATTACATGGACGGTCATTCTTGAATGGCCACCATGTATGGTTGGCCGCAATTTATCCTGGCGATAACAGCTGATCGCTAGGGGTTTTAGAAGCCGGACCAGTCACAATCAGCTGATCGCTAGGCTGGCTTAGTCACAAAAAAGGGGTTGTCTGCGTGAGACAACCCCTTTAAATACTAATTACCAATGATATGCTGGTACTATATTGTACATTGTAGTGAATGAGATTTAAAAGAAATCCATGTTCAAGCATTGGAAAAAAACTAAAAAAAAACAATTCATTTTGAGTACATGCTATCGTTCTAACGTCAATGGGGACAACTTCGACTTTGAAAAGCCCTTATTTTGCTAAAACGGCTTCTTTAAAAAAAGAGCTGTGGCAACAAAAATATATTCACGTATTATTGTTTATTTCTGTTACTTATATGGCGCCAACATATTCCACAGCGCTGTACAGAGGTGGGTCTTACATTACTGTCCTCATTGGGGCTTACATTCTAAATTGCCAATTGTTTTAGGGGTGTGGAAGGAAACCGGACTACCTGGACAAAACCACGCAAACACTGTGCTAACCACTGAACCACCGTGCTGCCCATTGCTCATGTCATTTTTTCCAAGCATGTATAAGTTTAATTGTTGTAAACCATCTTTTACCATACAAAAATGGAAAGATCAGGCCCCCTAACCTCTGCTGTGGCAGCACAGCAGTTGTCCTGAGCATGTGCATATGCCTCTCAGACAGTACAGGCAACATCTGACTGTGTATAGAGAATTTGGTCTCCATTCTGCAGCAGTACACGGAGCCTACTTTACAGTGGAATTTAAATCTCGGAGGCTTCCTTGTTTTATGATCAAGATTTGGATAATTTCAATATATTAGGGATTTGTTATTTAAGCGCTACCCCAGTATATACTTTAAATTAGCCCCAAAGGTAGAGCTCCCATTCGAGTGTATAATGTAAACTCAAGTCATAAGTCTTTGTGAGATACAAACTCCATAAAGATGTTATACATCTACGGTCCTTCCCATATTAGTGTATTTTGTCCCTAAGGGTGGGTATTCTGGTTTCCTCACATGCTCCAAAAATATGCTGATAGGTTAAATGGCTTTGAATTAATTTGGTCCTAGTATGAGCATAAGATAAATCAATTAGATTGTGAGCCCCATTGGTGAATTGGACTGATGTAAATAGAGCATCTCTGTGCAGCGCTGTGGAATATTTTGGCTCTATTTAGATCAAACAAAAGTAAAGATTACCTGGTATATTTATTTGTGGTACATGGGATGACATATGTATCTTGAGATGTCCAGCAGTTTGACCTGTAGTGCGGGATTGGTCTATAAAAGCAGAACGTTCCACCAGGATTTGCTCGGCTGCGAGTGTCAGACATGGCCTCTGACCTTCACTGATTTCCCCCATGCTGTTCTCATCCCCAGAGCTCTAAAGCAAAGACAATAAATAGCCAAGAAAATTAACACTTCTGGAAAGACAAAAAAAAAAAAGCAATCTGCAAATGTCTCCTAAAAAGATGCAACGAGACCTTATATGCCGATAGAGCAAGATGCCATATAAATACTAATAAAGAAGGTGTAAAAAGGTAAAACCTGAAGGAAACCACACACAAACACTCAAATTCCTGCACCCATCAACATACATAACCTTATTACCTTGCTGCCATATAGAGTAGCAGAGTAAGTTACCTCAGGATGGTAGAAAACTTCTTGCCCTGCAACAGAATCCTGATTCAATTTGGCCAAAAGCGACTGCATGGGGTCATGATGTGCTCCTCGCAGAGGTCTGTCGATTACCTGTCCTTCACTGGGAGGATCGAATTCCTGGGGGAAGAATCCCACGGTTACTGGTATTATATATATATATATATTTTTTATTGAACATTTAACATGAAATAAGAACGGTTGTAGTTGACTACAAAGAACAAGCGGGCTCATCTGTCAATAATTGGACAGGTTTCGACACTATGTAAAAGTTACTGAATTGAGTAATATCTGACAGACTGCTCAAGTTATTTCACCATGATAAATGTCTCTAATACTATAGAACGTTATCAAATAGGCATAAGTTCTGTGCCAGGTATGATCAGTGTATGTATATGCTCCAAAGCTGCTGAATAGATAGGGGCAAAACTCAGAAACGTATTCAATTCATACATTGCAGATTCTCGGTACATGTTCCCTACCGAAAATCAGCAGTAAAATACATGTAAACTAAGTATTCAAGGCCCGTTCACATGTAACGTACACTGCAGATTTGAGGGTATACGCTGCACATGCACTGATCTCACCCATAGACTGTTTCCAGTTTACAGTTTTTAAGTTGCAATCCATTTAAAAGGGGTTTTCCAATGAGGGATATTTATGACATATCCATGTCAGATAGGGACCCGCACCCATCTCTAGAACGGGGCCCCCTAAACCTTGTTCTAGCTTTTTGTGCTAACGCTGCCTCCCGGCCACTTCTTGATTGCATGGTCAGGACACGGTCGGGAGTTAAACAAACCGCGTAACTCGCTGAGCTACGCTGTTTCTGTAACTCCCATAGTAGTGAATGGCATTTACAGAAGCAGCATAGCATGAGAGCTACTCTGTTTCCTTCACTCCGGACCATGTAATCAGGAAGTGGCCGTGGAGGCAGCGTGAGCACAAAAAGCTAGAACAGGGTTTAGAGATGGGTTCGGGTCCCAGAGGTGGGACCCACATCTATCTGACATTTCCGAGATGTCCTGTGGATATGTCATAAATGTCCCTAATGGGTGAACCCCTTTAATACAGGAGACATATTTGTTTATTTGAAGAATTTCTACAAAGTCCAGTTTAGATAAATTTTCACTATATGGACAAAAAAAAAAAAATATAAAAAAAAATTAAAAAAAAAGGAAAAATATTTCTGAATTTAAAACTAGTGCCGATCAACTAATCAGACTTCAGCTCTCATTTTTCAGAGGCCTATTAGAAAAATGAATGGTGCCATGTAGTAGATTGCTAAGGGCAACTGTTCCATGATCCCCTTTTACTAGTTCAGATAAATCTTCCCCTAACTTGGGAAACGTATTTTACAAATACATTTTTTTCCCCGTCTGTACTTACTAGACGCACGCTAGGGAAGACGACGAGCAGGACAAGTGCTACTATTACAGGGGCTGTCCAGTGCTTCTATCAGGGCTCATTTGGTATAAAATATTTAAAGAGAACCTGTCATTCACATTATGCTGCCCTCACTGGCGGCAGCATAATGTAGTGACAGGCAGGCTGATTTCAGCGGTCTGCCACTTATTAAGTGAAGCAGTTTCTGAGAACTTTACATGCAGCGTGGCCAGATCGGAGTCCGGCATATTCAAGAGCTGCCGCTGGCTCTGCCCGCTCTCTGCTGATTAACAGATATCTCCTGACTAAACGCCAATATTCTGGCGAGAAAAAAGTAGCAAGTTCTGTATTGCACAAAAATTAGCGACTGTTTTTAACTTTTACATTGCCTCCGGCACATTTGGGAACAAAAAAAAAAAAAAAGTAGGCGTGACTTAAAGGGGGGCAGGTCAACTAATTTGCACTAGAAACTGGTGTAAATTATGACACAAATCTATGCCAGCTTTTAACAGGAGTAGAGTTGAGACTGGCGCAGACAGCCAGACATGCACCGGATTTATTTAAGAGGCCTCTGTTACTTCAACTCTGGTGTTTCATGTGCCAGTTTTAATACAAAAACTCTTAATAATTCCCCAAAAGACTACAGCACTGTGAAATTCACATTTCAGTTGTTGCCTGTGGCAGAATATCAAAAGATATTGAGAAGAAGATTTTAGAAAGTGTCCCGCATATAATGTATATAAGTGTCCCGCATATAATGTATATAAGTGTCCCGCATATAATGTATATAAGTGTCCTGCATATAATGTATATAAGTGTCCCGCATATAATGTATATAAGTGTCCCGCATATAATGTATATAAGTGTCCTGCATATAATGTATATAAGTGTCCCGCATATAATGTATATAAGTGTCCTGCATATAATGTATATAAGTGTCCTGCATATAATGTATATAAGTGTCCTGCATATAATGTATATAAGTGTCCCGCATATAATGTATATAAGTGTCCTGCATATAATGTATATAAGTGTCCTGCATATAATGTATATAAGTGTCCCGCATATAATGTATATAAGTGTCCCGCATATAATGTATATAAGTGTCCTGCATATAATGTATATAAGTGTCCTGCATATAATGTATATAAGTGTCCTGCATATAATGTATATAAGTGTCCTGCATATAATGTATATAAGTGTCCTGCATATAATGTATATAAGTGTCCTGCATATAATGTATATAAGTGTCCCGCATATAATGTATATAAGTGTCCTGCATATAATGTATATAAGTGTCCTGCATATAATGTATATAAGTGTCCTGCATATAATGTATATAAGTGTCCTGCACTTCTTTTGACGAGGCTGTATTTTTACGCGTCGTCGTTTGACAGCTGTCAAACGACGACGCGTAAATAACAGGCCATCTGCACAGTACGTCGGCAAACCCATTCAAATGAATGGACAGATGTTTGCCGACGTATTGTAGCCCTATTTTCAGACGTAAAACGAGGCATAATACGCCTTGTTTACGTCTGAAAATAGGTCGTGTGAACCCAGCCTAAAGGTTAAACATACGACTTATTACCATATCATTAGTGTCCTTAAGAGTGCTGGACAGACTTTCCGTCAAGTTTGGATAGACCAATCCACCTGCTGCCAATACTGGAAGAATAAAAACACACAATTTAATAGATCAAGCGAATACTTTAAAACGAAAAGACAGCAAATATTTAAAACCATAAAACATCCAGGAAACTGCAGTCACACAAACAATATACCAATACACAAAATGATTAATAAAATACGTGAAGCTCAGTTCCAATTTCTTACAGTCCAAATAGTTTTCTATGATTTTCAGACATGGTTAAAAATGAATCTGCCACGAATGTACAAGCTGCAATAATCATGCAGCTTGTATCTCCGTGACTAGGAAGCTACTGGAACGGTGCTGTATTTCCCACTGCATTCTGCAAGCGCTGCGGCCAAGAGAACAGCACCTTTGCAATGGTGCATTCACAGTCATTCTTTGTGGGTGCAGGAGCTCCCGATTCACGGAGATACACGTTTGCAGCCTGTACGTCCATCACACATTCTCTTTGACAATGTGAGTGGAAGGTCCGAAGTTCTACTACCCCTTATTAAAGACAAACTAAATGGTCCTATTTGACTACATCCAGATGTAGCTATATAGAAGTGAGCCAGTGTGGAAGTGTTCATTCCATATTGCTATAATATTTTAGGGTACACGTAACAGCCATGTGCTGGTAGTATGTGGTACGGTTTTAAACTCCGCAGAAACGTAAAAGGGCCAGACGTTAACAAACCGTTTAAAAAGTATGTCCTGTTCCCATTTTCTTGAACACTAAAACTAAAGCTCTTCTTTTTCAGTTCTAGAGACATATTGCTTGTATCACACGTAGATATGAAAATATATTGAATAACCACGGCGCTTTCTAACCATTTCGTTTCTTAAAGCATTTACCTCTTGGGACAATTATCTGTCCATAACTATACAGGACCTCTCCTTCGGAGAGCGGTTTGTCCGTGGTGTCTGACTCGGTGACGGTCACGCTGCTCTCTTCGGTAGAAGTTGAAGAACTTGATGAAGAATAAGCAGGAGACAACATTTCTGGTTTAGGAGAAAGAACAATTGGGTTCTGTGGTTCCCGAGCCCCAGCAGAGATGAAGCTCTTTGGTTCTTCTTCTTCCGCCACGCTCATTACACTAAATAAAAACATGGATGAAGATGTAATGAAAAAGATGCATGCAAAAACATGAATAAAGAGGTGTATGTGACCGTGTCCTCGCATAACTGATGTTCACTAAGCAATTTTAGCAACAGAAACTGGCAGACAGCTGTATTATATATGACTGTGCTACACTGCATACAGCCTTACCGGTGATCGACTGCAACATAAGAACATATAGAGGAGCGCTTCCAGGAATAATATGTATAGAACAGTAAATAACAGCAAGTAACTAAAGATGAGCACTCATCTTGTGGTCCTAGTGCTAGAGATACAAGATATAAAGAGGCTGTGTTAACTCTCCTGACAGGTCTGTTTTAGTGAACACTTATAGTCCCCATGATATAAAGTTGGAGCACCTTTTCTTAGAACTCTGCGTTGTGCATTTCCCCTGTTATTCCTCCTGGAAATGTATTAATAAATTGACAAATAGGCATTACCATTGCCCTGAACGATCTGACACTCTCCACAGTCACAGAGGAGAATCTTGTTGCTGTAACATATCGACATGTTTAAGAGTCTGGGCACTTCATATGGCACTGCTGCGGTGTATAGATATACCCGTAATCTCGTAGGTTTTTTGTAAATAATGATCGTTTTATATTTCTGGTATATCCATACACCACAGCAGTACCATACAAAGGGTCCAATCTCTTAAACATTTTGATATCTCCTATGACAGAAACCTATTTATACAGAGGTTATCGTAGGATGGGTGCAGGGTGGCTCAATGGATAGCGCTCTTTCCTTGCAATGTATAAGAAATGGGTTAGAATCCAACATTTTCATGCAGATTGTATCCTTTACCTGTAATTGCGTTCCTATGTAACAGAGCCCTAAAGTGTGTGTGCGTGTATGAGATGGAGAAATGAGACGGTGTGTTCCCCTGGAGATCGTGATTCACATGTACTGCAATGTAGATTATGTTGAAGTGAAAATAATGTATAACTAATAAAATATATACCTTCAAGTTTACAAGCCTGTATAATAAAGTTGTGATTTGGTCACTACATTTTGTTTGAGTCTGTCTGGTGAGGCCACGGTCCAGCGTGTACATTATAATGTCCTACTTACACAGCATCTTTGTACTGAACGGCCTCTTTAAGAGAGTGAGGGTTTTCTTCTTCCAATGGCAGTTCCGTATTGCTCCAGGGATTGGGAAGAGGACTCTTTATGGAAGTTGGTTCTTCGCTATCTTCTGATATAAGAGGTGTGGGAATAGTCACTCTGGTAGGAGAAGCGACTGGTGTAATTGTGGGTGTCACTACCTGGTTTAAGGGAATCATTTGTCCTAAAAAAAGGATTATTAAAACTCAATTGACATTTTCTTTATTACATTCATTTAGACCTGTATCAAGAAACCGTTCATTCACAAAATCTACAAATAGGACACGAACATCAGTAACACATTTACAAATATGCAGGTAGGAGATATATAGTAGGAGGTAAGAATGCCCAAACAAGTAGCGCTGGTGTGCCACGTGGCTTAGTACTGCATGGTTTTACCATGCATTGCCGTGTTTTTGCAATGCGGTTTTTGCCTGCTTGGCTTGTACGTGTGAAATCTTGTGCTTTACCTGTACAAGTAAAGTGGGCAAAAAACTGGCTGCCGTTTTTCTGCGCAATGCACTACCGCTAAGAGACTCCAAACTCAAAAAAAAAACGAAAAAAAAAAAAAAAACACAGTCGTCCTCTTCTATCAAGATGTCTAATTTCAGCTATTTCACTATATCGGTTCCGGGTAAGAGCTGGATGACAGCCAATATAGCCACCCTCACATCATCCACCATAGTCATCACTAGTTTTCCAAGACTCCAGGCAAATCTGGCCCATGTGGAAAAATTGGGTGACGTCCACAGGGAATGCCATCATGGTGACCCTACTGAAGATCACCCATTCACCTCAGAAACAGATAACCAAGACATGGCAGAATAGACTGTTTACCAACTTGAGAGAAAAAGAAAAAACGCCACAGGCTGTATAGACATAGTTAGTACGGTTGAAAAGAGACATATGTCCATCAAGATGAACCAAGGGATGGTATACAGTCATTTCAGTTTTTTTGCCGTGATTTTTGCAGAATTACACATGTTTGCAGTCATTTTGCCAAAAAGGAGGCAAAAACGGAAAATTGACCGTGACGGGTAAACACAGCCATGATCTATAAAAGGTCATTAATAATAAGTAGCAGTCCAGTCCCCTCATCACAGTGGTTATATGAACAAGTTTTTTGGCTGCGTCTACACCTATACTTTGGTTTTGTAGTGAGCGATAAATCGCTGTTCATACGAATGAATTAGGCTAGAGATTATTATCTCACTACGAAAAAAAAAATTAAAGAAATAAAATTTAAAAAAAAAATATGTGATATCGCTATGATAAATTGCAGTCCATAGGAATGCAGAGATTTTATTTTTATTGCCATATGCTGGGATTTCAGAGCTACAAACTTGTCCTGAACGATATGGAAGAGATTTTCAAGCTATTTTTGTAGTGAGATAAATAGCCCTAGCCGAATGCATTTCTATGGACAGCGATTTATCTACAAAACAAAAACTTCTAGGTCTAGCCCCAGCCGAAAATGTAAAACTAACCTGCATTTTCAGTTTCAACTTGTTGAAGTTCAGGTTCATCTAATGAAGTTTGTGGAGAGAGTTCAGGTGTTTTCACTATTGATGTTTCCCTTGGGGGTGGGAGAGGAGAAGATGGTGGTGTGCACTGGGGAGTGGGAACTGGAGTCATCTCAGCAGGTGCCGGCTGAAGGAAATAAAAACCATTGCGTCACATTATTATATACATTCTTCTCTCTGCATGTTTGGGTTTCTAAACCCCATATGTCGGAGAGCAGAGCTCGAAGAGTATTAAAAAATGAGCCTCATAGCCCAGTTCATAGCATAGTCACTGGACAGGAATCATTAAATACAGCTATCAATGAAAATTGAACAACTTATTGGGTGCACAAAAAAAAGTGAGAGATTTTGTGAAAAACAAGGGGAGATTTATCAAAACTGATGCAAAGGAAAACTGGAGCAAGTAGCCCATATGAACCAATCAGGTTGCAGCTTTCATTAAAAAAAAAGGCCTCTGAAAAATGAGAGCTGGAAGCTGATTGGTTTCTATTGACAACTGCTCCAATTTTCCTTTGCACCAGTTTTGATAAATCTCCCCCATTGTGTGTTCTTTATACATTGTGTGTTCTTTATAGCCACATTTAATCTACCTGAACCACGGTCGGCTTTGGTGGAGAAGCTGGCACACGTCGGGTCTCCCTTTCACCCAGCATTATTGCAATTGTCTCTGCCAGGGCTTCATTGACATACCGGCGAATCAGGCTGGATTCTACAGCGACACCGGCATCAACAAACAACTGCAAACCTTCTCCTCCAGCTGCCTCTACTGCCAGAGAAAAGCGGCCCCATTAGTGTCTGTGTATCAGGACACTACTCTACTTGAATGTGAAGCAATTGGTGAGATAACAGTCATCTTTTAACATTAGCGCCCAGCAGTTCAGGCTAATGATCACCACATTATCAATGACATCAGACAGACTAATATCTGAGAATTTGTCATGTCCGGTCTGTTGTCTACTATATTGATCTACTTTGTATTTGCTGTGCTGACCAATCAAAACTGCCCTGTGAGTAGTAAATGTAAGACGCACTGTAAATATGATGAATTGAACCACGCAACAATCAACCTACCTATATCAGAAGACCCTGATTCACTATTGTCGTTGCTGGACCCCGTGACGTCAGGGATGACATCCTGCCTTCTTGAGTGCATTTCACTGATAACTTTGGCCATGATCTCCTGCTCCACCCTGATGGATATTAGAAGAAATTACACAGACGGCAGCTTCATATTTAAAGTGTAACTAAACTTCCTACTTTTGAAATAGTGACATGTCAGAAGTTATCAGAAAAGGTCTGAGCACGGAGACCCCCACCGATCGCTAAAGCGAAGCTGCAGAAGTGGTCAGGTGATCGCTGTGCCGCTTCGTTTCTAATCATCTCTCCTCGGAAAGCCAAGCAGAGCCGATCAGAAACCAAGTGGCACAGCAAACACCTGAGTACTTTGCAGCTTCGCTTTAGCGATTGATGAGGGTCTCGGTGCTCGGACCCTCACTGATTATAATTTCTGAAATGTCACTATGACAAGTCAAAAGTTTTATGAAAGTTTAGCTACCCTTTGAGGCTCAATGTACACGATGCGTATTACATGCGGTTTTGCCGCTTGTTTTTGCATGCAATACAATAACCAGCATAATCAATGAGATTCCAGGAAATCTCATGTACACGCTGCAGTATTTTTCGGGACGGAAATTGATCTGCGGTGCGTTTTTAAAAAAAAAACTGCAGCATGTCAGTTTAACTTGCATTTCCGCCTGCGAATTGTATCTGCCTAGTGCTGTGGAAAATCGCACCAAAATCCGCAGCATGAAAACGTGACGAAAAAACGCATCAAAACTTTTAAAAAAAAGCACTGAAAAACGCACAAATTTCCAGCGTATTGCTGCGGTTTTGGTGCATCTTTTCGGAAGCAAAATACACATGTACATGTAGCCTAAAATGCGATGTACAGTATTATCCCACAAATGCCCCTTCCTCAGCATCAACAGTGGAAGGAATTTGAGGCGATTGCCCCAAAACTGAAGCTGTGTGCCCCAAACCATGATAGACGGAGGACAAACCAAACACACACTATGTGACATGTAAGTCCTAAGAGGCAGCAGGACACGAAACTCTGGGGTAGATTTCATAATTGGAGCACCGTCTTGCACATGCTATAAATGAACATGGTGTGAGAGTTTAAAAAACACCAAATTAGACCTTTCCATTGTTTTCTGCCACTTTTATAACGAGAAAAGTGGAGGAAAAACTTGACAAAAAAAAAAAAAAAAAAAAAAAGAGT
This sequence comes from Rhinoderma darwinii, assembly GCF_050947455.1. Taxonomy (NCBI): domain Eukaryota; kingdom Metazoa; phylum Chordata; class Amphibia; order Anura; family Rhinodermatidae; genus Rhinoderma; species Rhinoderma darwinii. The sequence continues at coordinate 64,625,710 of NC_134698.1, read as the reverse complement.
CATGACTCTGAAGCCCCGCCTACTCCCCCGATACATTTAGACGTGTTGGAAAACGTGACGCAGGGCATTCATAAACATGGCGTTCAGCCACAACGCCATTTTTAATGTATTCACGTCAAAATCTGCCCCAATGTTTGTAAAAGGGATTAATAAGGGAGTGAACCAAAAGTCATAAAATAACAGAACTAATTTATTCTTACAATTTTTTGCACAGATATTAAAAAAAAGCAACAAGGTATCAGCGCCCCCATTTAATAAATACACTTTTATCCTATTCTTGTTCGCCAAGATGCATATATGTTATACACGGACTATGAAAGAACAGAAGTACAGTGAGTCTTACCAGCTGACCAATCTGTTCTCCAGGGTCTCTTTCCTTGTAATGATTCCATCAAGAATATCAGCATTTGTCTGTGGAGCAGGCGCCGGAGGAGGGAAAGGTATTCCGCCGTATTGAGGTAGATTTAGATCACCAAAACCATGAAGCTCCAATAAAGGCTCCGGGACTTCATCTACCGGATCATCCTAGAAACATATAGCAGAGTTTTAATACAAATGTGGGCCAGTTTCATGTGTGTGAGCCTTTAGATGACAGTCACAGCGACCTCCCCTATAGTGCCTGTACCCAAAAAGTCAACTGTAGTTTCCCTTAAGGCTTATTGTCCAGTAGCGATAACATCAGTGGTGGTGAAGTGTTTTGGGAAAATAGTTTTAGGACACATTAACGATGCACTGGAGGGTAAAGATCATCATCTGCAATATATAGGCAAAATTGATCTACTAAGGAAGCTGTTGCCTCAGCCATGCACACTATATTAAAGGGTAACTAAACAGGACAGATCAGAAGTTTTGATAGGTGGGGGTGCAGGCACTGAAACCCCCACTAATCGCTAAAACGAAGCGGCAGAAGCGCTTGTGTTAGCAGTGAGCCGATTAGATTGTTAATTTTTTCCCATAAATGTATCGGAGTACGGGCTCAATAGAAAGTCTATGAGCCCGTACTCCGCTAGATCGGCTTTCTGAAAAAAGCTGAACAGAAACGAAGCGGCTCAGTGCCCACATGAGCGCTTCTGTCGCTTCGTTTTAGCGATTGGTGGGGGTCTCCGTGCTCAGACCCCCACCAAATCTTCAGACATGTCAGAAGTTTGTTGAAAGTTTAGTTACCCTTTAAGTCACATGGATGCTAGTTGTAATGATGTGAGAGTCTGGTTTGTGTATTTTAGCTCAGCTTTCAATACGGTGGTGCCATCATGGTTGGTGGCTAAGCCTGGAAGACCTGGGCTGCCATCGAAATTATGCAACTGGTTGTTGAGAATTCTAGGAATAAAGTAGTTAAGTTTGGTTACTCTTTATCAACAGCAAAAAAAAAAAAAAAAATCATAGTGGGAGTCCCACGGGGGTGATTGGGTCCGGCTTTATTGTCCCTTTATAAACCTGATAGTGAAACGTGTCATAAGGATACGATCCTACTAATAAATGCAGGTGACAGGACGCTGATTGGCCCGATTACTGGTGAGGATAAAACCTCTCATCTTATTCAGGAAAAATAAACAGGAACATTCCAAGATTACCATGGATGGGTGGATTCAGTAAAGGAATTTAAGGTTTTGGGATCACGATTTCTCATGATCTGACATGGTCTAGTACAATCTATTCTATAGTTAGAGGGGTTACCCGAGTTTTTACAATTGATGGTTTAGCCTTAGGATAGGCCATCAATATAAGATCAGTAGCGGTCCGACTCTCAGCACCCCCGCCGATCAAATGTTTGAAGGGGCCTCAGCCTCTTCATGGTTTACATGGTTCTTACTTTGCACGTGCTGTTACATTTGTAGTGGCCACGCAAGGTATTGCACCATTGTCCCATTCAAGTGAATTTGTTGAGGTTCTGAGATTTTATCAGGCAACAAGTCAGAGTATAGGCGCTAATCCCATAGGGTTTTACACTTTTTGATATGAGGATTTCTGTTCGTAACTTGACCAAGTATTATTCTAGTCTACCCCGCCCTTACATTGACAATCACAGCATGTTTACCAGATCATCGTGGCCTCTCAAGCCTTCAATTTAGAGCTACACTTTAACCGTATCAATTTCATGGCTCACAATAGATCAAATAAATGATTGTCATGGTGTCCTAAGGGACCAGTACAAACTACAAGTCAACATTTACCAGAGTGATATCCGTTTCTTGAAAAGAGTTGCCGGGAAGTGCTAGGATTTCTTCTTCAGTTTCAACATTTGCTGGCAACTTAAAAGAAAATAAAAAGGAACATTGTCATAATTGGAAACAATGCTGTACTAATGTATCACTATTAGTTTTGTGTTGACAACATATAGAAAGTAATAATGTTTAACTGATTAAGGCTTCGTTCACCTCTGCGCTTTGTTTTCCGTTGTTCTCATTTGTAATAGGAGCAGAACGAGAGAAACGGAAGCGCCGGATCCATCGCTTGGCGGAAACCAACGTCCCCCGACAAAAGCCATTGACTAACAGGTTCCAGTCAAGGTGTCTGGAATTCTACAACGGATCTGCCTCAGAGGCTCTGAATGGAGCCCCCGACGCAGCCTAATGAACTAGCGCCGAAATATTTTGAACCTTTGCCTTCACACCTACAAAAAGAAGCGGCTAAAAATTCCGAGGCTGTTTTCAAGGAAAAACAACCTCTGATTTCAAGGCGTTTCTGAAGCGGAAAATTAAGTTGTTTTTTTTTATTTGAAGCTTAATTTGAGGCTTTTTTTAAAGCTGTTTTTGAGGAGTTTTCCATAGTGTCAATGGAAAATCATCTTAGGGACATGCTACTTCTTTTTCTGAGGCTTCTTTTTAATTCAGCAGCGTAAAATTACCCCTCATGTGAACAACACAATGTATTTCCGATTGAAATCAATGGGAAATTGATTGCACGCTTTTTTTAAAGTGTATTTTGGAGCTTAAAATAAAGGTTTTTACGCTCCGAAGTCAGCCTGAAAAGTTGCGCATTATCCTGCTGAAAGCCACTGCCATTAGAGAAATAAAAAAGTTGTGGCTTTCGGAAGGTAGGGAAGAAAAAACAAAAAAATGGCTGCTGCAGGAAGGGGTTAACGGCACCTTAAAACGAACATCAAATCGCTGTTTATTGCAGAGACATTGTGCCTAAATGCTGTGCTTTTGCAAAAACAATGGCCTTTTTGCCACGGTTTTGCAGAAATTACAGTAAGTAACCGAACTGTGCGAATATACCCTAAATTGTATGTCTAAATGGCGTCATTTCTTTGAAGACGGACTTCAGAAGGCAAAAAGTGATATGACAAGATGGAACATTTCAGTTTTTCTGGCCTGAGCCTTTGTTTTTCCCTGACATCAGTGGAGCCAGAGGTATCCGGCAGCTGCTTATCCCTCTTTATTAAAATCACACGCACATTTGGCCAAGCAGAACACACGTTAATGAGTCACGATAAACACTGCTGTTTTTGTACAGAACCCTATAGACCGATAGCCCATGTGTAAACCCAAAATGTTTAATTCTGTAGCAAAGTGAGAAAAATATTTAGTGATCACACAAAAACAACCGTTTATGCAAAGTCGCTGTTTTAGGCCCCACGCACACGACCGTAGAATTTATCCGTTATTACGAACCCATTAATTTCTATGGCCGACGGACACCTTCCCGTATTTTTACGGCAAGGGGTCTGGGCCGTAGAAAGCTTCCGTAAAAAATAGGACAAGTCCTATTTTTTTATTTTACGGACCGTGCCCTCATACTTGATAATGGGAGCACGGCCCGCAAATGCGGACCACTGTCTGCGGCCGGCTGTAGCCGTAATCACGGACCGGGATTACGGTTATGGCCGTGTGCAGGGGCCTAAAAGAAATGTTGCAAACACAGCTTTATATATCCAAGGAGAAAAATGCAGATCAGTCTCCCGCCCGCCTGTGTTTTAATCCACCTCGCTCTGTAATTTAATCTGTTGTCTAATGTTATGGAAACAGCTTGTTTTATCACAATTCACACAGATGTTTTCTATTACTTAGACGCATGTAAGGTTTGGTGACATTATTGAAAAGTTGCCAAAACCAAATGAAGAATGAATAAATTACCTTTAAAAGCAGGGAGTGCTCGCAGACGGCGCGTTTGTTATGTTCTATGAGTAATTAAAACATGAATAATTCATCGGTGCTGTTTGTAATGAGAGCCCTAATAGATGTCATAGGTATTATTAACCCATTCACTTTCCCTTGTATATACCAGAATGGCACATACAATACAGTCAAACAGAGGCAGATGTATTATAGGTCATTTGAAATACACGGAAGATTTCCTATTCTTTTGCTAAACAGGTTTTGTTCTTTGAAGAGCTAGCCATCCTTTGGTGCATAGCCCTGTGGCTACTCCGGTGTTCACTTATTAATTCGATGGGTGTGATGCATTGCGTGGTCTTTGGCATGAGATTCACATTTCAATAAACCTCCATGTTTATGTTATAAGTACCATTCAGTTGATGATACAGATATTTTGAATATGTATTGGGTTTGATAGGTTGGGTTTCAACCTAATGTCTAGAGATAAGTGGCGTAACTGATGTCTGGAAGAAATTTTTCTCTTTTTCCCTATTGAAAAAAAATGTTTGTTCGGCCAGAAAGGGTCAGTGAACCGGATTGCTGACCAAACGACAGTTCATTTAATTGCATTGGAAGCTTAAGAGGTGAAAAAATGGGAAAATAAACCCCAAAAATGTGGTAACGATGCTTTTGAAGCTTGACAAAGCATTAAAATAAACTACCTGTCTAGGTGGAAGGTCTTCTTAATATTCTAGGTATACTTTCACCCCCACTGCAGTGTGAAGAGAAGGGAGAAGCCCTATGAGTATGCCCAACAGTCACAATTTCAGCTATCCGCTTAGTTAAGTGCAAAGTTTCACTTTTTATGCAGACGATCTCTATATATAAACTGTAAAATTGTGCTCCGAGGTTAAAATACACTGAAAAAAACCCCCCATAAAATAAACTCTGTGTAGTACGAGTCAGAAGTCACACTCCCTTACATCTGTTTCCTACTTCATGCTTACCTACCAAATGTACGTTAGCAAGATGTAGGGCAGAGATGGAAGGGAGCGTGACTGCAGGATCAGACTACACAGGTTTTTTTTGTAGTCTGCAACTTTGGAGAAGCAAAAATTTGGTTGCAAAGGTTAGATATACCTACAAGGCCTGGTTCAAACTTGCGGTGGTGCATCCGTTGCTCTGCTCCGTAAGAAGAGTAGAACAATGAAAATACAGGAGGCGCCGGTTCCGTTGAATGACGGATACCATCGGTGCCGGACAGAGCCCTTTGACTTTAATGGGTTCCGTAAGGTTTCCGCCATGAGGTCTGTGGTTTCGCCAGAAACAATAGCACAGAATACTGCGCTATTGTTTCCCATATGTTCAGCCGGATCTTTGAAGGAGGCCCCTAATGGAGCCTCCATTGCAGATGTGAACAGCCCTTATACTAAACATCCCTGCCACAAAGTCCATGACCTCTAAAGCTCCAATGCCACCACCTTTAGGGTGTTCACTCGTCGCGGCCAAATCGCTCCACCATAAAACTAACATCACAATACTTCACACGTCAGCACTTATTCAAGTAACTTGAATCAATGCTACATCCGAATTCAGCCCAAATCACAACCACTACTCCTATGTGGAAGCCGAGTACCGGCATGGTTTAGTCCACTCTTGCTAACACACACATTAAAAGGATAAGCATTGTTTACCATTTAGTGACCGTTTTCCAGATCCCTACCTGTATATCAGTTTTGGTAGGACTAGGTGTACGCGGTGGTGGATCTGGACTTGGGGTCCTATGGGAGGTTCCTGGGCTGTCACTGGTAATGCTGTCTATATCAACACAAGGTAAAACCTGAAACAAAAAAAAAAGTGTATTAGAGGAGACATTTAGGTTACATGGATCAGTAATCCGAAGTGGATGAAACGTTAACCATTACATGACAAGATGTATGGTATGTTGTAGATTAAAACAAAATAGCATCAGACAATAAAAAAAGGGGAGGAAAGAGTGAGGAGGGTCTGAAGACCATATTATATATGGTGCCCTTTGGGTTTTGGCCTACTCAGCAAGTATTTTGGTTGCAAATTATAACACAAGAAGGTGTGATGTAACCTGTACCGTAAAGCGTAGACATGTCATCGTCGAGCACAGAGTTCCCCATTAACGTGCATATGGGTTTCAGCAGAACATGAATGTCATTTCAATAGGGGGATGGAAATAAATGGCTCTAAGTATCGGTATTAATATTCTTATTGCACTTCTGCTCATAATTATGTTATCCTGACATATATTAGGTAATCTAATTTATTATGAGATAAAAACAAAAACAAGACAAGCAACCGGCGCACATAGCGCATCAACTGTGGAGATGGGTGAGGACGCGCTGGTGGTCCCTGGAGTGCGTATCTGTGGTGTAAGTGAAGGACTGCTGCGGATGATCAGCTTCAGATCCTGCAAGGCTCCGTTGGTAGATTGATGCAGAAAAGGTGAAAAAAGTTGGATGCTTGTAATTTTCAGCGCTGTCCTGGGTGTCTGTATTCAAAAGTTACCTCTCCAGGTGGGGCAGAGGTTCTGTCAGAGGGGGAAAGAATTCCCAAAAATTTATGCAAAGCAGGGTATATAAATATACATGCGTTATTTCCATTTAAAGGGTAACTAAACGTTATACAAACTTCCGACATGTCATAGTGAGATGTCAGTAGTTTTGATTGGTCGGGGTCCGAGCACTGAGACCACCACCGATCGCTAAAACGAAGCCACAGATGCACTCGTGTGAGCGCTCAGCTACTTCATTTCTGTTCGGCTTTTTCCGGAAATCCATGTATTGGAGTAAGGGCTCAATAGAAAGTCTATGAGCCCGTTCTCCGATACATCGGCTTTCTGGAAAAAGCCAAACAGAAACTAAAGCGGCTCAGCGCTCACACGAGCGCTTCTGCCGCTTTGTTTTAGTGATTGGTGGGCGTCTCAGTGCCCGGAACCCCACTAATCAAAACTTCTGACATGTCGCGGTGACATGTCAGAAGTTTGTCGAACGTTTAGTTACACTTTAACATTAGCATAGCAGCTACGAGTTTCAAGAGGAGGAAGAGATGGGTCCGATTTTGAAACGCGTAGCTGCTAATGTTAAATGGAATAAACGCATGCATATTTACATACCCTGCTTTGCATCAGTTTTTGGGATTATTTCCCCCTCAGACGGAATCTCTACCCCACCTGGAGAGGTAACTTTTAAATACAGACACCCAAAACAACCCTGAAAATTACAAGCATCTGACTTTTTTCACCTTTTCTGAACGGATTTATTATGAGGCACATTGGGAAATGGGGAGGGGGGGGGTCAAAAAAACATTTTGCAAGACATGCAAATGAGAGCCTAACCTTTAAGGGGTTGTCCACTTTAGAAAACCTAATTTAGGAAATTCTGAGTTAATAGAGGGGGGGTCCTCCTGTTCAGGATCCTCATCTCTTGCCCAGAGTGGAGAGCGGTTACAAAGCGCTTCTCGCGCTCTGGAGGACGTGTCCTCTCCTGTATTTCACAGACAACTCATTAATTTGAATAGGCACGGTGTAATGCTGAATTTCCCCTGTGGTGGTGCTGCAGGAAAACTGAACACTTTACCAACAGATTACAGCTAATCGCTGGTGGTCGCAGCAGGGGCCACTTTTTGATCAGCTTATTCTCAAGGGGATTGTCCAAAGCAGAGAACATTAAACGGGTATTCCCAACCTAGCCATTTATGGCATATCCACAGGATATGCCATAGATGTCTGATGGGTAAGGGTCCCAGCTCTGGACCCACACATATATTGAGAACGGGGTTCACACGACCCCGGTTTCGCCTGACGCAGTGACCGTTGGCCGCAAACTCCTGGCAGGTAGTGGAGAGAGGGCCACAAATGCACGCGGCTCTCTCCATTCTATTGTCTGGGCGTTACGGTAATAGCCCGGCAGCGCTTGCTCTTCTGTTTCCGTAAATCCCATTGAACAGAATGGAGAAAGCTGAGCGCATGCATCGCCCTCTCTCCACTACTTCCTGTCTGGAGTCTACAGCCGGAGGTCGCCGTTTTGGGCAAAACGGGGGTTGTGCGACACTGAATCTTCCCACTCTTGCTGTATATTGCATAAGTACTGGTAGTTCACATTACGGATGCTCTACTAGAACCTCTTACCCTGAATTTTTTAGTAAAAGAAAGCAATAATCATGCTTTTTCCAGCTTTTTTAGAGAACCGAACAACAATGTGCCTAGTTATTCTGTGATATGGAAGCAGAGATTGTGTAACTCCATAACTAGACAGAATTGCCATTTAGAAGATACGTGGCATTCATATTTGTCATCATCTAGCTCCTTCTACGTATCAGTTTCATTAAAAGTATTCTCCTCCTTGGACAATTTATTTTTGTTAGAAAGATCCTGATGATAAAGTGATCACAGGGTGTCCCAGCAATATGCTGTAATACGTGGATTTTTTAATTTCCCTACAGCGCCACCGCAGGCAAAATGAAGAATTACAAAAGTTCCTATTGAAATCAATTGGTTTCTTTTTCCATCAACAGTAAGGGACACTCTTTGAAGACAAAAGGAAAAATGTAATCAGTACCTGAACACTAAGCTGTGGGGGATCCTTTCTCTCCGACCACATCTCCACCACTGCTATGTTGGGTTTCACAACATCCGCCTTAGGCTTTGAAGGCATAGGTGGAACTGAAACATTCACTACAGGCTGAGGGTTAGCAAGAATTACAGAGGACGGTAATGGAGCAGCCCCATCAAATCGTGACCTCCCTGAAATCAAAATATTACATGTGAGAAACAAGCAGTACAGCAGAACAAACAATGAGCTCACATCCAGTGGCCAACAGTTTTCATTGCAATGCTGCCACTAGTGGGCACTGATGGGTCAGCATATAAGAACTTTATTTTGACCCTTTCTCAAACAACTTTTAAAGAACATCCTCTTTCAAACACGGTGTCTTACATAAATAAATTAGTTAATTATTTTTTCCCTCCTAAATCAATCAATTATTATACAAAATCAATTATTAAACACGGATTTACTATGCAGCTAGTAAGCAAAGCAATAATGAAAATTGTTTCATTATTGAAATTAATTTCATCCCCTGAAGAAGATGGAGGAAGACATGTATCTGAATTCATCCAAAAGTGGCAGGAAGGATATTGCAACTTATAGACCATACAGCTATACCAAAAAAAAAAAAAGCTTTCAACGAGTTTTACACGTGCATAATACAGGAGTATTTCTAATGACCTAAACGACCAGAACCCTATATCCCTATGATCTTGTTCGTTCAGATCGTTAGACCCGCGGTGAAGAATAGGATTTGTGTCTGTAATATGTTTATGTGAAACTGGCCTTACACTGGGTCCAAAAGTATTTAGTTATAATGTTCCATCAAGCCGCGTAGCTGTCAAACCTACAAATTAATGCGAAGCTCCACCTTTTATTATCATGTCCTTTTTAGGTCCACTATTCTGTTCTTAATAGTTTTACTATAATCAATATTTATCACCTATCCACAGGATAGGCAATAAATATCTGATCGGTGGCACAGAGTGCTCACTACCTCTTCATTCATAGTAGTCTCACTGGGACAGCAAGGTAAGCATGTTCTTGCGATCGGTGGGTGTCTCAGTGGTCAGACCCCCATCGTTTAGATATTGATCACCGATCCTGTGGATAGGTGATACATATTGAATGTGGTAAAATCCCTTTAATACATCTTTAAAGAAATCAGAGCGAAGTTAGTCTAATAATACATAGGTCTAAATCCTCTGCATAAATACAGATTAAAAAGATAATATGCTGGCTACGTGCAGCCACCACTAGAGGGAGCTTTAAGGAGTTGTCCGATTAAAAAAAAACAAAAAAAACGATCACCTATCCACAGAACAGGTAATAATTTTCCGATTGCTGGGACCCCAAACGATTGTGCAAAGTAAGGAGCTTAACTGGAGCGGCGGTCGTGAATGCGCCTGCCACTCTATTCACGGTCTATGAGAACGATGGAAACAGCCAAGCGCTGTACTCGACTATTTCCGTTATTCCCATAGACTTTGAATGGATCAGGAGCGCGCATGCTCAATCGCCACGCCATTCAATGTCCTTCTCACTGCGGTCAAGTAGTTCAGGAGCAAAATCGGTGGTTGTCCCAGTGGTGGGGGCCCCAGGGATCAAAAAATGATCAACTATTTGGAGCGCTGTATAAAAAAAAAAAAATGGACTCTGAGCACTAAAAATATATTTTCAAAAAATGACTCAGTGAAAAATATTTACCTATTTAGATTAAAAAGAACAAAAATCGTATTGAAAGGAGGACTTTTACTTTAAAGTGAGGCTCCACTTGCAGTTATGTACTGTATAAGGTAATAGTATAAAATAGCATTCGAAATTCCATTAAAAAAAAAAAAAAAAAAAAAAGATCTTGTAACAAGAAAACGTCCTTTTAAGCGGTGGAAGCATCCCCAAAATTTTCACAAATAACCACAGCATGAAATGATATTTCAACAGAAAAAATAAAAATGACAATATAACCAATAACCAGCAATAATTCTTCTTGCATGAATGAACATGGAAGAGACCAGCTATGTAAACACAGAGGGATGTGTGAATAAATCGGGATCCTGGCCAGCATTTGCAGGATGGATCTAGCAGCTTCAATAACTTTGTCTATTGTCTGATGTCAGTGCTGCGAACCCATGGAGGGGCCTCGTACCGAGGTGCACAACCTTTCTAAACCATTTTGCTCTTTGAAAATGGAAATTTTCTATCGTTTGAAGACTAAAGCGCTGTCATGATCCATATGGTAAGAGGACAGGCACATTTTAAAGGGTCACCCAAGTTCAGAAACATATGAATGCATCTTTAGTTCTCATATACAATACGGCTTTTCAATATCAATTGGTTGTATAAATCCACAGAGAATCATTTTCCGTCTTGCTTGAAAATTTTGCATTACACAGATGAAATCCTAATCAGGAATGACCATTCCAAACCTTAGTGTGGATTATACTGCGGACGTTTACCAAAAAAAAAAAAAAAAAAAAAAAAGCTTAAAAATTATGGTATTGCCCAAATTAACCAATCAGATACCAGCTGTCATAAAATTAAACTAAAGCTGTGGTCTGACTTTTAGCTGCTATGGGTTATTGTCCCATTATCCCAAGATTTAATAAACGATCACAACATTGTCTTACCTAGTGGGATCGCCATTGGGATGAGGTGCCCCTGCATTGGAGCGTATGATGCACCAGCCTCTCTTGAAGGACTAAATACATATTGAGGTTCGTAATTCTTTGGTACCGAAAATTCGGGCGATTTGGATTTTAAAACGATACCCTCCATTTCAGGGGAATGGGTCTGTATCTTCGCAGACTTGAGCTTGACACCTGCAAAACTTAAAACATTAAAAACCCTCTTTTAAAGTTATAGCAGATCGCTAGTATATACCATAATAGAATGAGGGAATTATTTTTTTTTTTTTTTACTTTTGCCTTATTTTTACTTCAGATGGAAGTGAGATCCATATAGGTGATAAGTGTTGTAATGAGAGTACGCTATTCTGTATATGGCCACATATTCTGGGTGTTTACCTCTAGGACTGCTCCAATAATAAAGGGAGATCATCCAGTAATAATACTTTAGATAACTGCTCTTCCAAAATATAATTATTTTTTGTCTTTAGTTTCCCTTTAAAAGGCATAAAGTCACTTACCCCTCACGGTTTCCAGAACTTTAGGCCTCTGCGGCTTGGACTTTGCAGAGGGGGAGCCAAACCGAAGATACGGACCCCTTTTAAGAGTGCTGCGATGTCCTTGATAGACGGGTGTCCCATACACCCGGTTCAGCAGTTCTTCATCCAATACAGAGGACACGTTGACCTTCTGAGACACCTGGATAATAGCGAGAACTCTGTATCAGAAAATTAAATTTCCAAAAGTACAGTACTGCAAAACTCCCGTGAATACTCAAGTAGCGCAGATCATCATGTAACCGCGATACATCACATGAAATAAATCTATAAATCAAAGCTATACCGGTAAAGGACACTCGTTACTAACCAGATGTAGATTTTTTTTATAGATCGACTGATTTGCTCCTAGTGCATAGTACATGGACACTGTACAGCCAGCCTTCTAGTAACAGTTTAGACAATTAAAGGGCACCTTCAGAAGAGGCGGCTAGTAGCGCAGCAGATCTTAGGCTACCATACAATGCTGGAAGCCTTTCCTACAACGGATCTTTTCATAAAAAGGCATTAGGTGTTGTACGGTAGCCTAGGAAATCAGACTGCACGCTCTTCTGACCGAAAACACCGCCATCACTTCTACACGTCTGGAGAGAAACGCAGCTGGCAATATCACTGGTGCTCTTAGAAAATACATTTAGAACTTATATTGCAACCCCCAAGGGGCCGTTTTGCTGAATCTAAAGTCTATATGGGTTACGCCGGTAAATGCACTATATTGTTCCCTGTTATCAGCCATGTCAGTTTGGGCAACGTCTGACCCACGATTACTACTTTATCTCACGCAGCCCAAGTTCCAGGGCCTCCATGATACCAGTGTATTTACAAGCTTTTACTATAGGTCTAGAGGCTCTTTAAGAAAAGCTTAAGCTATCAGTCATAAAAAAAAAAAGAAAGTCCACTTGACAACTTTTGCCCAAAATGTTGAGTAAAATTTGAAGTAATTTTGCAATATATTGTAATTATAAAAGACTCCTTTTTTTTGCGGTCAGCCGCTTTTGGTCCAATTGGAAGAGGCGAATGACAAAAAACAAACCTTCTGGTGGATACGGTTATCAATCACTGTATCACTTGATGAGTCATCCAGTCGTCTGTAACTACGGAGTTCATGCTCTTATTAGCATCAGGGAGAAGGGGAATTTAGTGCAAAGCATGCTGGGAAATAAAATGCCAACCACAATACTGAACTACAGCCCAGGTGATATGCAAAATTTAAGGTGACCACCTCCTTTGTAGTCAGTCTGAACCTTTCTGTTGCGGGAACAGGGAACTGCTGCACTAGAGCTCTGTAAAAGAGCTCCCCGTAGCCATTTCTCACTAGCGATAATATCATATAGAAATAATTGATAGGATAATCTACCTTCACTTGAATTATGCACGAAGATCCCAAATATGACACATTGGTGCTGGGGCCCCCTAAATATTTGCCTGTGTAACACAGCCGACGTTGATTTACTGGCTACCTGCTGCAGTTCTTCAACAAGCTGGGACTATGTCAACATCTTCAGCACTGAGGGGGTCATTTGTATGGAAGTGTTGGATGGATTAGCGATGATGGATTGCTTCTGTGTCACACTGGGGAAACCTTTACCAGATTCTAATGCATTTACCAGTCAGGTCGAATCCTTAAGTGGAGACACGTCTTATCAAAAGCGAAAAACATTCTAAAATAGTCTCCTTCTGGTGGTCTTTCGCACTCCTTCAATGTCTTTCATGTAAAATAGAACAGTTTGAAAAAAAAAAAAAAACAACATTCACTCGCACAGACAAATATATAATGAGGTTAAAATGGCGAGGGTCACGTGATTTACTCACTTCTGCGCAGGCGATGAATAATAAGTAAATGCGTTCAGCACATGCGCAGATACAGAAAGCAGAATTTCCTGTATCCGCTCATATGCAAATTACCGTTCAGCAAAGGCACAAAAGAGGATGTGTCCAGGGACAGCCGGGAGCGATCACATGGGTAAGTCCCGTGACCACCATCTTGGGCCCTATGGACACGGCAAACACAGCTCTGAAGTGTTTACATAGCCCATTAGGGATGTCACGATACCAGAATTTGGACTTCGATACCGATACTTCATTTAGTATTGAGATTTCGATACCAATTTCGATACTTTTGCCAACAGTAATAAAAAATAAAAATTCTTCCGTTTTCTGATGTGAGGCGCGACGTGTGATGAATTTTGAACGCGCCTCACATTAATAGTAATTAATCCCATCATGTTTCTCAGTCATATTGGGTTAATGTGTGAGGTACATGATGGGGTTAATTACCATTAATGTGAGGAACATGGAGGTTAAATTCATCCCACCTCATGCCTCACATTAATAAGTGATAGAAAGCCGTGTTTATTTCCTTTTTTTACAGCGTACACATCATAAATGATGATAAAAAATGGTTGTGCGCGCCATTACTGAATGTGTGAATATTTTATGTATTGAGACTTCTTTTAATGTTTATTGTAAGGGTATGTGCACACACACTAATTACGTCCGTAATTGACGGACGTATTTCGGCCGCAAGTCCCGGACCGAACACAGTGCAAGGAGCCGGGCTCCTAGCATCATACATATGTACGATGCTAGGAGTCCCTGCCTCGCTGCAGGACAACTGTCCCGTACTGAAAACATGATTATACTACGGGACAGTTGTCCTGCAGCAAGGCAGGGACTCCTAGCATCGTACATAAGTATGATGCTAGGAGCCCGGCTCCCTGCACTGTGTTCGGTCCGGGACTTGCGGCCGAAATACGTCCGTCAATTACGGACGTAATTAGTGTGTGTGCACATACCCTAAAAAAGGTGAATGTGTATTTTTTTTTAATTTTAACAATACTTTGTTTTTACTTTATTTTTAAACTGTAATGTACTGACATATATCAGATATGTGCCAGTACATTAGCCTGTGGATGGATAGTACACAGGCAGTTGTTAGGACATACTTGGGTATGTCCTAACAACATTAAATATGGTAAGACAGCCCTGGGATCCGTCAATAGACCCTGAGCTGTCTGCCCATATATGGTATGGCCCTCGATCGCGTCACAGGAATTCCCTGTGACGCGATCCAGGGGCATCCCCCCTTCTCATTTTCTCCTGAATGCTGCAGTCCGCTGTGATCGCAGCATTCAGGGGAATAACGGCGGAGATGAGAGGTTTCTCTGATCTCCGCCGTTATAGAGCGGGGCTGCGGCTGTGTAATACAGCCATTGCCTCGCTCCTGACAGGAAGTGCGTGTGCGGTCAGCATGAGGAGATGCGGCTGACGCTGCACTAATGAGCGGCGGTTCAGGCACTGAGGACAGAACATGGGGGTGTTTTGCAGCGCGCCCGCCATGTTCTGTGTTCAGTGCCGCCGCTCATAAGTACAGCGCTGGCCACATCGCATCATCCTGACCGTGCGCACATGTCAGGACTCAGGAGCGGGGCTGTGGCTGAATTACACAGCCGCAGCCCCGCTCTCCTACATTCATGTATTACTATACTGAGCTGTGCGGCTGCGCAGCTCAGTATCGAAATACAGGAAATAGCGGTATCGAACCGTTTAGGGATGCACAGTATCGAAACAGTATCGAAGTTTCGATGCACCGTGCATCCCTATAGCCCATACATGGGCAGTCGGGGGGCTTCTGCTGAGCAGCTGGGGTAATGTTTGATGAGGTTTACATATGTATCTGTTCAACAATACAGTTCAGGGTCTTTTAGTAAATATTTCTATAAAAAGTGGCCAACCCCTTTAAAGTGTATGTCCACCGTTGAACACCCATTTTAGTCTTCACATATAGAATTAATTTACATAATAAATTGAGAAACTTTGTAAATATATTACTTGTACGGATCCGGAATTACAGCCTGTACGATTGTCCAGAGCTGTATTTACAAATCTGCAGGCTTCAGGACTGAAATCTCCCAGCAATCCTTGTTGTCTCGACATCTACACAAAGCTTAGTGATTTACATTCTAGGTGTCGTCTTTACACCACTGTACGGTCATTTGAACAATCCTACTGAAGTACAGGAGGTCCACAGGGCTGTTCGGGTGTGTCTGACAACAAGCCTGTTGACTGTTTTCAATGACTACCGGCTGAATTATCAATGTAGCTGTGGACTATAATGCAGGGTGTAACTCAGGCTTAGTACAAAATAGAAAATTTTACGTGAGATCGTATGAAATTAGGTTTATATAGAAATTATAAAATGGTGTTCAAAGTTGAACATACACATCAATGCTACAATACAATTCCAAGTTTATAAATTCTTAATAAATGTGTCAAGTGAGGATGGATTTCCTATTTTAACTCTATATTGCACTAGGTATCGTTATTAAAATGTGTTGCTATTATTGTGTCTGAGGATTTGTGTTGAATTATTGTGTGCACCGAATGCGCTACAGCAAAGGTGCCAACTGAAATAGTCACAGTGCCTTGCCAGTCGTTAGTTGGCGTTTTTTTTATGTTTTCTTGCATTACAATCTGCAATAAAAATGGATTTTAAAATTGATTTGATGTAATGGACCTGACAAAATAGTCAACATTTGTACAATAGAATGAAGAAAAAACACCTTGTTAAAAAATAATAATTAACTAACTAAACAGAAAAGTTGTGAGTACATATGTATTCAGGTCTGGTCAAACCAATTCAGAAGTCACAATTGGTTGAATAAGGCCCTGCTATGTGCAATCTAAGCGTCACATGATCTGTATAACACTGTATTTTAGGTTTTCTTTCCGTAAACTCTCACCCTTACGAGTTTTATAAACTCTGACTATCTAATAATCCAGAATATTTTATAATCCAGCATTTATGAGGTCCCATTGATGCTGGATTAAAGGAAATTCATTGCAATTTTTTTTTCTTTTACTTCCTAATATAGTTTACCCATCATCTCTGAATGTGGCGCTCAAACTAAAATTGACTTTAGCACACATGTATAGAAGAAAATGCTTTTCAAATACTCAAAATTTTCCTTTATGGTAAAAATGAAAAAAAAAAAAAAAGGTTGAAGACTTGAATCTGAGAAGCATTGTGGAAAAACCGCATCATATTGGTGAGCAGAACACAGCGGTGTGTAGAAGAAGAGCCCTTTAGTAGTCAAGTCCCGCTGGATCTCACCTTTGACCTTCCATCCTTCTTTGGCAAGACCCTGTTGCTCTGCCCCGCGAGCTTCTCTCCACTTTTCTTACACGGAGGCTTGGCGGTGACCCCAGATGAAGGCTTTGTACTTCTCATCGCACCGCTCGCTGGAGCTTTGATGTCCCGATATCTATTATCTTTTAGGTCTTTAGTGTTTCCTGCGTTTCTCCTGACTGCGGACTCTTTAACGCTCTCACCATCTGATTTCTTTTTTCTTAAGTCTTTTTTTGCCAGTTCATCCTGGGGAAAACATCATCTGTTAACAATGCCGACAATAGAAATACGATGTTAGCGCGGGATATTGTCTGATAATGTGAATTTTTTCTGCATACGTATGGTTATAGGAGAATACTATTGTTACATACCTTCTTGCATCTCGTAACCTTTTATGTTCTTTATTTTTCTTGGACTTGATGGATTGTGCAGATTAACAGCTCTGTATATTGAGCTCTCTTATGCAACTCGCCATTTATGCTATGTAGATGCTTATACGCTTGTACCTATACTGCGCATGGACTGTTTACTGTTCAATAAAACCAGTTTAAAAAAACAAAACACATTGCCGACAATAAAATAATAGTTTTTACATAGAGAGAAAAACTTGAATGTCAGTTTAATAGTTCATACATAGATTACAGAAGGGGGGGGGGGGTGTCTCCCATTCACATTAGTATGTGCCTCATTGCATTCATCTCTATGTGAGTGACGACGCAGGATCTGAACAATACTGTTTGGAGCCAATACAGGTTGATAGATTCTTACCATTTTTAGCAAAAAACTCTGACAATCGAATGGCCGCCAGAAAACCTTAGGAGACCATATAGACTTAAGTAGACATTTGTGATTTTCACGGCTAATACGTTTGTTATCAGTAGACATTAGACATGTGCAATATAGAACGCTAGCAGAATTATATAAATTACATTTTTCACTTTTTTTTCGCCTACAATAATGTAGGCATATTTTCATTTTCTTTTCTTATTTTGATTGGTTAACAACACCCAAGTCTCGTTGAATGATTGTAACCACATCATAATGTATTCCATTATACTAAGAGATAACCAACGCTTCCAAAATATGTCAATGTATACAAAAGACTAACCTGAATTTCAGAGGTGATTTCAGTAATCCACGAATCTACAGTTTTCTGAATTCTAATTTTCTCTGCTCCGTTACTGGGGAAAAGAACAAGAATGATCAGGCTTGAGAAATCCACAGCAAATGGCAAAAAATAATATATATAACTAATTCCTATGGACCTTGGGCGTTAAAAGTAAAACTTTACAAATAGTATGGAATATTGAACAAAACGTGGCATAACATACGATGTTCACCAGTCTCAACAAGGATACCATAGGAAAGTAGGAGTCCTAGGTATGGCTGTGGTTGAATAAAGTCATTAACTCTGAACAATGTTGTGTGGGAAAAAAAAAGAAGAAATAACAGCGTTCTGCAAAAGTATGAAGAAAAATGCAAAAATTAACCCAAGATGCACATTTCATCAATACATATTTAGATCAATTTCAGAAACTAAAAAGTGCAGTTCAAGAGAGAGAGAGAGGGAGGGAGACACACCGAGAAAAAGTACCAGATTTGACATAAGCTGCCCCATTACAGTGAGGAGTTGTTTCAAATTTGTTTGTAGAATTTTATCAAGTAATATACTAGCTGATGAAAGGAACCTCCAATATTTGGATACATAATCTTGTGTCATCACAATTTAGACAAATCCTCCTCATCTCACAGTCTATAGAAGCATTTTTTTTAATTCTGTGGTCATTCGAAATTACAGATATTAAACACAAAGGTCATGAAAATAAAAATATTAATTTCCCTCAAATTTAACAAGATAGAACCCCCTCCCCACTACTGATTGAGCACACGGATAAAAAGGCCCATTGTTTTAAAATCAACAGAAAAAAATATATATATATCTTGTTTATCAAACAAGCGTTTCATCAACCTTTCCCAGTATTTCCCCAGATATTCTTGTTTCTGGTGGATCTAGAGCCATTCCAATGTAGTATAAAACTTAAAGGGGTTGTCCACTACATGATCTGTGGGGGTCCGACACCTGGACCCCGCACCATTAAGCCACGCCGGCTGCCTGTGAGCACCGGACGTACACGCTGGAAGCAGTTGGCTCCAGCCAATAAATAGCGGCCAAGCTGCATCTCTGCTCCTATTCAAGTGAATAGGAGCAGAGCTGCAGTTTGGTAGCACGGCTGCTATGCTATGTACGGAGCCAACTGCTTCCGGCTCCGTACATCGTATAATGGGCCATAACATCCGGTGCCCAGGGGCAGCCGGAGTGGCTTAACGGTGCAGGGTCCCAGTGTCGGACCCGCACCAGTGATATACTGATGACCAGTGGATAGGTCATCAGTTGTTCAGTAGTGGACAACCCCTTTAAGGCCCCATAGTAGTCCCGCAGGGAGGCAGTGACTCACAGCATCATACATAACTATGATGCTAGGAGCCCGGCTCCTTCAACGGTGTTCGGTCCAGGAAATGCGTCCGACATACAGTCCGTATATCACGGACCAAACACGGTCGTGTGCATGGTGCCAAAGTGTGTGCTGAAGAATCTCTACCCGGTTTTAACCATGAGTTGAGAATGATCTTCTTAGCGGTCATTGTCATTAGAGACATAATCCTCCTGGTTTCAATTTCATATATTTCTGAGTTAAAGACAAGGGTCCAGGGATTTAAAGTTACGAATTGGTCTGTTACGGAATATCTAAACAAAACCACTAAAATCGCCAGAACCTCTGGACTTGAGGACATCTCTGAATTGAGTGCCAAAGTCCAGCCTTTAGAAATGCACATTTTGGACAGATATCAGTAGGGGGTTGTTTCTCAAGGGTTTCTTGGTTCCCATTGGTTTTGGGTGTAATTCCGACATGGAAAGCAACCTAGACTCTGAAACTTCGCTTCCATTGAAGTTCCCTTAGTATCTCCGATTTTAATACAACATTAGTATCTTTCCAACCCTTGTATAGAAGCAGTTCATAAGACAACAAGGGACCAATAACAGGGTCTGAGATAAATACAGTTTGCAATCCACATGTCCTTTTATCTGAGGCTTATTATTAGAAACTAAAGGCCCTTTTACACCGGCCGACACTCGGCCGGTGCAGTGAGCGAAGATTAACGAGACAGCGTTGATTGGCGCTCGTTTGCTCCTGTCACACGGAGCTATGTATGGGGACGAGCGGTCGTTACTCCTGATCGCTCGTCCCCATACATCATCATGTCAGCAGCGCGTCTCCTCCTTTACACAGGAAGATGTGCTGCCGACAATGATAATCTTTTACTTTTTTAAAACGATACGACCAGTAAATACTCGTTTGCTCGTTCATCTGCTGATCGTTCTATTAACGCTCGTCTGCCCGATAATCATCATGTGTAAAAGCCCCTTTAACCTCAAAGCAGAATTACTACTATTGTAGAAAGACAAAATCAGTAAATTTGTAATAGGAATTTTACCTGTTTGAAGCCAAAGTACTGATGAGGGTGTATATGGCTGCCCCATCCTTGGCTCGGGCAATGGCTTCTAAATTGTCTTCAAGTACTTTCTTATTGTTCTGCACTTCTCTTAAAATGCGCTCGGCATCCTCAAACATTGACTTTGGGGGAATCAAAGCTCTTCTCCAAAAGATGGGAGATTTAGATAGAGAAGTGGAAGGAAATGTCGGCTTGTCCCTGGGCTAAAGAAAAAATTTGGTAATTTTTGAAAACTCCCAGCGATAATCTACCCCCAGACTTAGGCTGGCCATGCACTTTAGATAGCAGTCGGCCGAACAATCATTCGTCCAAAAGCTATTCCTCTTGAGCCGCCGGCATTCACATTAGATGGTTGGCGGGTTCGGCCAACAAACATCTAATGCCTATGGCCAGCTTTAAGCTTCTTCTACTTGTAACCTCTTGGAAGAGTTTAACATAAAAACCACAAGGAGGACACACCTTCAGTTCAGCTTCTTGAGATTTCCACTGCTTTGCATCCTTAATTTAAAAAAATAAAATAATTAAAAAAAAATCGGTTATGGACCTTACTGATAGAATCAATATACATTTATGGTAGTCAAATAACATTGTTAATACTATGCATTAGTTATCTTGTACTTTTTCTGAGTTACAGTCTGTATTATAGTCTAGAGAGCCATCCAGGGGTTGTGCCTGGTATTGCAGCTCTGCTCTATTTATGTAAATGGTGCCAAGATGTAATACCACACACAACCTGTGGCCAGGTGCGGCACTGTCTTTGTAAGAAAGCAGCCATTTTTTTCTAACCTAGAAAAGCGCCTTTAAAATAGCATATAGATTACAATAGTTGCAGCAATATACTTCCATTATACTCATTTTGTTTTATATAAAGATAAATGTAAAATTCTAACACTTGATGATTATCTTCATTCCTTGTGATGAGAAATGGAGTAATGCAGAAAAATCTTCTGTCGAATAAAAAGTTCAAAGAACTAAAGTTATACAACCCACAAGTGGAACCAGTCCTAATCCTCTGATGAATATGCGAGTCCAGCCTGCCACAGGACCCACAGGCTGGCATAGTTGGCTGGCATCCCGTCATGGCACAGACTATTGCTTGTTTGCTTAAGCCTCGCTTGGGGCTCCAGCACAGAGTTACAGAAGTCTTATAAAAATATAGATCATATAACTAAGCACTAAATATACATTTTGTGAAGAATTTTTTGCCAGGCCTTGAAGTAGTCCAATCTGACAATGTAAACCGAAAAAAGGTCGTACGAAAGTATTTAAAAAAAAACAAAACATATATGTTTAGACTTTACTATGACCAGCCAAATCACTTAAAATAAGTCATCCATAAACGCCCTCATAGAGCTATGCTACTGGGTACAGATGTAGACACAAAATGCCTCCCTAACACCCTAGAGTCATAGAGGGTGGTCAATCTTTTGGGATCCCCCTCATTTAGGCAGAGCAGAGTATTACGGAAGACACACAAAACCTTGGTTGAACCTGCTGGACGACCAATACTTAAAGAGGCTGTCACCACATTATAAGTGCCCTATCTTGTACATGATGTGATCGGCGCTATAATGTAGGTGACAGCAATGTTTTTTATTTAGAAAAACAATCTATTTTCACCACGTTAGGAGCGATTTTAGCTTTATGCTAATTAGTTTCTTAATGCCCAACTGGGCGTGTTTTTACTTTAGACCAACTGGGTGTTGTAAAGAGGAGTGTATGACGCTGACCAATCAGTGACCAATCAGCCTCATACACTTCTCCCCATTCATGTATTCAGCACATAGTGATCCTGCGTTGTTCACTATGTGCAGTCACATACACCCACATTAACGTTACTGAATGTTATTCTAAATTTCCGCCGCAGAGGAAAAGTCTGGACAACCCATTAAATGTCGAAGTTCAAAACTTCCACACACAATCCTAATTCACTGCCTGTAAATAATAATTAAAAATAAATAAAAAAATAAAATAAAAAGTACAAACAATAAAAACTGGGTATTTGACAAAACTAGATCAGCACAGATGAGACTACACCTGCAGATTCTCACCTTCATCATACTTTGCATTTCCTGTTTTAAAACATTCAAATCCTGCAATACATCGTTGGCCTTCTGCACTGCGGTACTAGAAGTGACGGAGGATGTTTGAGCCCCACAGGCATCCTTATTCTGGAGGTAGCTGGAATAAAAGAAACAAGATATGGAGAAGAGATTAGGCCTTGTTCACACAGTGCAGATATGCTGAAGATTTTGCATACATTTTTTTAAGCCTAAACCTGAATGGGATCCAGGAGAGCAGACCTATAATGCCTTGCTTTATACATTTCATTTGATTCGGATCTGGTCCTGGCTTAAAAAAAAAAAAAAAAAAAAAGAAGATGCAAAATCTGCAGAAAGGCCTAAGGCCCCACTCCCATATAAAAGTAAAGGAGAACGCTCCATAAAAAGCAAAAAAAATAGGACATGTCCCATCTTTTGCAGAGCCTTTCTGGGGCACGTACACCATCCCATAATTATACGGGAAGGTGTCCGTCAGCCATAGAAATGAACGAGTCTGTAATTACGGACGAAATCTACGGTCGTGTGCATGGGGCCTAATACCTTTTCTTAATTGACTCGTTTTCAAGTACCTATAAACATAATCCCATTGTCCTTTAAAATGGGCCAATGAGGGGGCAAACGAGCGTTCATATGAATGCTCATTCCCGATCATTGCTCTGTGTAAACAGGGCAACAACCAGCCGATGAACAAGCAAAATTTGTTTATGCAGCATTAAATATGATCAGAGTCAGCAGCACATCTCCCTGTGTAAACAGAGAGATGTGCTGCCGACATGATGAATATGTATGGGGATGAGCGATCAGAGCAACGATCGCTCGTTCCCATACATAACCGATCATTGCTCCTAGTGAAAGGAGCAAACGAGTGTCGATCAACAAGCGGTCTTGTTGATCGGCACTCGTTTTCACGGTTCTTGATTCGATTTTCGAATGCAATTGCAATAGTATTCTGCTGTTTGTGTTCACAAAAGGGCTCAAAGGCAGAAGCGTCCGGCCACAAAACAATTCAGGAAAGTGGCGTAAAAAATGTGAGGCATTACCTGGCTCAACCGTATGTTGGTAGACATGGCCAAGACTGTACCATACAGCAAGTATGCCAGTTGTATAATGAGGCAAATTTACTATCCGACAAATAGTGTCAGGAGGTGAAAGTAAATTATACACCCAGCAGTATAATAGAGCACCTGGTATAACCGCGCTGCCCACATTATGTCACACCAGTGCAGGATCATTTCTACTCCGTGCTTATCTCATTACACCAGTCTCACGGAAATTTGGAAACGTTCCAGCTGGAATCTGGCACAAGCCAATCTACTCAGTCACTATTACATGAAGCAGTCCAGACAACCTTCAAAGCGTGCCAAGGGCCCAGTACTTCTCCTGTACCAGCAAATTTGGAGAGGGGCCAGCTGCTCGCTTCTCTCATTAGGGCACTCAAGCAGAAACGCTTAAAAAAAAAAAAAATACCGGTAGTCATGGATACTGGACGAGCAGATGTAACGGCTGAAACTTCGTGCACTTTTTTTCCTTAATGAGATAAGTATAGATAATGCAAATTTATAAGAGGCAGCTGGAGCAGTGACAAGCTCGTAAGCCAAGGATGGCATGGTGCACAATGCCGCTGAATGGTAATTTGGTCCTGATATGATTTCATGTATTTATTTCGCTTTGAAGAAATGTGTGTTCACGGAGAATAGTGACAACGTATAATTACATGGGTGTCATTATTTACAAGAAATAATTATTGGACTGGTTAAGACGTGTCAAGTGTATGCTAATCCCCTGCTGAACAATGTTTCAGCCAAGTTCAGACTTCTCAAAGATATTAGTAGGGAACATATACCCATATAAAAGGAGAATTCTACCTTCAATTTTCATATGTTTTAAAGCTGCAAATAAATGTGGCAATTATTGTTAAAGGGGTATACCCCAAGGAGGACATTTATAGCATGTCCACAGGATATGTCATAAATGTCAGATACCTCTGGGACCCGCACCCATCTCTAGAACTGGGTGCCCTAAACCCCGCTCTAGCTTTTTGTGCTCACCCTGCCTCTTGGCCACTTACGGATTACCTGGTCGGGAGTTACGGAAACAGCTTAACTCGATGAGCTAAGCTGTTTCCGTAACTACTATTCAGTTCTATGGGACTTACGGAAAATGCGTAGCTCAGTGAGTTACGCTGTTTCAGTAACTCCCAACCAGGTAATCCGTGAGTGGCTGGGAGTCAGCGTGAGCACAAAAAGCTAGAACAGGGTTTTGGGAGCCCCATTCTAGGGATAGGTGCGGGTACCAGAGGTGGGATCCGCATGTATCTGACATTTATGACATATCCTGTGGATATGTCATAAATGTCCTTCATTGGAAAAACCCTTTAAAGGGGTTATCTGGTGGTGGTACCCACCTCTATTAGTAGAAAACCGCTAAATAAAGCTGGCTATACACATACCAGATATCGCTTGAAAATACACTAAACGATCGTTTGTGATGACCGACAGACTATTGTCTGCCAGAAATCTAATCGGTCAGCTTGGATTTTTATGTCAGCGGTCGGCTTAAAATCCAAGTCTATGGCATGATTGGCAGATTATTTGCCCTTTTGCACAAGCCTAGTCCGTTTCTCCCTTGTCTGCCAGTTTAGTCTGGCATGTTGCTGGTGAGATCAATGGTAGGAACAATCCCATGGACGACAGATCGGGCGCATGCTGGCAGATTAAAATCCAAGGAGTACGGCCAGCTTAAGATTGTCTCCTGCTCTGGCAGACACAGCTTGGCCATGTATCTCAGCAGTCTGAACCTTCCATTACCACCTTATTATAGGAGAATCCTTTTTAACAAATGATAAAGATTTGCGCTTTTCAAGTAGGTTTGTTCTCACCAATAGAAATGTTATTCAATCAGGGTGTCTTGTAGTTTTACCTGTCACTGAAGGGCCGACTGTCAGTTCTTGTCAGGTTTAAGGGAGCGTGGGTTTTAGATGTTGATCTTGATACTGAAGTATTGTCATGTCCTAGGATCTCTTGTAAAAAATGCCCTTTACCTATAAACACAAAAATGCAAGATATTAGGGTAAAAAATTATTACTTAAAGGAGTTGTCCAGTTTGGGGGCTGTTTTCTATACTGATGACCTATCCACAGGTTAGGTCATCCGTATATGATCAGTGGTGGTCCGACCCTGATCATATACTGATGTAGGGTTGTCACAATACCAGAATTTGGACTTCGGTGCCGATACTTTGTGTAGTATTGCCATACTCGATACCAAAACGATACTTTGCCAACAATGAAAAAAAAAAAAAGTTCTCCCATTTTCTGATGTGAGGCACGTGGTGTGATGAATTTGGAACCTCCATGTGCCTCACATTAATAGTAATTAACCCCATCATGTTCCTCACAGTCATGATGGACAACATTGTGTTAATGTGTGAGGTACATTCATTTTCCGCTTGAATGCTGCGGTCAGCTTTGATCGCAGCATTCAGGGGAATAGCGGCGGAGATGAGGGGTTTCTCTGATCTCCACCGTTAGAGTGGGGCTGCGACTGTGTAATACAGCCATTGCCCCGCTCCTGACAATAAGTGCACGCGATCAGCATGAGGTGATGCGGCCGGCGCTGCACTAATGGGCGGCGGCGAGGGCACTGAAGACAGAACGTGAGGGTGTTTTTCAGTGCGCCCGCCACGTTCTGTCTTCAGTGCTGCAAATCATTAGTGCAACACTGGGAGCATTACATCATGACGACAAACTTGTCAGGACTCGGAGCGGGGCAATGGCTGTATCACACAGCCGCAGCACCGCTCTGACTACATTCATGTGTTACTATACTAAGCTATGCGGCCGCACAGCTTGGTATGGAAATACATGAATTAACGGTATTGAACAGTTTTATGCATCGTGCAACCCTATACTGATGACCTATCCTGTGGATAAGTTAAAAAAAAACAGCCCCCAATAATATAATAATAATAAAATAACCCCTCTAATATTTTTTATGCAAAATTGAATCCCAAGACACTACTTTAAAAAGGTGCTGTCTCATGAAGGCAACCCCTTTCTATATGCCCTATTAGAGGATATGGAATCTCCAGTTACATATATTGATGTACTTTGCTGCAAATTTACTTCCCAATATGAAGAGACTTCCTCTAGTCTATGCTACATGCGGCCCATAAAATGCAGAAAAGGAGACCTAGTCTTCTAGGCTCACAAATTCTGTATTGAAGCCTTGCCATATGGCTCCTACTGATTATATCAGCTAAAGCGCTCATTCTAATCAAGGGATCCTTGGCGGCAAAGTAGGCAAATTTATCAACCATGCCATAAGTAACTTCATTTAGTGCAAATGGTGCCAAATGTATCAAACTGGCGCAAGCTACATTCACCCAACCCAAGGCATATATATGCCAGTATAGCATTGCGAGTTGTAATGCCACATCACTTAGGTTAGTTGCATCACAGAACATAATCGAAAATAGCACATATCCTTCATAAACACGGTCACATTATTTATCTAACAAGTGATACCACTTTTCTGGCGCCTTATAATTGATAAATGTATCCCAGTGTGCGCTGCCGTTCTGCATTTTAGAGACAGGGGTGTGCAGCAAGGAAAAAAGTAGGTTTGTGCTAGAATATCTTGAGAAGAAAATAGAGTATATTATAAAAACATGTAGCTTAAAAATCACCGCTTTATGTGAACTTATAAATGGGTGGTGAATGCTAATTCTTCAAATAGTAATCAAGTGTCACTTTAACGCTTGATCTTAAATCGGACGTGAAGATGCAAGTAGCATAATGGGCCTGGCGAGGCAACCATACAACGCCTTCCATACAATTCTATTAAAGGGGTTTTACCACAATTGAATATTACATTTCCTTAGATCTTGCAAAACAAGACAGTTTTTCAATTGGATTGGTTTTCCCATCTTGGATATTTATGGCATATCCCCAGGATATGTCATAAATGTATGATAGATGCGAGTCCCAGAGTTAAGACCCGCACCTATCTCTAGAACAGGGTCCCCTAAACCACTTTCTAGCGTACTCGGCACCGCTGCCTCCCGGCCACTTCCTGGTTAGGTGGTCGGGAGTTACGGAAACAGCCGAGAGCTATGGCAGTTACAGAAACCGTGTAGATCAGTGAGCTCGGCTGTTTCCTCTAACTCCCGACCACCTAACCAGGCAGGGAAGCAGCGGTGCCAAGTAAGCTAGAATGGAGTTTAGGGGGCCCTGTTCTAGGGATACGTGTGGGTCCCAGAGGAGGGACCCGCATCTATTGGACATTTTTTACATATCCTGTGGATATGCCATAAATGTACAAGATAGCAAAACCCCTTTTTAGGTAAAATGCTCCCTGTGTCCAGATATTGCTGTTACATAAATGATATGGCGCCCCCTGGTGTTCTTTAGATTCCCTCACAGAACATCCACCTAATGTGACCAGTGATGGTGGTCACACATTACCAGTGGTTCTGTTCCATGGGGTGGATCCTCGGGCACGGGCTGCAGAGTGATTACTGCTATAGTGCAGGCCAGCCTATAAGTATCGGCGCACTAGAAACGGCTTCTGTTCACCTGCACTGGGCCCGTTGGCCCAAATTTATCAAGCAGTTTACACCAGAATTTGGCGTAAACTGTGACCAAAAAAAAAAAGAAGTTGCAAATTGCAACATTTGACAAATTTGCAGTAAAACTCCTGAATTTTCTCATCACTTGTAAATTGACAAAAAAAGTAGGCATGGTCTCCAAGACGACGCAGTTTTAGGGTATGTGCACACACACTAATTACGTCCGTAATTGACGGACGTATTTCGGCCGCAAGTCCCGGACCGAACACACTGCAGGGAGCCGGGCTCCTAGCATCATACTTATGTACGACGCTAGGAGTCCCTGCCTCGCTGCAGGACAACTGTCCCGTACTGTAATCATGTTTTCAGTACGGGACAGTTGTCCTGCAGCGAGGCAGGGACTCCTAGCGTCGTACATAAGTATGATGCTAGGAGCCCGGCTCCCTGCACTGTGTTCGGTCCGGTACTTGCGGCCGAAATACGTCCGTCAATTACGGACGTAATTAGTGTGTGTGCACATACCCTTAGTCAAATTTATTAAGCATGAAAATGGTGCACATTTTAATGCAAATCTACCCTTGCTTAGATTTTGTTTTCTGCCTCGCACACAGTGCAATATGCACCAAACTCATTAAAGGGCACATATCCTTCAATCAATTTGGTGCAAATCATGGCAACTATCTCCTTCACGAAGACTAGTGTAAGACGTAAATTGGTGGCAATAGTTTCTGAGGGAATCAAACGAACACCAGGTGCGCCATAACAAATATGTAACAGCAATATCTACATATAGGAGCATTTAAAAAAAAAAAATATTCCAATTGAAAAAATTGCTTTGCGCGATCTAACACGGAAACGTTATATGTTATTGTGGGAAAATCCCTTTGATAAAATAGGACCTATGCTCTCTGTTTATTTTATGTTACCTTTGATTCAAGGTGGTTCCTCATGTTAAGGATTCCTTCTATATGGTAGGTTATGCTGAAAAACTTACTAAAAAGTTTGATTAAAAAAAAATATGACCTGTGCACAAAACCCCTGTACATACCAAAAAACTAAAAACAAAAAAAACCTACACACATACATACGGTAGGAAAAAACAACAGCTACTCAACGTAGTTGGAGGTTTTTTTATAATTCTTGTACTTGATTCTTGGAAAAAGACAAAAAACATGCGGCTCTCCGTTCTCACCAGAACTTGATGGTTTGGGGTCCTCCACATTTTCTTTTCCTAGTGAGGATTTTGATAGAACTTGCATATCCATAGATATTGGTACTGGTGCAAATCTGCGAGGAGCTGGAGTCTCGAGTGGGGATTTCCCTGCATTATGCGTCATTTCTGTCACAGCAAAAAAAAAAGATAGAAAAAAAACAAAACAATTTTACTTAAAAAGGTTATTCTCACCTCAGATATTTATGACATTTCCACAGAATCCATAAAACAGAATGGAGAGTCACGCCACCGCATCCAGGTAGAGAATGAATGGAGAGGTGGCCGCCTCACCAGCTTGACCCACGTTCAGGTGATCGGTGCAAGTCCCAGATATTCCATAAATGTCTGAGTTGGGAATACTCCTTTATAGTTAAAAACTTAATTTGAACAATAGGTCATTTTCTATGTCACACATTTATGATTACTACATATTTTTTTTATTTATTTTTTTACCATGTCAACCTAAATGACAAAAAATGACTGAAATATGGCAGTTTTCCTACTGGCCACAGAGTTCTCATGGTAGGCTGATACTGTGTTTTGTAGAGAATCACTTCTCAGCAGTCATTTCATCAGAGCACAATGAGAGCATGCCCACAACAATCTTCCACTCTCTGAGGCACCGGATGTCCATGTGGGGGTCGTAAAGCCAATCGCTGAATTGTTGTAGGACATAGAGTAGAGCAGCAGTTCAGACTAAATGCCTGCCCTTATCATGAACAGAATAAAACAGGAAAATCAGAACGTAAAAATAAAATGATTAAAACAATATTCTGAATAATATTTTTTTTCCCATTAGTAAAAACCTGCTTTGGACAATCCATACTTGTTAGAGGGGTCCCTTGACAATAAGCTGATCACAGTGTCCCTCTGCTAGGACCCCTGGCGATCGGCCGTCATCTGTGGGGAAACCTGGCTTCCTCCAGCACAGGGAAAATCAATAGGGTACTTATACAACATTTGGGGCAATGGTTTAATACCACAAGAGCATCTTTCAGACATCTAGACATAATAGTCCTATTCAAGTGGCTTCTAACCAAAGAGCTCACCCAACAGGAAACATGTTTTTGTTTTTTTTCCTCCATTTAACACCTATCCCTTATGTTGCCCTGCAAAGAAAGATAACCTCATCTACTTCTTTACAAGAAAGGTGTCCATGCATATATTAGTCGATCCCTTTTGGCCAATCAGAAAGCAAGATGCAGCGGTTAATACTGAGCGCATATCCTTCCATATCAGCCCTCAATCGGTGGTTTGCCCCATCCAGTAATACTCTCCCACCTGAACTAATGGCAGGTGTGGCGAGTCTCTCCTGCACGCTGGGCAGTACAGTTGCCATGGCCACTGGATGATGTCCAGAGTATCGTGTACGGGTCCAATTATTTAGGACCTTCAGGTGGGAGAGTAGAACTTTAGGCACGGTTTAAAAAAATAGATGTGCCGTAAGGTAGAGCATGGTGAGTGTCACCGCGCGGGCTCTGTTGGGTGCTTTATGATGTACTGAGCTATTCTTCTCTGGCAGCAATGCTTCTAGGGCAGAACAGCTCCCTATAAACGGCCTCTGAAGGAGAATACCACCATCTTTTAATAATGTGAAAACAACAAGATAAAAACTTCTAAAACCTGACATTGGAGGCATTCAGGGGTACAGTAGGGCCCTATAGACTTCTATGGGTGTCCTCCTATGGCTCCATACAAAACAGTGCCATAATACGGATGTGTGCATGAGGCCTAACAAATATTATAGTCTAACATTAGCCTTTGGTCACAGTTATTTTCACAATGTGATCTCTCTGGTCCTTGCTTCAGGGAACACCTCTATGTTTTCTTTGTGTGACATTATTGATAATGGGTCAATTGTTTTCTCTGAGTATTTCAGGTGTTCCTACTGTATTGATTTAAAAGGTGAAAAATTCAATTAGATCCTAGTGAAAAATCTCAGCTGGTCTCGATCAGTGTTATGTAGCACAATGATTCTTACAATAGCAGAGAATTGAATAGGAACGCAACACTTCTCCGTCTAAATCTATAAAAGGTATCACCATAAAAGCGGAAGCTGAATTACAACCGAACAGGAAAAGTAGGAGACATCAGATGAAGATCATTGTACAGCGGAAAAGTGCCAATCACACAATACTATGGCTGAACTTTGACAGGAGGGATAACCAGGAGGATCTCGACCAAGGAATGCGTATCTTGACCAAAATATATTTTGCAATTTTACAAAACCCACCGATTATAATCATAGTGGAGAACAAACAAACAAACCTTTCTCGCTGTTCTTTGGAGCTGCAGTTGCCTGGGGCAGAGGAACAGTCAATGGCAAATGAGAACAAACTGGTAGTGCACTTTCATGGTGACTTGCACGGACCTTGATTGCAGAGTTCATAAACTGGGACTGAAGAATTATAAAAGATTATTACATACAAAGTCTCATATATTGTGTCCATATGGAGGAGCATATCCGAACACCCCCACCACTCTAAGCACATACGTCCACATGATCAGCAATCTGGGATCAAAAACTAATAAACTATTATAAAGTGTGAGCATGATATGACCCCTAAAGTTTAGGGATAACTATAAGGAAGGGTTTACAAAGGGTCTACACAAAACATTTTAATGTAATAGAGTAAGGACTCCAGCTCTGCACCCCCATCTATTAGCCGAAGGATCGGCTCTCCCTCTGGTGGACAGAGTACATCCATGGACTGTCCGTGGCTAGAATAGCGATCATGCTACAAAAAGTGTGTGGAGTTCCAGCCTTACACAGAAATTATAAAGTCCATGGCCTTAAAGGGTACCAGACATTATTTTTAACCACCCTAAACCATTATAACCGCTATAGAGGGACTAGAGAGACATTTCAGAACATATCCATGTATAACAGCAGTAATAAAGCATACCTAAGCCAAAGAAGTTAACAATTCCTACACCGTATGCAAATTACCCTTTAAGTGTCCGCTGGGTGTTTCTTCAGCAGGCAAGTGTCCTACGATCTCAGTAGCAACTCCTCCAATCTAGGCTTCATTGACATCTCTTTACAGGGAACAGTACATGACGCAGGAGGCATAAGAGCGGCCAATCAAGTCTAGATCGGAGGAGTTGCCAGAGGAGTAATCTGACAAACACTGAATATTTGTACCATTGAATGACAAGGGGATTTGGGGGGGGGTAAAGTTAGCAATTAGTGAAATAGCTTCTGGAAGTCAGCATATGTGCCAACGAAAACAAGCAACGCCAGAGCCACTAGTCTTCTACATAGTGACAAGACCTAACAGCAATACTATGCAGAACACCACTCTAAGGGTCGTAACAAGGAGCTATGTATGGGGAAGAGTGATCGTTACTACCATCGCTCGTCCCCATGCATTACCATCATGTCGGCATCATGTTTACACAGGGAAATGTGCTGCCGACAACGATAATATTTTCTGCTGCATAAACGATATGATGAGCCCAGTGGCGGATTAAGTAGATTATATGCCCTGGGCTGTCCCACAGACTTGGCCCCCCTCTCCCACCACCGCTCTACCGGGTTTATAGTGAACACCGCCTTTCTGTGCGCGAGTTAACAAATGGGTGTTAAAATTCCCCTTGTTAAAGGGCTGTGTCCCTACATACTGGCAGTCTGCAAGCATCGCTGACTATCACATTGTGTAGGGACACATCCTCTTGACAATGGGAATGGTAACACGCATTTGTCTGTTAGTCCTTGCTACACAAAGACTTTAGGTGGAATACAAGGATTTCCTACAACAGAGATGTCAGGAGAGGGGACAGATCCTCTATAGATCCGTGACTCACAAGTGACGTCTTCTCTGATGAGAGTTGTTCTCTTTTCTTCTCCATCGGACACAGAGCGGTATGGTGACTTCTCCTGATGAGACATCTTTGCTCTTCGCTTCTGCAGCCATTTCCAGCCCCAATAGAAACACAAAAATTAAGACACCAAGGTCCAGGCCCATACATTAAAGGCAACCCACCCAGGCACGGTCCGGTTTCTCATACTAATGACCTATCCACATGCCCTGACAACCGCTTTTACTCAGACTAATAAATTCGGACCACAGACCAAATCCTAGAATACATACAGACACCAGACCTTCTAAACTACTGCAGTCCCCAGACCAGACGAACCTAAACAAATAAAGACCCAAGAACAAGCACCCTAAATACAGACCTCAGACCAGACCCCTAAATACAGACCCCAGACCTGACCCCCTAAACTAATAATGACCCCAGACCTGATCCCCTAAACGAATACAGACACCTAAACACAGACCCCTAAAGTAATACAGGCACCAGACCAAGCCCCCTAAATACAGATTCCATAAACTAATAGACACCAGACCCCCTAAATAAAGACCCGAGACCTCAAACTAATACAGACCCCAGACAAGAACCTGTAAATATACAAACCCCAGACCAGACCCCCTAAATATCCAGACCCCTTAAACTAATACAGATCCAAGACCCCCTAAATACAGACCCCTTAAACTAATACAGACCCCAGAGCAGACACCCTAAATACAGACCCCGTAAACAAATCCATCCCCTTATACTTACCTAGAAGCTCACCTCACAGTCTTCCCTCTGGAGTCTGCCTGCTGTTCTAGGACGTGCGGTCATGTGCCAAGCAGGTTTCTTAACAGTAACAAGAACGGTCATGTGACCTTATGTCAGCAGGTCCTTCTGCAGAACATACACAATGCAATTTTGTCATGGTTTTTGTACCACGATTCGCGACAAAACGGCATTGTACTTTGAGCGGACATGGGGCACCCCGGGAGCCTCGTGCGGCCGCCCAAAATGCCCTAATGATGATCCGCCATTGGATCAGCCAATGAACCAGCGTTTTCTCGTTTATCGTCTGATCATTGCCCTGTTTACACAGGGCAATGGTCAGGAACGAGTGTTCATACGAACGCTCGTTTGCCCAATCATTGGCCCGTGTAAACGGTCATTAGGATTTGTCATGAATCAACATTAAATGGGTTGTCCGGTTTCAGTAGATTAATGTGATTTTTTTGTAGAATTAAAAGTTATACAATTTTCTAATATACTTTCTGTATCAAAGGGGTTTTCCCCATGAGACATTTCCACAGGATAGGTCATAAATGTCAGATACATGCAGGTCCCACCTCTGGGACCCGCACCTATCTCCAGAATGGGGACCCCTAAACCCCATTCAGCTGCTCTGTGTTGCGGCTGAAGGAGATTAATTCTGGCCGTGAAAAAAGGTTATATGGTTGTTACGCTGTTTCCGTAAGCCCCATAGGAATGAATGGAAGTTACGGAAACAGCGTAGCTCGCTCTTGAAAACCGTGAAAAATGAATACAATAAGTATATTGGAAAATTGTAGAACTTCATTATACAAAAAAATAACATTAATGTACTGAAACCAGACAACTACTTTAATTTAATCATCCATATATAAAAATGGAAAGTTATAAAAATAGGCACGGTTTATATCCAGAAACAGTTCTAATGTGACGGTCCTGTAGTGGCGGTAGGAGTGACAACTACAGCATCAGGTTTGTAACATACTGGACAGATCCACTGAACATTTCCTAATTACATAAAAAGAGTGACGTCGTGGTGCTGCTTCCTAAGCCAAGTGCTAGATAGCTTTGGTTCTGTTCACATGGCTCAATTTCATCAGGCTTCTGTTGTACCTCAAGTATCTGCTGCGCTACTGGAAACCGAATGGATGTATTTTAAGTCATCAGAAATAAAGGTTACGTATTTAACTACTCTGTGGTGTGTCACAAGTCAATCTCCAGATAGGGCCAAAAATAATTCCCCACAAAAGGAAACTATTTTGAACCCTACAGGACACCAAAATTCCACACATTGGCATATAAATCACTACATTTGTGAAGACTCCGGAGCAATTTTACTCCAAAAAGATGTATTATTAAACATCAAATCTTAGGAAATAGGGAAAGCTTTTCTAGTTTTGTACAGAGCGCTTGTGCACGGTCTCGTTTTTTATGGAAAGCCTGTGACGTTCAGACCGGATATATACCTGCATCTCCAGTTGCTGTTGCTGGAGCTTTTCCAGATGCTGGAGCCTTTGCTCTGTCAGTAGGCTCAGCTGCCTCTCCAGCTCGCTGACTCTGCCCTGATACAATCTTTCCAGTGGCTGACTTTGGATCTTGCTGTGCTGTTCTGTGAGTAGTTGCAGCTGCCGATCTGACTCCTGGAGTTTGTTAAGCAGCTGAGACACAGAGTTCACTTGGGCCTCCAGATTACTCTGAACCTAGGGGAACAAGGATGACAAATGACCTCAACACATCAGCATACGGGTGAAAAAAGTCCCAACACGTGATAAGGCAGCAGCAATTTCTACATCACATATGTTCTGTTTTGTTCCGTCACTGCTATAGGCGACGCCGACCGGAGTATAACAGTTGTTGCTAAGAATTCCCTAAATGGCTTCTATTCAAAATAGATCAGCTAATCCTCTAATCTGTCTATTACTACATACAGTAAATTTCTTACATTTAACACTTAGGGTACTTTTACACTGGCCAATAAAAACAAGCGCAGATCAACAAGACCGCTCATTGGTCGGCGCTCGTTTGCTCCTTTCACAAGGAGAAATGATCAGTAATGTATAGGGATGAGCGATCATTACTACGTTCGCTCGTCCCCATACATTCCCATCATGTTGGCAGCACAACTCCCCGATTACACAGGAAGATGTGTTGCGGACAACAATCATATTTCATGCGGCATAAACGATACGATCAACAAACCAACAAGCGTGTGCTGGTTCATCAGCTGATCGTTGCCCTGATTACACAGGACAATGATCGAGAACAAGCGTTCATATGAACGCTCACTTGCACGATCATTGGTCCATAATGTCTAGGCAAACTTCTCTATTCTGATACAAATTCAGCCAACAGTAGATATATGCCTAGAGACACCTCAATGAAATATCACTCACCTTTAGTACAGGAGCAGTAGCAGCGATGGCAGCAGCAGTGGCAGCAGCAATAGTGGCGGTCTGGATCTCATTGGTCTCCCGAGCCTTCTCAGCGTTGCTCCCAGTCTTTTTACCTTTACCAGCAACGTCACCAAGCAACTGAACCGGGACTTGTTTGGTCACTGGGCCACTCTGTGCTCTGCAAAAATAAAAACGACTGCTTTACACCCCAATATAAAAAGTGTTGTTTTCTTTAGGACTTTAAGGAAATTTTAACTGCATCAAAAAAAATAAAAAAAAAACGCTTCTAAAGACGCTAGTACTATTAGAACGTAACATACCTTTTTCAAGGTGTTTTTATTTTTATTTTATGCATGCTTTTTGAACTCTCAAGAGAAGCCTTTTTTGGATAAAAGCTAAAAAATAAATAAATTATAAAAATT
The DNA here is from genome assembly GCF_050947455.1 of Rhinoderma darwinii. NCBI lineage: Eukaryota > Metazoa > Chordata > Amphibia > Anura > Rhinodermatidae > Rhinoderma > Rhinoderma darwinii. The sequence goes on along the minus strand of NC_134698.1, from coordinate 64,589,049 downwards.
TGCCAAACCCAGAGCAGGGTCTGGAAAAAAACACCACAAACCAAAACGCAGTTGTTTGTAGTGCAGCTTATATTTTACTATAGACTTTCTGCACTTACAAAAAAAGAAGTGAGAAATCCAGCCTAATGGTCCTTATATTGTTTTATTGACACAACAATCACCAAAATAACTGAAGGAATAATCTAGGAATTGGATAAAGTTATTTAAGAGGTGCTGTACTATCAGGACAACGCATTTCTTTATACCCCATTGGGTATATGGACATCACAGAGTGGGGTCCCAGGTTCTACCTTTTATTTAACGCTGCCAACAGAGTCTCTTTCTGGCCAGTAGTAAACTGTGAAATCTGTACGTCCTTATCTGCAATGCAAAGACATAAACGATCTTAATCATATTTGTAGGATATATAATTCTGTTCCATCATTCTAAAAACAAAGCCTATCCTGGTCAATAATGATTTTATATATAGCCCGGCACACAGGATGTCGATATATAGGATGGCTTTCAGATCATAAATATGACCTTACTAAGAGGATGATGTAAATGCTATGCCTCAACCCAGCAAACAATGAACTTACAAAAAACAAGCAAAAAGAAAAACCTACCGATCGTTTTCCGATAAAATTGCCCCTTACATGGGAAATTAGATTGCAAGCTCCAATGGGGGCAGTGAGTGGTGTGAATTGCGACAATCTCTGTGCAGTGCTGTGGAAAGCAACATGAAATAAATGCCTGCATCCCTTGTCTGACTTACTTTTCTGTATGGTGCCCTCTAGTGGTTTCTTCATGACTTTTTTCTCTTCTGTGGTGTCCTGAAAATGTTTTGTCACAAGAACCTTTTAAAACGAGAAAAAAAACCAACAAGCATTACAATTAGTGTAAAATAAAACAATATGGCCTAAAAATAAAATCTTTTTAAAAGATAGACAATTTTCGATTTAAAGTGGTTGTCCGGAAATGGGGAGGTTTTTCATACTGATGACATATCCACAGGATGTGATCGGTATGTGATCGGTGGGGATCCGACACTCAGGACCCCGCACTGGTCAGCTGCTCCGGCTGCCTCCGGGCACCAGTTGTTGCAGCGGCCAGTGTCAGACGCAGATGGCTCCGTACCCTGCATAGCGGCCGTACTGCAGTCTTGTTCCTATTCACTTAAATAGAAGCAGAGCTGCAGTATTGCAGCACGGCCGCTATAGTGTGATCAGAGCCATCTTCTTCTGACACTGGCAACTACATAACATCTGGTGCCCAGAGGCAGCCGGAGCAGCGGATTGGTGCAGGGTTCGGGTGTTGGACCCCCACCGATCATATACCGATATAGGAGACAGTCGCTCTCTCTCTCTCGGTATATCACAGTCTCTCTACTCTTTATCAAAATGGACCCCATTCTTAGTCACTCTCAAAGCAGCACACCTCACATTTAGCACTTTGGCTGCCGACATGGGACTGGAATAACCTCCGTGCTGCATTTCCCGCTCTCCGGACCATACAGCTTCGGGGCAGACTCCTCCAACTTGCTCCACCTGGCCACGTGCCACGTAGCAGTAATACAGGAATGGCAGACAGATGTACTACAACTCCCTGCTTCTCAGCACCTCTGACAACAGCTTTACAGTGAATTCACATGTGGCGGATTTTGTTGGAGAAATTTCTGCAACTGAAAATCAGATCAATGGAACGGATTTTCAGAGACGCAGAAATTTCTGCAACAAGATCCGCCACATGTGAATCTACCTCCTAACTCCATCCACCACCAGTCTGTTCTCGGAGGAGGCTACTATGACTCCACATCAGGCTGCAACCGGGGGCAAGGCGACGTCACGGCAAGAAGCGGCCCAATCACAAGCTCCTCAGCAGTCCGAGGGTTAACCCAGTCCTTTTTGCCATACATTTTCCCAGTATACCAAACCTATAATCATTTTCCTACTATATTGGAAAGCATAGACTGTTTTTCAATACAAGGGGATCTAATCTTATTTATTTATTTTTTTTACAATGGTTTTCAATGGCAGACGTGTCCAACTGTATAACCCTACAGTTGTATATGTCCAGGGCAAACTTCAAACATGTTCATTGAACGTGATGTGAACAGAGTCTAAGGCCCTGTTCACACAGAGTTTTTGGACACGTTTTTTGAAGCGGAGACAGCGTCGTAAAACGCCCCAAAAAACGGCTGAAAACACCCCCCCCCCCATTGATTTGGGAGGCCGAGGCGTTATTTCCCGCGAGCACTAAAACCAGCTTGCAGGAAAAAGCAGCGACGTGCCCTATCTTTGGGCGTTTGCGTCTTTGACATCAATAGGAGGTAAAGAGTTTTTTTGCGGCGCTCAATGGACGCGGGCGAAAAACGCGGCAAACGGCGTGCAGGCATATTAAAATCTGCCTTAAAATTCCTGAGGGAATTTTGAAGCAGAATATTCATCCTGCAAAAAACTCTATGTGAACATGACCTAAGGGCTCGTAGCAGAATTTCTGCGTATTTTCCATCCGCAATTGTGGACGGAAAATATGAAGCGGAATACAGTAGCAGCAAAGTGGGTGCGAATGAGCAAATATCATCCACACGCTGCGGAAATATTCAGCTTTAGTTCCGCAGCATGTCAAGTATTTCTGTGGGTACTGGACTGATTTCCTGCGTTTTTCTGATGTACGGTGTCATTTGTTGCGGAAACTATGCAGAATTTCTTACAGAGGGTGGAAATGACAACACCAGAAGAAGAAATATCCCCATCACACAAAAAAACGCAGCAAAAATCTGCACTATTTTCCGCAGTAAAACAAAAAAAAAAAAAATGAAATTGTGCGGATTGTCTGCTAGTTGTTGGGTAAATGCTGCGGACATTTTCTGCAGCAAATCCGATACGCTTGTACAAGCCCATAGGCCACGCGCACACAACCGTGCCCGTAATCACGCTCTGTGATTACGGGCACGGCTGACCCTGGAGAGTGGTCTGCATTTGAACTGCATTATAAAGTATGGGAGCACGGTCCGTAAAATAAAAAAAATAGGACGTCGGCCATCGAAATGAATGGGTCCGTAATAACGGATGAATTCTACGGTCGTGTGCATGAGGCCTAAGACTGAATAACAGCGAACTATGGGAACAAGAGAGCAGCATCGGGTCACGTCTATCAGTTAAAGGCGTTGTCCGAGAGTTAATGACTTTGTGTTAATGCTTGTAGTTTATAAATGTAAATACATTTGTAATATACTTACATTTTCCAAAGTGGCCCCTTTTCCAGATCCTGCCGTGGGGAACTTGATGAGTGACGTCACTCTCTGCACTGGCTCTGGCCGCTTTGTTGATCTTGAATTCTTTGCCGGGTATACGACACGTCACTTGTGGTGAATCTCAGCTTGTTCTGCTTCACAACCCCGTAACGCGCATGCGCTGTCACTGCTGTTCTCGTGGTCCCTGCTGTTCTCGAGATAACAGCAGGGGCCGCGCATGCGCATTACAACAGAACAAGCCGATATACACAAGTGACGTGTCATATACGCGGAAAATAATTCAAGATCAACAAAGCGGCCAGAGCCAGTGCAGAGAGTGACGTCACTCGTCAAGTTCCCCACGGCAGGATCTGGAAACGGGGCCACTTTGGAAAATGTAAGTATAAATTACAAGCATTAACTCAGTCATTAAATCTCGGACAACCCCTTTAAGAGTCATTTACATAGAAGTCACAAACTATCAAGTCTTCCATGCTAAATCCAATAAAACTAAAAACGCAAGAATGCATTTTCAATAATAACGATACAAGTGCTTGTTCTTTCTTACCTTTTGCATTGAAGGATCCATTTTCTGCTCGGTGGAGCCATTTCTTGCATCTATAAAGTGATATAAACGATCATATAAATCCTAAATAATCAAATACACGGTTTGAATGTGCAAAATGAATTTCCGACCAGAAATTGACCTGTGGTGCGTATTTTTCGTTCCGCAGCATGTAAATTCCTGCGGAATGTGGACAGAATTGTCACCATCCCTCCGTATTGTTAAAAAATAAATAAAAATGCCGCAAAATATGCACCATTTTCTGCAGCAATGGCCTTACGTGTGGACAATAGTTTATATGTAGAATTTTGTAATATGGGACATACAACTGTACTAACTTAAGCCACTGGGCCAGGGTAGGGTTATTTGTAGACTTTGCAAAAATGTATACTAGATGTAGGTGTCACAAGCACCAACTACTTAAAGGGGTTGTCACAGTATTATAAATTAACACCTATCCACAGGATATATGATCGTTTTCTGCTCGCTAGGGTCCCCACCGATCACGAGAATGGTGGTCCTGAATCCCCAGATCCTCCTCACTACACCCCCCACAGTGAGGAGGAGCTTGAATGCGCCGGTGGTGGAGCACGCGCCAGTTGCTCCACTGAGATTTTATAAAAATGACGGAAACAGCCAAGCGATGTGCTCTACGTTTTCGGTCATTTAATAATCCATTCAAAGTTTTCCTCACTGCGGTCAAGCAATGAGGAGAACCAGGTGGTTCAGGACCACCGTTCACGTGATTGGTAGGGGTCCCAACAATGAAATAGTCCATTACATCCTTCTAGATCTCTGTGGAGAGTTCCAGATTATCAGCCGTCCATTTGCGGAGGGCTTTCTCAAATTATTTTGTATCGCTGGAGTGAAAAAGGTTGTAGAGGCAAGCAAGAGTTTTAGCAAAGTCATACGTACAGAGTCAATGTTATAAACTAGAGCTAGTAAGGGAAATCTGAAGAGAACCTTAGACCTCGTTCACACAGCGCAGATTTGAAGCATGTATTTTTTTAAGACAAAACCAGGAATGGAACCAAAACAATAGAAATATATACAGGAAGGCCTTATAGGTCTGCTCTCCTGAATCCAATTCTGGTTTTGGCTTAAAAACCGCAAGCAAAATCTGCACTGTGTGATCAAGGCCAAACTCTGCATGAATGGCATTGGGGAGCTGCAAATATCTGAAAAAAACCTGAAGCAGGAATCGGATATATTTCCTGCAAGCCTTGAGAAGATGGAAAGCCGTCTGAATTGCGGAAAATTTAAACCTATTTTATTCCATAAGATGCCCAGAAACTCATACAGGTGAGGAAAGTGTGGATGAAGTTATATGGGAGTTTTAGGTGAGACAGGGCCAGGGATACCCTTACGGTTCAGTGCAGGCACTCGTTACAGTTTTAATAGATAAGATGGGGGTATCCTTGAGGATTTAGAATGATACAATGCATTTCCAAGGTATTCATATGTCCTGCATTTCCCACTTGTGTTTTTAAAGAAGCACCCCAACTTTTTTTTCCTGCCCCCGCCCCCCACGTTTGCAATGGTTACGTAGTCATGTATATCGGCTTACCTAGTGCTGCATTTCACAGGTAGCCGCTCTGTTCCGGGACGACATTGGGTCACGTGATCTTCATTCGGAGTCCCTGTATCCTACAGGGTTTGCGGTGTGGACCAGAGTTCAGTCTCTCAATCCAAGTCCCTAAAACTCACATCGAGACTCTTACACATTGAGGAACTGACCTCCGGTATATACAGCAGACTCTGTAACGATCACGTGACCCAACGGTGGTCCAGAACAGAGCAGCTACCTGTGAAATACAGCACCAGGTAAGCCAATACACATGACTACATCATATTCGCAAAGGCGGAAAAAAAAAAAGCTGGAGAGATTCTTTATGTGGCGTTTCCCCTTTAATTTCTTTGACATAAATTGGGAACGGACGTCGGTGATCGGACTGCAGGAAAACCTTCACAAAGAAAAGCATTATCTTTCCTCCACTCTGATTAACACATACTGAACATATGAGCAGCATGTGATACGTTTATTTCATTATTTAGCCACAAGGTGGCGCTGTGTTTCTGTTATGAAGTGACCATGAACATTCCAGCTGTCACTGCAGTGAGGAAACAGCAGAGTAACAAACAAAACAAATCTAATCATTTTACATTACTCAACACATCAGACAAAGCGGCTTCTCAAACTACATATTAACAGGTACATTTTATGATAGGACAAGGAGTTTTTCCCCAATGTATGGCAAATATACAGAACATACCATAAGTGCCTTATAAGTGGTAGTCCCACCTTCAGAACCCTGACCAGCGAGCCAAGCTGGCCACATACAAGAGGAGGCCGCTGGCTCAGCCTCTTCTGTGGACTCAAAGAGGTGAGAACCCCACCTATAAGACATTCATGGCATACCCTGTAGATAGAAGACCTTGATAAAGTGGTTGTATAACACTGATTGTTACCTATACAAGGTGAATAGATCCTAAATGCATGAGAAACAGCAAACACCAAAGAAGAAAACAAATGAAGGACCAAAAAAAAAAAAAAAAAGAGTCATTTTAGTAAGTCAAATTTTTATGCAAATGAGTAAAAATAAAAAAAGTCCACACTATAAATTAAGTGCATTAAGAGAAAACGTCCGTAATACCAAAAGTAATCAACAGTGGTCAATAGGATGATGTAGTACAGAGAGGCGAGACCCCCAGGGGGAACAGTGACACACGCAACAATAAAGCAAAATGAAATTTGCCAAAATCTCAGGCAATAAAAGTCTAGACACAACATCATGAGGGCCCACCACGCGTTTCGCACGGAAAGTGGTTGCGTAGTTTTATAGAACTCCCAAAAAAACAAACCGATTAAAGTTAGATTCCTGGGAATTGTAGCTGCCGGGAATGGGGGTGTTGTCTACTACAGGACCTTGGCCTGGGGTAACATCTTCTATCCTCATTCAATAATCCATGTTGCCCGTGTGGCTCTGTTAGAAGGACACTGGTTGATGTAGACAATGTGACTTGCGCGAGTATGGGAGAACTGTGGATAGCTCTATTATGGAGGCACTATCGTACAGTACACCACACATTTTTGTCCCTCTTTCCCACCTACAAGTCAGGGAGATTATCATTTTAGGAGTCCATTGGGCGGTCCTACTCTGTGACTGACAGCTATCTCTATATGCATAGTCATACAGGTACGGTTGTCTATCATTGTGTAGGACCTCCCACTGGACTCCTAAGCCCAAAACGAGCAGCGATTTAGATAAAAAAAAATTACATGCTCTACTGAATCTTTTCCCACAAAACGATATATCAATCCGCTCAGCTCCTCCTGCTCTATAAGATGCTGCCCACAGAATGTGCATTTTCAATGTGACAGGTTCCCTTTAAAAAAAAAAGCATCACAGTGTAATATGATAATAGCGCTCTTGTATTTAATTTTAGGAATGATCATAGTCTTATGGGTTCTAAAAATGTCTTTAAGTAAGAAATACTAATGTTAAGAGACATTGATGTATTGACGTATTGTCAATAGATGTGGGATATATTCATAGGGTACTCTGTCCACACCGACAATCATGCGTCAACAAATAACTACACCCTCCCCCAGCTAGAAAAGCGATCATATATTAATAAACGAAAGCATCACAAGTTACATGTGAGAAGATCCCACTGGCGAGGTCAGCGATCCTGGATCTCCACAATAAAACCCTGTACAGACACAGCCTCTTTAATACTGCTCAGAAATGTATAGCATATGTCATAGATATGTCATGGGGAATTCAATATCCTTTTATGATGTTAACTTTAAAAGGGTACCCTAAGGGTAAGATCACACGATTAACAAAATACGTCTGAAAATTCGGAGCGGATTTCAAGGGAAAACAGCTCCTGATTTTCAGACGTTTTTTGAGAAACTCGCGTTTTCGGATCTGTTTTCAATAGAGTCTATGAGAAAATGGCTCCAAAAATGTCCCAAGCAGTGTCCTGCACTTCTTTTGACGAGCCGTCATTTTACGCGCCGTCTTTTGACAGCGACGCGTAAAATGACAGCTCGTCTGCACAGAACATCGTAAGACCCATTGCAAAAGAGGTCGTGTGCACATACCCTAATAGTCTATGGGCGACGTATGCGTTAAACGGCAACCGCGAGACTATAATGGTACCCGTTTAACGTATACGCCATCAACAGGGTCATGAGAGCTCATGAAATATACGTTTAATGCATACCATTAAACTCTATAGTGACGGATGGTACTGTTAAAGGGGTTTTCCCATCAGGGATATTTATGACATATACACAGGATACGTAATAAATATCAGACAGATGCGGGTCCCACCTATCTCTAGAATGGGCACCCTAAACCCCGTTCTATTGCTCTGTGTTGTGGCTGAAGCCTGTGATTCCCGACCATGAATTACGGAAACAGCGTAGCTCACTGAGCTACGCTGTTTCCGTAACTACCATTCAGTTCTATGGAACTTTACATAAACAGCGTAGCTCAACGGGTGTAGGACCCCCACCGATCATATACTGATGACTTATCCTGCGGATAGGTCATCAGTATGAAAAACCTCCCCATTCCCGGACAGCCCTTTAACAAGTCCCTCGGCTGATTTCTTCCTTTTGGTAATTTCTCAGATACACGATTCAGGAAAGGTTGTGTGACAACCAACATGGCCACAACGCAGCTACCACTGGGGTTGTTACCCAGCTGTCCTAGACTCCTGAATGACAAATCTTCCCCTGTTATACACGGACACATCCTCACGCTCCCATACGGCTGCATTACTATGCAAACATGCAGAAAATTGGGTGACGACCACGTACAACCATTAACCATGGCTGTACTGGAAATGTTTCATTTGAACGTGAACAAACATGACATTTCTTGTGAGATTACAGAGGACGCACCGGTAATACCCAGCTTACCATCCATTAGGGTGAAGGTGACAGCTGGATACTTATTAGCAGTAAGAGCCGGGGGGATGTAGGCAGGGTCTCGCTTCTTAAAGGCAAAGTCTGGGAAGACAGGAGCGGCCACCTCTCGCAGCCTCTTCACTGAGATGTGCACCCTCCTATCCTCATCACTGTCCAGGCATCCACTGCCCCTCATAGATGGAACCTGACTGTGCTGCATACTGGAAGCCCCTGGATAATGGCTGACCAGGCCTCCTTCTGCAGCCCCACCTGAGAGCGGGGGGCTGGTGTCACCCGTAGCCTGTCTTCTGTTAGCAGTGGGGGGTCTCCTCTGAGAGGAAGTCATGTGGATACTAGTAGAGCGGATGAGGACATCACTGGCAGTAGTGCTCGCCATGGAATCCAGGCTAATGTCAGAAGCTTCTTCCCCCATCCCCCTCAGACCAGCAGAGAGACGCTGTACCTCTATGGCTGTTTCCCGGTCACTAGGCTGCAAAACATCAACAGGGGGACTCAAATAGAAGCGTACAGAGTTGTATGGTTGTTACTATGATAGAATGTGTCGCTACTTAAATAGGCTAGACTAATGGCGGCGGCCATCTTTTCAAAGACCACTTGTTGATTGGAACTCACTAATTGTCTTCGCCAAAATGGCTTCCGTAAACGAGACAACATGGGTTGAGGTAAAGTGGCCTCTAGCTGGTTGCTATACCCACAAGTAATAACGGTTCGAATGTCCGTGCCATATAATGTTCCGTGCGGAAATAGCAATAGTCTGCTATTAGTACCGGAATAACGATGGTGAATGTATAATAAGCATTGACATTCAACGAGAAATATGATATATTCTGAAAAGAAGTACAATGCCCAATACAATTCGTATGCAAGTTAATATTAAGTATAAGGTTCATTTTTGGTATAGACGGAAGAGCAAAACAAGGATCATCCAAACCACAATTATTTATAGATAGGAATAAAAACTAAAAAAGGTATGCAATTAAAAATAAAATCAATAAGTACATATATTTTATGAAAATTGTACAAAGCTTTATTACTACAAAATAAAATACAAAAACACACTTTACCGATTATTAACCACTTAAAGCGTACATATCACCAGAAATACCCCCCTTTGTTTTACTTTAAAAAATCATTAGCCCCCCCCCCCCCCCCCAAAAAAAATCTTATCTGTAACATTCACTTCTATGGTAGTTACGAGTTACAGAAACAGCCAAGTACAGCAAGCTCAGCTGTTTCCATAATTTCTGGCCACCTCTCCATCTATTTTCCGCCTGAATGCGGCGGCACCAGGGGGGATGTGGTTCGACGGACTCCCTTTCTGGTGATAGGTCCGCATCTATCAGACATTTATTGCATATCCTATGTATATGTTATAAATGGCTAAAGGCTCTTTTACACCAGTCGATAAGCGGCCAGAGCAGCAAGCGGTGATCAACGAGACATTGTTGATCGGCGCTCGTTTGCTCCGGTTAGACAGAGCTATGGATGGGGACAAGCAGTCGTTACTCCGATCGCTCGTCCCCATACATTATTATCATGTCGGCAGCGCGTCTTCCTGTTTACACAGGGAGATGTGCTGCCGACAACCATAATATTTCACTTTTATAAAATGATACGACCAGCAGATGATCGAGCGTTTACTCGTTCATCTGCTGATCGTTCCCGTTTACACAGGGAAATTATTGGCAACGAGCGTTCTATGAACACTCCTCTGCCCGATAATTGTCCAGTGTAAAACACCCCGTTAGATGGAAAAACCCCTTTAATATCCTAGTGCAAAATCTAAAAATGTCTAAAGGGGTTCTCTGAGGTTAGAATAAAGGGTCAGGTCTTTGTTTTTTTTTTGCCACAAACATTGCTACTGTGTCATATGGGTGGTGTGTGGTATTAAAGTTCAGCTCCATCAATTAGCGGTAAAACTCTGCCCATTACATTGACATGTACCAAAAGCGAGTGGTCCACATAAAGGGTGCCTGCAGAGTGCTTCCCTCATATCGCTAGAGCATTAAATTACTGACTGCAGAATTATTTATACAGCGTCCATTGAAGTCAATGGGTGAAATATCATTTCCTTTGAAGGAGACTGAAGGCCTGCTCTTCTGGACAATCTGGGAGCGTTACAGACATGAATTAAAGAGGATTTCCACCCAAACCGGAAAACAAATTGTCGTCTATTAGTAAATCAGAAGCAATACGTTTCTTTTACTTACAGATATATGGCCATTTTTTCCACAATAGGAAGTGCAGGAATATTGGTTGTCACTTTTTAATTATATATTCTCAGAAACTGATGATAAAACTCTCAACTTTGTGTTATGGATTGAACACGCTGACATGTTTAACATCAGTTCCTAATTAAAGGTGACAACCAATATGGTTGCACCTCCTGTTGTCACGTTTAACAGAATAGAAAAATGTCAATATCTATGTATGTAAATAAAAATGATAACGAAACTTTGGATTCTTGTCTAACTTTAGATTTACAAATTTATGGCCAGTTTTATATTTTTTGGAGGGAAATTTTAAGGGGTTACTCCTATTATAGAAAGTAATGGCATATTGCTAGGATATGCCATAACATTCTGCAGCCCCTTCACTGATTTTCCCTGCACAGTGGCGCCGGAATCGCAGCACAGCTCGCTTCAATTAAAATATTTGAAGTCCGATTGCCAGAACCCCCACCGATCAGAAAGCGAAGGTATATCCTAGCCATATGCCATCACTTTCCAAACATACATGATTTTTTTTTGATTTTTTTTTTAACATTCTTTATTTATATTTTCCTTTGGATAAGTATACAGCAAAACATAAAATATGCGCACAAAGCATACATAGAAAGTAATACAAAATAATAAAATGTTCATACATGTCTTTTATACTAATTATTTAGAAAGAAAAAAAAATAACACCAAGGTAGAAAGGTATATACAATAAATCTAATATAGAATCATATTAAACCTGTAAATGTTGCCATTCTAATAGCCTTACATTCTGGCTAGTAACTTCTAGGCAAGTAACTCAATGCATTCAGAATAAATAAAAAGCCACTAGGAACTTAAAATACTCTTGTGTTGTTTGCACAGGAAGGTTGATAGTGATGCACGAGAACGTCCTGACAACCGCTTGTAAATCTAACGAACGTTTCACGTTTCAAGATTCCGCAAGGAAAATAAAAATATAACACATTGAAGTAAAGTATGATAATAATAACAACAACGATGGACTAATGACCGGGGCCATACAACGGGGAACGTTAGGTGGAAGCCGTATATTTTATCGCACGACTCAACGAGCCGGCGTTCTTGTCTGTGACGAATCTGCAGCAGTGAATATTCGCTGTCGCCCCGCCCACGTGTTCCTCCTGCAAGACGAGGAGATCGTAGAGCTGCAGGGAGGAGGTCAGTGACTATTGGGGTGTGCTGACAGCAGAGAAGGGGTGAAGTGCAATGAAGAGGAGTCCGCATGTTTGTATGTTATTTTTTCAGCACTATATGGAAGGTGCAGGGTAGCGGTGCAATGATCACACTGTCTTCCGTTGCTGTGTCCTAGGGACACCCTTGCCCTATAGAAGGCTGCATGTGGCTTTTACGGCTCCTGTAGAACACATGTTCCCCCTGGATGTCTTTGTCTGCCTGTGCCATCCATTTGAATATTCAACTTTTGTGCAATTTGATCTCCACAACTTATTTCTTTATAGACAATGGAAATGTCACTATATGTCATGGACTTATTGAATGGGACAGAGTTGCAGTACCGGACACAGCCACAACCGGTTGTGTGGAGCTGTGCCTGGGTAGTCCATGAAGGGGATGCTGGGTTACCACGACCCCTTTATACAGCTGATCACTTAATTTAGGAATTTTTCTGTATGACCTTGCTGACTTTTTTTTGTATTCAAGGTCACATCATGAGGCCTCGTATATATGGCTGCATTACTGCGCTGTAATATACTACTCGTAGACGTGCGTGGGGCCTTCCTTCCTCTTACCTCCGATTTTTCATACAGAGTAGTTTTGCACAAATCCAACAGAAAGAAAATGGTGGCGTGCTCCATTATATGTTGTATTTAAGAAAACCTGTCAGGTTGGCTAAGGCTATGTTCACACAGAGTTTTTTGACGCGGAAACCGTGCCGCAAAACTCGTCAAAAACGGCCCGAAAATGCCTCCCATTGATTTCAATGGGAGGCGGAGGCGTCTTTTTCCCGCGAGCGGTAAAACCGTCTCGCGGGAGAAAGGGACATGCCTTATCTTTGGGCGTTTACGCCTCTGACCTCCCATTGACATCAATGGGAGGCAGAGAAAGCGTATTTCGCGGCGTTTTATGCCCGCGGTGCTCAATGGCCGCGGACGAAAAACGCAGTGAAAATCGCCATGCAGGGAGAGGAAAATCTGCCTCAAACTTCCAAACGGAATTTTGAGGCAGAATTTCCGCCTGCAACAAACTCAGTGTGAACCCAGCCTTATAGACCCTCTGAAACGCCACATGCCATAATACTTGACATTTCCAATCATGCTCCTTTTCTGATGCACAAAATCTAGAAAATAAACGTTTAAACCGGTGCCCACTGAATACTAATTACCACTGAGGAGTCATGGGGGTGGTGACACCATCCTGATGAGTCAGGCTGTCCGGCTTCCAAACCTGCCCTTCCAGGATTGATTGGCAGCGACCTAATAAACCCACTTTCTTCTTGGCTGCTCTACATCACTACCACCCTCCTCCAACACCTGCGGGTGCCTTGTACTTCCCGAGCATGCGCAGTGCCGCGAGGTGTATTCTGCCTGGCTACAAAGCTGCGCTGCGCACACCCAAGAAGTGCACTAGCGGAGTACAAGGCAACGGCACATTCGCAGGAGTTGAAGGAGGCTGGGTGTGGCGTAGTGCGGCCAAGGGGAAGGACAATCTAGTAGGGTGATGTCTATAAAGCCTGGTAGGACAGCATTGCAGATCCAACTGCATGACTCTTCAGGACAGCGTCACCACCCCCATGACGTCTCAATGGAAATTAGCGTACAGCGCGCGCGGTTTTAAAAGTTTATTTTCTAGATTTTTCTGCATTAGAAAAAACATACAGGGGCATATTTGGAAACCGTGTCGGGTCAGGTATTGCTGCGCGGTGAAGGGCTCCTGACGTATACCTATGACGGTAGGCTGCAATGTATTCAGTATAGATTTCTGGACAGTGGCATCTGTCACCCATAGGCTCCCATGTTAAAAAAAAAAAAAAAAAAGTTATGCATGGTCTAAGGTTTTGTTTTTTTTGCGGGATTCCTCAGGATAAAATAGTGTAGTCTACCCGGCTATTCCATCCTTCGAAAAAAAAAAAAAGATATATTGAAGAATACCAGCCTGACGGAGACCAAAAGGACATTCTTTTGGTCTCCGTCAGGCTAATGGAGCACTATGAACACGTTTAGCGCATACGTCAGGAGTTTTCCTGACAAACACCCTAAATGTAGGGCAAGAATGCAGTGCGAACGTTGCCTTGGGGGGCTAAAAATGACCTGACCGTTTCCTGTTAGACCTCCTTCACACCATTTTTTTTTTTTTTTACCTCCGGTGTTTCAAACTGCATTAAAAACTGCTGGTGTACGTGCTTTATTGTGGTGTTTATGAAGTCCTATAGAGAAGCCGATGGGGAAAAACCTCCACACACACAGAATGTTGCATTTGAAAAAAAACAAACAAACCGTGACAAGAAAAAAACGCAGTGTATATAAACACCATGAAATACGCAGCAAAAATGGCGTGCGTGCGCGTGTGTCAAGCCTTAAGACGGTACAGTCACCTAGAAATATGGCTTCTACTGGAGAATACTTCTGCCATGTGGCACCTAACAGAGCATTGTCTGGTGCCACATGAAGCTACAGGGTACTCCGTGTGCCACTGTACACCCTTCTGCACATAACGCTGCGTTTTGAGACGGGTATTTTCTGTGTGGTATTTTTTGGAGGATAAATCGATCAGCGCACACGTTATTATAGTGTTTCTGTGGTGTAAGGTTTGTGTTTATTTGCCCCTTACGTAACAAACATTGGGCATAGGAATTACACTCCGAGAACGGAACAGAAAATAATCGAAGTTCCTCGGAGCAGTCAACACCTTGTAATTGCTCCCCACTAATGCAACAGAGGCGAGTCCTGACTCCCGAACCGGTTTTCATGTGATTTTTGGGGGCTCTGATTGGCCAGTATTAGGATGATATGACCGATTCTCTGTGGAGGAGATCTACACTTTCTGCTGCTTTTACCATCGTGTAAATAAACCTTTTGGTTTGTGCCTTTTATCCGTCTATTCTAGTTTTCCATCATTTCACGTTTTTCCTTTGGTGTTTGACCCTTTAGGCCTCCTTCACACACACTTTTATTTCAGCATTTTAAAACACGCGTAAAAGAAAAATGGCGTTTTTTTACATGCGTTTTTGGTGGCGTTTGGTTTTTATTGTAATTTTGTACTGCCATTTTTAAAGTCCTATGGAAAAAGACAGACCAAAAGATATGCCATACCTAGAGCATGCTGCGTATTGGAAAAAAATCACGGTCATGTGAATTAGGCCTTAGGGGGGTTTATTGCGATTTTCTGTCTGGATATGCAGCTGGAAAATTTGCAGCGGAAAACACTTGGAAATTAAAAAATCTCATCAACATAGTGCTGATCGTTTTCCGCACAGAAAAATGAGCATGTTGTGGATTTGAAAATTCCCAGCATACTCATTCATTTCCGGATGTTCACTGCAGATTTCACTCTTTTCAATGCAGAGCGGGTAAAATCCGTAGCAAAATCTGCGCATAAGGCCCCATGCACACGACCGTAAAAACTCCCGTAATTACGGGCCCATAGACTTCTATTGGCCACGGGTACCTCCCCGTATGCTTACGAGAAGGTGCTCGTGCCGTTGAAAAATATTGAACATGTCCTATTTCAGGCCGGGCAGGCCCATATTAGTCTATGGGGCTCCAGTAATTACGGGTGACTACATGTAAACACCCGTAATTACAGGAGCGTTGCTAGGCGACGTCAGTAAATAGTCACTGTCCAGGGTGCTGAAAGAGTTAAACGATCGGCAGTAACTCTTTCAGCACCCTGGACAGTGACTACCGAGCACAATATAGATAAAGCTGTAAAAAAAAAAAGACGTTCATACTTACCCAGAACTCCCTGCTTCTTCCTCCAGTCCGGGCTCCCGGGATGACGTTACAGCCCATGTGACCGCTGCAGCTAATCACAGGCTGCAGCGGTCACATGGACTGCCGCGTCATCCAGGGAGGTCGGGCTGGATGTCGGGAGAGGGACGCGTCACCAAGACAACGGCCGGGTAAGTATGAATTTCTTTTACTTTTATTACGGAAAGGGCTGTCCCTTCTCTCTATCCTGCACTGATAGAGAGAAGGGGCTGCCAATTACTGCAGTGCAATTTTGCAGCCAAAAACGTGCCCGTAAATACGGGTCGAATACGTGTGACCAAGGACCCGTATTTACGCCACTATTTACTGGTGGACAAAAATACGGTCGTGTGCATGAGGCCTAACACTTGCAGATTTTGCTGTGGGAAATCCGCAACAAATCCCCTATGTGTGTGGGTACCCTTAGGGTTAGAGGCACACCGGAGCCGCTGTCAACCAAGCCGTCAGTCCTGTTTAATGAAGGATTCGGCTGACAACGTCGTTCTGCAGTTTCTATGTACTGGGGATATAAAAAAGCTGCAGAACAGAAACGAAGCAACATTTATAATAAAAGTATATTAGAAAAGTGCTTAGTGTCACAACACCTACGTTACATTAAAAAAAATATATGGCTGTAGAGTTTTACCATAGTCTTTAAGATGTGCGCATTCAAAATCACATCACGTGTATATTTGTCTTTTTTTTTTTCAGGTGACTGATTATAAATTCTGGAAGACATGGCGGCTCAGATCTCTGAATCCGATCAAATTAAACAGGTAAATGGGCATCTTCCATCTATTGTGCATGATCCTTAAAGGGGTTTTCCCATAATCCATATTTATCACCTATCCACAGGGTAGGTGATAGATATCCGGTCGGGGTGGGTCCGACCTTTGGGACCCCCACCAATCACGAGAACGAGCTTACTTTGCGGTTCCTGTGAGCCCCATAGGAATGGAGCGGGACTGCGCGTGCATGCTCACAGCTCCATTTATTTTATATGGGGATGCCAAAGATAACGCTCGGCAGCCGGCATGAAGATGTGCTGCCGACATCGATAATATTTATTGCTGCATAAACGAGCAGATCAGGCAATGAACGAGCGTTTGCTTGCTGATTGTTGCCCGGCTGAGCATTCATATGAATGTACATTTGCCTGATCATTGGCCCGTGTAAAAGGACCTTTACACTAGAAACAGCAGGGGGCGCCAATGTTAGTAGAAAATTGCTATATCTCTGTAAGGCTGCGTTCCCACAGTGCAGATTTTGCATGTGTTTTTCAGCCAAAACCAGAATTGGATCCAAGAGAGCAGACCTATAAGGCTTTCTTTATATATTTCTTCTCTTTAGGTACCGTTCCTGGTTTTGGCTACAAAAACGCATGCGAAATGTGCACTGTGGGAACCCAAGGAAACATTATTTTTAAACCCTTCCAATTGGGGAAGAGCTTATTTTTCTATAAATCATTTTTGGAATTACCACTTTTCTGTAAATAAAGCTTAAAGGCTTGTCCCACATTTATAACTGGGAACCCCCTTTTAAGTTCGTATAGAGCAGTAGAATCCGTACACTACAGTACTCGGCTATCACATCAGGAAAGCTCGAGGTATACGGACCATATACGTCTGATGCCACGATAGGTTCGATTACGATCAAACATGCCGAAGGAAAAAGAAAAAGCCTCCTAATTCGACTTGTATGTCCATGGAACCGGTGCAATTGAGGTTCACTGACAAAGTTTTGTTTTGTTCACAGTTTAAAGAATTTCTTGGGACTTATAATAAACTGACCGAGAACTGCTTCCTGGATTGTGTGAAGGATTTTACTACCCGAGAGGTTAAGCCAGAAGAGGTACGTCTGCGTCTCTTTATGGACAATAGCGTTAAAATATGTACATTTTTCCTATAGAGGGCATATGGTTTGCATGAGAACAGGCGGCTTCTGAGTATCTATACTGATTCTTAGTTTCAAAGCCACAATTCTAAAGTGACACCATAATTCTGATGATGTAAATGCTGCGGCCCAGAACCAGATGCAGGCGTTCATGTCTGTGAGCTGTGGCCGAGGCTGCTGCTCATCACCATTCAAGTGTCCTAGATCAGTGTTTCATGCCATGTGACTGCCGCAGGACCCAGTTCTAACTGCATCTGCATCCTTAGGATGCAGATACAGTTGAATTGAATGCTGGAGCAAAAGTGTCGGCTCCTTGCCCCAGCATTCACTCTGCCGTGAGCGGCTCGGCGCAGGCAGGCGCAATGTTGTGACGTCATCACGTCTGTCTGTGCCGAGTCACTCACAGCACAGACCGGAGACGGATCCTCCACCCGTTGGTGGAACATAAGTAATTATGTTATTTATTTTTTATTAGGCACATATGGGGGGCATTATACTGGGTATGGGGGGGGGGGGGTTGATATGGTGGCAGCTATGGGAGCATTTTACTGTATGGTGGGTATTATACTGTGGGGGCAGCTATGGGGGTGTTATACTGTGAGGGGGCAGCTATGGGGAGCATTATATTGTATGGGGGGCACTATACTGTGGAGGCATTATACTGTGGGGACTGTTGGGCAAGGAGGCTGGGCATGGGTGTGGGGGTAGGGGGGCTCCAGCTGAATTCTTGCACCAGGGCTCATGAGCCTCCAGCTACACCGCTGCTGCTATTTGTTGTGGATTTTACCTCCCCATTGAATTCAATGGGGAAAACCCGCAACAAATACGCAGCGTTTACGCAAATACAATTGACATGCTGTGGAATAAAACTCTGCACCGCAGGTCCATTTCTGAGCGTGTTTTCCACTCAATTTTTACGCAGCGTGTGATGAGACTTGTTTTATCTCTCTCATTTTGCGGTCACTGTATTATGAGGCAGATTTTTTGCAGCATAATACAGGTATACGCCGTAGTTACACATGTGTGAACGAACTCTAAAAATTGTGGATTTATGATTTGCAAAGCTGCCACGATTGACTTGTACTTCTCTGTTTTCACTGCCAGATTACTTGCTCAGAGCACTGTCTACAGAAGTATCTGAAGATGACACAGAGGATATCAATGAGATTTCAAGAGTACCACATACAACAGAACGAGGCCTTGGCTGCTAAAGCAGGACTTATTGGGCAGCCGCGATAAGAGCTAAGTGGAGACCGCTGTTCAAGATCCTATCAATTCAGCCAACAACATGCTGTGCTGCCCGGAAAAGACCGCTCTGGAGTGACAGGTGTGCCAATCTACACCCAGCAGAGCCCAGGACTTGAGCATTGATGGTGCTGAAGTATGACTGACAGCAGAAGAGACGGGTGATGGGAGGCAATCGGAAAATGTGCTCCCTAACGCGCATCCACCATTAGATATTCTGAATACTTTTCTAGTAAAACAAAAAAAAGATTTTATTGTCACGCTTTATATTGACTGACCAACGGGTTATTTCTATGTTCTGTTACTTGTTTGTGTTTCTGAAATCTGTTGGAGGACGTGATGTGGAGGAGATCATGGTTCCATATTCTGCCGCTTGAAGCCTCATATTCCAGTGAAATAAACTTGATTGGATGGCTCGTCGCACAGCCCTGTCTTTATTGTTTCACCCTTTACACCACCACCATTAAAAGGAAACTAGTTTGGGCTGGAGTTTTCCATGTGTTGTATTAAAGGCATTCTCCAAGATTACAAAAAATTGATGGCCTATCCAAAATATTAGATTGGTAATTCTTTTGTGATTCCATAGGACAGATGACGCTTCGGTGTGAGACAGTCTTTGGGGACCAAACAACCTCCTCCCATTCTATCTCCATGAATGTGACACAACGAAGACCGCAATTATTTCTAATGCATAATCTATCGTCGTCCAAAATTGCTCTGGAGAATAGGGCTGCATACTAATGCCAAATGTCCCCGATGCCCTGAAGTGGTGGATCTTAAAGGAACACTAGTGAATTTTGTTTATCGTGGCTCCCCGATTGTAAAGTACACTCGGTTACAGGTAGGGCAGGTCATCCTCTTACCAGGAGTTTTGCCGAACGTTATGCTCCGTTCCTGTCCCACCGTTATGTCACGTGACTGAAAGACTTCCAGTCCACGCAGCAGATGTAGTAATCAGGCGGTCACGTGACAGAACGGTGACCCGGAAACGGTGCATGTAGGTCGACAACTACCCGGTAAGTGGATGACCAGCCCTACCTTTTACCGATGTGTACTTTCTGAACGGGCCACAATAAAAAAAAAAAAAATATTCCTTAAACATGTTTTGGACGTGTGTGATGTTCGTCACAGATTGAAAGGCTACAGCGGACCTGATGCTTAGAGTATATGGGACTTCTATTTCAGGGGATCCAAAAGTGGGCTTGCTGGGGATAACAGGAGATATTGGAGGAGATGCCAGAGATGTTTTAGCAGTTGCTAAGCTTTTATATCAGGCCAGGAAACTGGTGGTTAAATTCTGGTTGCAAAACTATCCCCGACCGGAGAGAAAATTAATAACTTCTCAATGGCGTGATTTTGATGGAAAAGAAAACGGACTTTATACATTATAATGCTGCATAAGGCCTTATTCACACGAACGTGTCCATTTTGCGCGCGCAAAAGTTCCGTTTGATGTGTATATGGTGCGTGGCTGCGTAATTTTCACGCAGCCGGCGTCATTATGACACTCCCTTTTTATGTCATGACACAGTAAAGAAGGAGGGGATTATGGGAGGGATGGCGGCGCCCAACCTTTACTTATATTATCTGGCTTCGCAGCTGGTGCTGGCATCGACTTAAGTAATGCGGCCACGGCGCTGGCTGGAGCACTCATGACGACCTATGAGAGTCTTACCAACCCATTATATAGGTTTAAATCTTCGTGTCAGGCGCCATTACCGTTAAAAACTATTGTGAATGCCTGGAAGGCACAACTCTTACTAAAAGATGCTGCGGATTCTTGTTTCCCCTAGGACTCCGTTATGGAACAATCCATGGCTGCCTCACCTGGTGTCCCTGCCGGGAGCGATGATGTGGGCTGGGGTAGGGGTTCGATTTTTAGGCCAAATATACTCTGCGGACAGTGGGTTTGTTTCCTTCTCTGAGCTAGAGGAGAGGTTTGGGGTCTCGAGGACGGCTTTATCATTATCTCCAGTTGAGACATGCCTGCTCGGCCCAGTTCGGGTCTGTCACGCCAGCTTTGGGGTTTTCTGGATTGGAGGACCTGCTCGGCCCCCGGACCTTCCTAAGACCCTTACTCAGACGTATGCCTTGTTGCTGTCCTCTGTAAAACGTCCCTTTGATAAGGCGTATCTGGGGTGGAAGAGAGATATCCCTGATCTGTCGGAATAGTGGAGGGAGGTGGAGCTTTCCTTCTTTGATTCAGTGGTTAGTGCTCGAGACTTTTTAATACAGTCGCGGTTCTTACACAGAATTGACTATACTCCGGTTAGACTTCAGCAAATTGGGGCCTCTGGGTTGGACAGCTGTTTTAGGTGTCAGTCGGATGTTGGCACGTACCTCCACTGTGTATGGTCCTGTCCTAGGATTTCACTATTCTGGTCAAGGGTTGTAGAGTTTCTGCATGATAACTTTGAGTTTCCCCGGGTTCTCTCCCCTCTGGTGTGCCTCCTGGGCATTATGAATGAGTTAGTACAAGGCTATTATGACAAAATATTTTTCTGATTTGTTTTGTTCTGTGCACGGAAGATTATGATTATGGAATGGAAGACAACAGAGTGTCCTAGTATAGAGCATTGGTTGCAATTGGTAAATAAGTATATACCATTATATCAGAAGTTATACATTAGCAGAGGGTGTCACGACAAATTCGGGAAGATCTGGGCTAGGTGGATGGAGATTTCGGACACTGCTGTCTAATCTACAGGTGTGATTGAAGTGTGACTGGTTGTCTGTTTTGGGCAATAATGACGGTCCAATGTTGATCCTGTTTTCCTTGCAATAAACTAATATGCACCTGTGATCCGTTAAGTCCCCATGCTGGCTTTTGCATTGTAACTGTATTATTCTCTATAATGATTGTTATTGCCAACTAGTGTGGTGGGTCAGTAAGCTATGTATGTTTTTGTGCGCAATTTTGCATTTTGAGAAAAGTTAATAAAGAAAACCCTTTTTTTTTTTAAAAAAAAAAAAAGGGATTTCATGTTTCCCTTCTCTTCTTTACCAGCTGTTGCATGAATCACACGCGTCACCCGGAAGTGCTTCTGTGTGCAATTTGCACGCACCCATTGACTTCAATGGGTGCGTGCTGCACAAAACACAGGCAAGTATAGGACATGTCGTGAGTTTCACGCAGCGCACATACACTGCGTGAAATTCACTGACAGTTTGAACAGCCCCATTCACTTACATAAGACTGTGCGACGCGCGTGAAAATCACACGCGTATAACACGTTCGTGTGAATAAGGCCTTAGTTTAAGACGATGTGGGGTAAATAGGTGTCACGCCCAGGTTTGCCTTCACCACTTCTATGGAGTAGCCGTTAAACGAAACGAGATACGTAATAAGGCCTCATTTACACGAGCGTGTGCGTTTTGCGCACGCAAAAAACGCGTTTTGCGTGCGGAAAAGGCACTTGACAGCTCCGTGCGTCATCAGTGATTTTCGCGCAGCCGCCATCATAGAGATGAGGTTAGTCGACGTCAGTCACTGTCCAGGGTGATGAAAGAGTTAACTGATCGGCAGTAACTCTTTCAGCACCCTCGACAGTGAATTCCGATCACTATATACAGCAACCTGTGAATAAAAAAAAGACTTTCATACTTACCAAGAACTTCCTGCTTCCTCCAGTCCGGTCTCCCGGCCGTTGCCTTGGTGACGCGTCCCTCTCTTGACATCCGGCCCCACCTCCCAGGATGACGCGGCAGTCCATGGGACCGCTGCAGCCTGTGCTTGGCCTGTGATTGGCTGCAGCTGTCACTTGGACTGAATTGTCATCCCGGGAGGTCAGACTGGAGGAAGAAGCCGGGAGTTATCGGTAAGTCAGAACTTCAGTTTTTTTTTTACACGTTCATGTATATTGTGATCGTAAGTCACTGTCCAGGGTGCTGAACCAGTTTAACTCTTTCAGCACCGTGGACAGTGACTGTCTCCTGACGTCGCGTACCGGAAAAAATTTTGCCGGGTTCGGTCAAAACGAGTTCGGCCGAACCCGGTGAAGTTCGGTGCGCTCATCTCTAATTTGACACTCTGTTTGGATGTTTGTAAACAGAAAAGCACGTGGTGCTTTTCTGTTTACATTCAGTTTAACAGCTCTTGCGCGAATCACGCAGTTCGCACGGAAGTGCTTCCGTGCGGCATGCGTGGTTTTCACGCACCCATTGACTTCAATGGGTGCGTGATGCGCGAAAAACGCACGATTATAGAACATGTCGTGAGTTTTACGCAACGCATTCACACATTGTCTGCACTGCCCCATAGAGTAATATAGGTGCGTACGACACTCGTGAAAAGCACACGCGTATATTACGCTCGTGTAAATGAGGCCTAAGTGTTAGGACTCATGCACATGGCTAAGCCCATAATCCCGATTTGCGATTACGGGCCGTGGACAGCCTCACGCATTTTCAAAGTATGGGAACATACACATAATTTTCGGACCATTTCTACGGCCTGGACACCTTCCTACAAATATACGGGAAGGTGTCAGTGGTCGACTGTAAAAATTGGCCATTATTGCGGACCCATTCTTTTTTTTGTCGTGTGCCTGGGGCCTTACTCTGTATAATTAAAAGTTTATACAATTTTACAGCATACTTTCAGCATTAATTCCTCATGGTTTTCATTCAATATCTCAGCTTGCTGTCATTCGATAGAAACCTTTATTGTCCTGATCATGCGATGGACACACAGGTGCACTGCTCGTTACAGTTATCAGTGCTGTGTCTTGATAAAAACCGTGCTCGGGTGTCCATCACATGATCAGGACAGAGGATCCTTTATAAGTAAACAATGCAGGTGCTATTTGGTTAAAGCAAGCAAAGATCTTGAAGAAGAAAAGAAGACCCTGATACAGAACGTATGTTAGAAAATTTAAAAAAAATAATAGATAAGCTTTCATTATAGTTAGTATCTTAATATTTGCCAAAACTGTAACCCCCTTCAACTTTGCTCCAAGGATTTATGTAACAGAATGACATTGCATGTATGTAATTTGGTTAAAAGAGTAAAAAAATAAAATTAAAAAAAAAAATAAAAAAAAAAAAAAAAGCTAATTTTAAACCTTGGCCTTTATTGATGCTCTTCAGAGAGCGCTGTTTACATACACAACTCTGCGTTGCTTAAGAAAAACAGAAAAAGTGCATATTACAGGAGTATTTTCTGTATAACCCCTCGGGCAGCTGAGCAGGTAAATCATTTGTGCCAGAAAAAAAATCAGATGACAAGTTCACAAGGCAGAAAAATAAAAAATATTTTAGCAATTATTACCCATTTTCAGATCTTCGGCTATTGTGAACAAGTTTCTGATCTAGTCTAGAACCAGTCCTAAGCGCTTGTCTCCGGACCACCCAGCCAAAGTCTGAGCCTCCCTCACTAGCAAAAGGCTCAGTGTGTAAATCTGATCTCCTGACAGTCAAGGTGGAAAGGTATTATAATAAAATAAATCATTGATGATAAATCACACATACATTGATATTCAGACCGTATGTATAATGGGTTATGCCGAAGACAACGGTATGCTTGGATGGTTGAAAAAAAACAAACCAAACATTGCTCTAGAGAAATCTACATTATTCTACAAATATTAAACACAGAAGGGGTTAAAAACCCTTTTTTAATGTACAAACATGAATAAAAAAATTGATAAAAAAATCACTTTTGTACATAATGTATATGCAAAAAAACTCTTAAATACAGGTTTCAGGAAGAATTATTTACATAATGTATTAGCCTATGGAACAAACCACAGTCCTCAAATGTGTACGCTTCTTTGCCGTAACGCTGCATCTCAACATTTGGAGAGAAGTTCTTCAACGGTTGGATAGAAAAAAAATTGTTTGGCAGTATATTAAATATACAAAAAAGAAGGGCTACCTGAAAACAGGAAGGAGCGAGGTTTTAGAAAAGGAGGAATAAAAACGGACGGAAAATAATTTTCAGTGTCGTAAAGCAAACCGCAGTAAAGGATGTGAAGCCTAGGTTAGGTTCACACAGTAGTAGTTTTATTTTATTTCGTTTTTTAAATTGTTAAAACCGGGCTTTATTATTCTTAGGGCTAACTCCTGGTTTTGTCAAATCTAAAAAAAAAAAAAAAAAAAAAAAAATCTATCACACACTGTGTAAACCTGGCCCAAGAGCTACAGGTGTACTGGTAGAGAGAACTAAGCTAGACCCTTCTCTTATTTTTTTTTTTATTTATTAATATTTTAAAAAATACATAAAAATACAACATCCAATGTCTGAATAAATATATTTAACAAGTTGCAAGATAATTATTTTACACAAAAAAAAAAAAAAAATTTCAGCTTTAGAAATCTTGTTAAATAACTTCGCTGTTGTCATATATTTTCTTTTTGTCCTTTTTGTAACAAAATAAAAACTCTGAAATTACATAGAAAAAAAGAGACAAAATAGATTTGTCAAGGGATAAGATAGTCCACTGAAAACGTATTCACAATTCCACTGTAAACATTAATAAACATTTAAAATAGTTGCATAATTCTGTGCTCTAAATTCCTGTAAAAAGTGGAAGACTTTTTCTTCATGTAGTTTTCAGTCCACTACATTCCCTTTCACAATTTATTTTGTCTCGCTTACAGCTTTAAAACTGGGCACTCTGCTGAATACATTGGACTTTGGCAGTTCTGTACATTGCAAGTGCTTCCGAAAACAGACTGTAAAAACACCAAGAGCTCATTTGCAGCGTTGTCGTAAAGTGCAGCTGCCAGGATTGTACCTTTAATAGCGCACCGATGTTTATTGTATGCACTTGCTTATTTCTCTTTCTGTATTGGGAATAGGTGGGGATACCTTTTTTAAGGGAGCTCCTTGAAATTTTATTCAGACATTTGTCAAAATTTTTAAAAAAACGTGTCATTTCTTCTGGTTGAACAAAGTAAGAAGCCATTGTGGCACGCTGACGGCTAGTCTCCTATTCCTAAATCATAATCTTATTATAAAAAAAAAAAAACATGAAATGGGAAAAAAAGAAAAAAATGCAATCCAGCAGAGGAAATTTCAGAAAAAAAAAATATATATATATAAAAAAAAACAAAAAAAAAAACTTGGCAATGTCAAACCGGTTGAGTGCTTTTGTGTGGTTGGGTTAAAGGGGGATGGGAGGATAAGTGTCCATGGCAGCAGGCCGCTGAGGTGGAAGTGAGGGCACATATCACCTGCACTCTAGTGCAAGTGTGTTTTGTGGGGGAGAAGACGACGAAGGGCTCATTCCAGTCTCAGAAGACGCAGACGACATTGATGCTCCTGTATTGGACACTGTTGAAAGACGATAGAAACAAAAAATTATTTTTCGGACACTACATTTTTTAAATTTATGGTTGAATAATCTAGCGGTTGCAGTTTTTTTTCTTGAGTGAAATAAAATATTTCTTTATAGGGACCGACTTATTAAGGACTAAACTGTAAGTATTCGCTCAAAAGGAACATCATAAAGGTTTGTTACATTTCCCAATATAGGAGGTACCATGACGAAAAATGGCCTAACTTTTTTTTTAAAATAGAAGTGTCAAAAAAATTTAAAAAAATAAATAAATCACCTTCTCGATCTTTCTTTTTTAACCGCTTCCGCCTCCTGTCTATTGTAGCTACTTCAGATTTCAAAGACATGTAATATTTCCTGATTTCTTGCAGTTTGTCTTGAAGGAAAACAATCTTCTCCGCTCCAGCCATGTTATCCAACTCACCTATGCGATACATGAAAAATAAGTCAAGAATTACAATTACATCAACTCAAATGTGCGGTTACACAAAGAAACATGTAATAACAAATAAAGACTATAATATCCAATAAAAAAAAATATAACACATATATACAGCCTAAAGGGTAACTAAACTCTTAAAAAACTTTTGACATGTCATAGTGACATGTTAGACGTTTTGATCAGTGGGGTCCGAGAATGTAGACCCCCACCAACCGCTAAAATGAAGTAGCAGAACTGTTTGGGCGAGTGCTATGCCGCTTCACTTCTGATTGATTTTCCAAGGAAAGCCAAAACGA
This sequence comes from Rhinoderma darwinii, assembly GCF_050947455.1. Lineage (NCBI taxonomy): Eukaryota > Metazoa > Chordata > Amphibia > Anura > Rhinodermatidae > Rhinoderma > Rhinoderma darwinii. The sequence goes on along the minus strand of NC_134698.1, from coordinate 64,562,004 downwards.
GCGGGGTATGGATCAAAAATACGATCAGAAACTAAACGGCACAGCGCTCGCACATGCAATTCTGCAGCTGTTTTAGTGATCAGTGGGGGGGTTACAGTGCTCGTACCCCCACTGATCGAAACTTCTGACATGTCAGAAGTTATTTCAAAGTTTAGTTACCCGTTAAGCGAGCGACGGATATATCCGTCACAAGCAGGTGCTAGTTCCTGCATAGCGACGGATATATTGCTCTGATCTCGTGAGTACTGCCACTGTACCCACGAGATTGGCGGCAGGAGCACGGCGGTTATACACAGCCTGGCTCCTGCCCCAACTGCTGGAATCTAAGCGCTCTCTGATTCCGGCAGTTTAACCCTCTTAGATGTCAATGGCAGCAGCGGCATCTAACTCCCTTTGTCACCCACTCGGTTTCCATGGTAGCCGAGGGCCTAATAAAGGCCCCCAGGTCTGCCTTCAGCAACTGCCTATTAGGCCATGCCAGAGGCATGGCCTAATAGATTGCCTGTCAGTTTCACACTAGCAGGAAAGAATGCCTTGGTATACTAAGTATACCAAAGCATTATATCTGCGATCAGAAGATCGCAAAGTGAAGTCGCCTAGTGGGACAAAAAATAAAAGTAAAATGATTAAAGTTTATAAGGAAAAAAAAAAAGAAGAAGATTATAGTATAAATAAAAACACTTTTTTCTCCAAAAGGGTAAAAAACAAAAAACACATACATATGGATGATATCACCACGATCGTAACGACTCAAACAATAAATGTGAACACATTAGTTAAACCGCTGAAGTACGGCGTCCAAAAAAAAAACTTTTTTTTTTTCCTCCCATTCCCCCCATAAAAAAGAAAATCGTTAAATCAGTAAGTCCCATGTAACCCCAAAATACTACCAATGAAAACGTCACCTTGTCCCGCAAAAAACAAGCCCACATATGGCTACATCGATGGAAAAATCAAAAAAGTTACGGCTCTTGCAACGCGGCGATGCCAAATACAAGTTTTTTTTTTCTTAAAGGGTTTTTCTTTTGCAGACATAGGAAAACATAAAACCTTGACATATTTGGTATCCCTGTAATGGTGCCGACCCGCAGAATAAAGGTAATGTGTTATTTATGCCGCATAGTGAACGGCGTAAATTTACAAACGTGAAAATCAATGCTGGAATAGCCGTCTTATTTTCAATTCTTTCCTAAGATAAACGTTAATCAATATATTATACGCACCCAAAAATGGTGCAATTCAAAAACACAACTCGTCTCGCAAAAAACAAGCCCTTATATGGAAATGTTGACAGAATAAAAAATAAAAAAAAAGTTACGACTCTTAGAATGCGACAGTGAAAAACAAAAAATAATCCTTGGTCATTAACGTGCAAAATGGCCCGGTCATTAAGGGGTTAATAATAATAAAAGAAGAAAAGTTCCCCTAAAAAACAAAATTACAGTAAGTCTCCGGTGATCCTCCTCTTTGAAGTAAAAAATTCTATTTAGTCCTTTCCTAGTTATAACCGGGTTTGTAAAAGTTGAGTTATAAACAATATGGCCGCCATTAGTCTCATAGAACTGAATGGTAGTTACGGAAACAGCGTAGCTCGCATGCTACGCTGCTTCTGTAACGGCCATTCACTACTTTTGGAGTTACGGAAACAGCGTAGCTCAGCGTGTTACGCGGATTTACGTAACTCACGACCATATAACCTTTTTCATGGTCGGAAAACACCCCATTCTGCTGCAACACACAGCGGCTGAACGGGGTTTAGCGGGCCCTGTTATGGAGATAGGTGCGGATTCCAGAGGTGGGACCCGCATCTATGTGACATTTAGGACATTCTGTGGATGTCATAAATGTCCTTCATGGGAAAACCCCTTTACCTCCCTAAGCTCCCGCTGTCTTTCCTGTGATGCGCATGGCACAGGCAATATTCCTGAGAATACTACCTTGCAGGTCCTTCCCTTCAGCTTGTAGCTCTTTAAAATTATTCTTAAGGCTCCTCCACCTACCATTTATTCTGTCGTTGGTACCGACATGAACCACGACAGCTGGATCATCACCAGCCCCTCCCAGCAATTTGTCCACCCGTTCCACCACATGCCGAACCCTGGCACCAGCGAGACCGCAAACCATTCGGTTGAGGTGGTCTTGGCGACAAATTATTCTATCCGTCTTCCTGATTATAGAATCCCCTACAACTATCAATTGTCTTGCCTTACCTGCATTACCATCCCGCCGACTACTAGCTGGGCAGTTCTCCCGGCTGTTAGGGAGATCAGTGTCCACTAGGGCTGCCATTTCTGGGACCGACACCCTTGCATCATCACCCAACTTGGCAATTTTGCTTGGAATATCAGAAACAGGATTGGCCTTACTTTTCTTGGGCCTCTTTCTATTGCCCCTAACTACATTAACCCAACTACTTACCTGATCCTGCTCACCCATGTCTTCACCCTCCAGTTCTACCCCACTAACTGCTTGCTCAGTGAGCAGCAAGCTCCGCTCAAGATTGTCTATTGCCCTCAGTGTTGCATTTTGCTCCTCCAGATCTCTAATGCGAGCTTCCAGGTGACCAACCTGCTCACATCTGCCACAGAGATATTCACCCTGGAACCCCGGCTCCAGTCGTGTGTATATACGGCAAACCGTGCACTGAAGAAAACCTCCAATTTTGCTATCCATTATCCCAGTTACAAAAAAACTGTGAACAATTATTAAAGTTAAAGGAAGAGTACTTTCAGGGGCTTTAACTCCTCTTTTTAATTCCGGTTTAGTAACTCCACTTGATCCACAAGCCACTTAATTTAGCAAGGCCAAAACAGAGCTCCTATTCACTGCAACTATTCCAGTGAATAGGTGCAGAGCTGCAGTAACCCAGCACGGCCGCTATACAGTGTCCGGAACCATCTGCTTCCAGCACCGACTGCTGCTTAACATCCGGTGCGTGGAGGCATCCTGAACAGCTGATCGGCGCAGGGTCTGGATGTCAGACCCCCACCGATCATATACTTATGACCTATACTGTGGATAAGTCATCAGTATGAAAAACTGCCACGTGCCCGGACAACCCCTTTAAATGTGACAGGGAAATGTTGAGACTTACTGGTATTTGAGCCATTCCTCCAAATAGAGATTTAAGAGCGATCAGTACAACCCTCCCATATTCCCAACTAGGGCATGTGGACATCAGAGGAGGAGAAAGAGGATCCAAGACCGTTTACTTACTGAGTTGTAAAGTCCACTTGTACGTTCTTGAGGAGTGCTGGTGTTTCTCTCTATGCTTATCCTTTTCCATGTCTTTTGTATGTGGAGACAGGACTCCTGCTGGTGATCTCATAATCTTCTGAGGCTTGGGAACATTTATTACATGTATAGGTGGAGAACATTTAGTGGCGCTGTCCACAGCAGAGAGGTCTTCACTGTCGCTGCTTTGCCCTGAAAATGAAACACTACTAATGAAAGGAAAGCAGGGAATATAATAAAGGACTTTATTTAGCTCATACTGCAAAAATTGTTTTTTGTACACACCATAAAATCCCTTTCTCGCTGAATTCATTGGTGAACACAGCACCATGGGTACAGGCCCTTGCCACTAGGAGGCTGAGACTAGGTAGGAAAAGTCTTGGCTACGCCCAGGTAGGCCATACCCTTCCCACAGACACTGGATTCATCATTTTGTACAGAAGCAGGAGAAGACAAACAGCAATAGGTCTACGTTCCAGAGCGAAAACAAACCAACACACAGCGGGAAAAAAACAACAGGTCCCAGACTTGGTAAAGAAAAAAAAAAGAAAAAAAAGGAGGGCGGACCTGTGTCCCCCAATGAATTCAACGAGATAGGGATTTTTACAGCAAGTACAAAAATCGAATTTCTCATTAGTATCATTAAGGGACTCCGCACCATGGGACGTTCTATTGCAGTCCCAGAGGGTGATAAACAAAAAATTAAGAAGAAAACATTCATGAGACCCGCCTAATGCACAGCGGTCTGCAGCACTTTGCGACCCAGGCCGGCATCAAAGGAAGCCTAAGTGTGGATCCGGTAAAACTTTGTGAAGGTGTGCTCCAAAGCCCAGGTAACAGCTTTGCAGACCTAAGCGACTGAAGCTTGATATCTGACTGCCCAGAAGGAAGGTGGTACACTTTTTCTGACGGAGGTTGTCTGGCCTTCAGCTTGGTTTGGATTACTGGTTCAGAGAGGCCGTGGGATCTCAAAACCGTGGCTTCAACTGCCAAACCCTTCTGAGGTAAAGTGGTGGAAGATGCAAAGATGGGTCCGCAAGCAGATTGACCAGGTTGGTGTACCAGGCCCGACGAGAGGCCAGTCCGGTGATCGCTGTGGAATTCTCAGTCTAAAATCTGACTTGGCGGCCTTGTAAATCAGAAGTCCAATGGGAGAGGGCCAGGAAGATTGCCCTCTATTCCAGAAGGTTGATTTGTAAGGTGGTCTCTTCTGGCTAACAAGAGCGCTAGATTGTGTGGAGGCCAAAAATTGCTCCCTACCCGGATCGGCTGGCAACCTTTGAGATGAGACACTTGAGGTGGAAGAATAGACTGCCCCTGCGTTGTGGCTGGCGAAGTCTGCCAACAGAGCAACTCCTGACAAATGCACAGAGGGCAGGAGAATCATCTTATCCAGGGATGTGGAGGTGTGCATCGCAAATGTCGATAGAAGAAAGTGACTCGACTTCCAGCGATGCGACCACTGACCGCAGGGATTCCAGGAGAAACCTCCAAAAGCAAGCAAAGTAGTTCAGCTTACTCAGATTCAGGATGGTTCTGACTGATCTCTATTTTTTGGGAACTGAAGATATTCGAGTAGAACCCTTGAAATGGACGATTACTTCCTGGAGGAATAGGGAAAGAACAGCCTGGAAAAAAGCAGAAGCACGATACTACGCACCAGACGGAGATGACAAAAAAACAACGCTATTTGAGGGTAGGGTAGAGAATTCTATCCTGTATTTTGTGGACACCACCTCTTGAACCCAAGCGTCCGCATGAGCAAGCCATATCTCCCGAAGGGAAAGTAGTCGTTGCCCCACTTGGGCCGCAGACATGAGTGGGGAGACACCTTCAGGCTGAAGAGGTCTTGAAAGAAGTGGGCTGTCCGGGACCCGGGACATGCAAGCGGGGTTTATACTTAATCGATTGGGCGTCTGGAGTCCATGGGGCGGCTATTCCTCTCGTCTGACCTCTGTGAAGAGAAAGATCTCTAGGAGGAAGTTAGGAAAGGACCAAAAAGGAAAGAAGGCTGTTTGTTGCCACAGACTGTTCTGAGCCAAATTGAACATTCTGCGCCAGTAGCCTCAGAAATAATTTCACCCAAGCAGTTTCCGAAAAGTCTGTCCCTAATAAAACGAAGTCCAACAAAAGCTTTTTTTGGAAGCCAGGATTTAAGCCAAATAGTGCGTTGTATAGCTGTGAAATTAGCCGATGCTCGAGCACCGAATCAGACTGAATCAATGGAGGCCAGAAAACAAGAATTTTGAAGCATGAATAAGTGAGATCAGCTGTCCTCCTGCGGTGCTCTCTCCAGGATACTGCGGTGAAGTTGCTTCATCCATACTGAGCAGGCTTTGCTAACACAGGAAGAGGCAAATCTGGGTGCCAAGCAAAACCTGTTGCCACAATGGCAGACTCAGCCTGGGAATCCAGCTTTTTGTCAACTGGGAGTCCTATTCCGATTCTGAATCCAAATCAGAGGATTCTCCAGAGGAAAAGTACTCATCCTGCCTGGAAGCATCTTCATCATGGATCCTAATAAGGGGGCCCTTGGAAACAACCTTAAGAGGTGCAGGACTTGTGCTTGGAACTTCCAAGCCTCTTATGTGACAGACCACGAGAAGCAAACTCTGTGTTATCCAAGGACGAGGCTGGAAGGGCATTAATCTGGGACGCTATTTAGGACAGCAAATGCTCCAGACTCATCCCAGCACTCCAATTAATGCAGGAACAGTAGGGAATAACGTTCCCTAGCTAGGAGGTTCCCTTTCTAATAAAACGTTTCACCTACATCTCCGCAGACAAGGTTTCATGTGGGGAGGGGATGCATGTCTGGTCCCGAGAGGAAAAGTACACTGAGGCCTTAGTAAAAAGGGATTTATAATTACCCTCCGTATCTTTCTGGTGTACGCGGGGTCACCACCTCAGTAACCTCGCAAATATAGTGGGGGTACTGGCACTCCACCTGCGGACGTAAACAATAAATTAAGTGACTTGCGATGTGGGAAACGCAGTACAGAAAACTGACTGGTTTCCTGACATAGGGGGTTGACAAGGCTGGATTCCAGGCTGAAAACCCACCTGCAGCTACGGAGGAGAAACGGAAAGAAATACAAACTGCAAAAAAAAATAATTATCAGCAGAACTGGAAATCAGGTCATGTCTGCCTCCTACAGGCACTGCGCTAAAACAGATTAGCTCATTATCCGTGGGAAGGGTATGGTCTGCCTGGGCGGAGAAAAAGACTTCTCCTACCTAGTGTCCGCCACCTAGTGGCAGGGGCCTGTAACATGGTGCGGTGTCCCTTAATGATATTAACCAAAAATAGTATTATTTATACAAAGATGTTCATTACAGTCTCATGTTTGGGCTTCTCACCTATTCCATTCTTCTCGGTTTTCAGTGAAGTATTTATTCGCTTTGGTGTACGCTTCTGTTTCTTTGCTAGTGTTACAATGTTGCTGTCGCTAATCCTTTTATGGCCTGACAAGGAATAAAATGAAGTTACACCAATGAAAAGCAATCAAGTCAGTGTCTGTTCAGTACATCGGAAATATTAATATAACAAACATATATTTGGGCCAGGGCTGGACTAAAAGGGGCTTAACGGCTGCAGGAGTTTTTCTTCTCTTCTTCACAAACAGCGCCACTCTAGTCCTTAGGCCGTGTCTAATATTGCAGTTCAGCCCCATCAAGTAAATATGGACAAGAGTGGCGCTATTTCTAGAGAAAATTACACCAACTTTTCCTAAACTTAAACAAACCATTTACTCTTCCCCCTACATCCACAGGGCGTGTGGGTGCTAGATTATGTGTGCGCACACCTGACAAGTCAAATATCCATGCCATAACTCGGAGGAATCTGAAACCGTCAAAAGAGGCTGCTTTGTAGAGTAACACAACCTTTTCCCGCGGCTCGTAGTTTTAAGCTTTCTGACTGCAAAAGCTGAACCATTTGACAACCAGAATTTTAGAACCAGCTCATATACAGAAGCCTGCCCGGGGAAAGTTCCACCAACGGCAGCCTTGGCCTTAAAGTCAATCGGCACAAAACACCATGTATTACCTTTATCCCGCATCTCTGCTTCTTGAGCGGTTATGCTGCAATTGCTAGATGTGGTGCTGGCTTCAAAGCCATTAGCAGATTCACTCTCGCAAAGGCCTTCTTGTGATTCATCCGCCACGCTATCCACCTCGATGGTTATGTCGCTCTCGCTCTTTATACTGTGAGACTCATCATGGCTCAGTGCAAGGGGAGAAGGTTCAGAATAACTATGAGGTGGGAGGACAGCTGGTTGCAATATGGGGGCAAGTACAGTCTGTGTGTCCGGCTCCGGCTTTACTATTACCATGTCCTCCACCTTGTCCTTTTCATCAAAATCATCCAAGTCCACTTCATGACAAACCAGAGTTTCTGGTCCAATCATGGGCATTACATCCTCTTGCTCTTCTTTATAGAAAATCCTTGTGATTTCATTCAGTGGCACGCTGTAGTCCTCAGCCTTGTTGCTCTGTACGTGTTCTAGCTCGGCCGTTAAGGAGGGCATTTCCTCATTGGTATTCTGGACCTGCTCTTCTTTGATGATGTCGATGGGTTCTAGAACCTCAAAGCTTTCTTCTGGTTTCTCCTCGGCAGTAATGATAGGCAGCTCCGGCTCACACGCAGAGCGCAGCTTTTTTTCTGGGGACGTCTGTTCCACAGGTTTCCTTTTACAAGCTTTCTTCTCCTTTGTCTGTTGATCATTTGGAAGCTCCAACTCCTTTGGAACAAAGAGCAGCTCCTTACTTTGTAATAAAGCAAATGATGAAAAGTCTAATGCTTCAGGCTCTATTTTGGGTTCTACCTTGGGTTCCACTACACAGTCTTCTGTAGGTACTTGAACACTTTTTATGGTCTCCGCACAAGGCTCTTTTGTTTTGCTTCTTCTCCCTTTTTTTGGCAGATTTTCTATATCCATGACTTCAACAATTTGTTCAGTTTGCTTCCCGTAACTCTGAACAATTTGCTCGCTTTCTTCTACCTCTTGCTGTAAGGTCTCTGTTGGCTTTATTGGGCTTGTTTCCTGATCTTGTACAGCGCAAACAACTGGCTCTTCTTGCTCAAAAAGGTTTTCAACCAAGCGGTCAGATTGCTCAGACTCCTTTTCAACATTTGGTAAAATCTCCTCCTTCACTGGTGTCCTCTCAATGGCCTCCTCCAAATCGCTTTCCGATGTTGATGAATCTGGAATCAGAGGTAACAATCATTATATGGGGACCTCAATAAGATAAAAAGTGGCGTCTTCCCATTCTTATATCCGATTGCTAGCAGACTACAAGCCAATGTAAGACATGTTGCCAAAAGAAAAATTCTCACCATTAGAGCATCTATCAGAATCGTACATTCCCGAGCTTCTCCTTGTCCTCCTACAAGCTGCTCCTAATGTGTAAAAACTAATTATTAGAGACGTTACAATACATCTTTTTATTTAAATAGACTAGGAACTTGTTAGGTTTCATACCCATCCCCTTAGGAGCCTCCGTTGCAGTTCAGGTCAAACATGTAGGATAAACTAGTTCAGCATGCTGTGCTACTTACCCATTAAGCAACGGACACAATGACAGAAACCCGATGGAGCCCAATAATGTCAATGGGTTACGTCGAGTGCCATTGGTGTCAGTCATGCAACGGCTCCGGCGCTTGTGGTATTTTCGTTGTTCTGCTCCTGTGACGGAGCAGAGCAACGGAAACACCGAACACAGACGTGAACGAAACCTTAAAACATATACTTGTATGTGTGTTAACTTTATATCAAGGTATTATAGTAAGATGTTTAAAAGAAAACATGTATTTGGCTTATGGACCCAAAAAAGTCACTTAAAATCCCCACATGGCTTGATGGAATAGAAAAGACCATCGAAACTGAATGTAAAGTAAGCCATCACTAGGTCAAATAGGTTTATTACTTTGACAAACAAAACTTAAAAAAAAAAAAAAGGTGGTGTCTTGCGGCTAGTAACCCCCCTGAAATGAATTGTAAATTACAGAGGGTCCTGTCAGCAAGTGTGCAATTCCCCTGCAGTGCCACCACAGGGGAAGTGAAGAAGTACACAGCGCCCATTGAGCTCAATGGGTTGTCCTAGTAATGCACACAAGTGTTTGGTCCATCAGACTCGCTGCTGCTTTTTGTTCTGGCTAAAATATGGAGCTCCAGAATGAGACACCTCCCTTTATCAACTCAACTCTATTAACACAGAATTCCCTAATTGGGTATATGAAAATGGGTTTTCTACACTAGATGACCCCTTTAACAGTCTATTTAACCACTGCAAAATCCAAAAAGAAAATGAAACCCATAAAATAAAAGGTCAGCTGGTGTTTAGTACTGGTGTCCCTACCTTCTAATCCATTCGGCAAGAAGTTGTCGGGCGGGCTAGTCCTCACATGTTTATTGGCTGTCTTATTCTCACTATTTGGAGTCTGGGGTATGGCACAGCCCACGTTTGTCAGCAGAGTCGACTTTAAAGGAGGACGTCCTCGTTTCGATTTGAGTCGGTCATCGTCTTCCTTTTCATCGCTTTCATCTTTATTCTGAAAGTACAGAGTGGTTCATTCATCAAATTTACACTGGATAAGTAGTTCCAAGACTATATAATAACCAGAATGACTGACAAATATAAATAAAATGTAGGTTTGTAATTACTTTTGTTCTTTTCTTCTGCTTTCTTTTTGTTCCAGCTTTCTCTGAAGGCCAAATGATTCTGTCAGCTTTTACCCATTCATCGTATCTGTAGGAGAATAAATTGTATATCTCAACTACTTGACGTATGTAAGGCTATGTTCACACGGAGTATTTTGGGGGAGGAATATCTGCCTCAAAATTCCGTTTGGAACTTTGAGGCAGATATTCCTCTCCCTGCACGCCGATTTTCGCGCCGTTTTTCGCCCGCGGCCATTGAGCGCCGCGGGCATAAAACAGCGAGAAATACGCTTTCTCCTGCCTCGCATTGAAGTCAATGGGAGGTCAGAGGCGGAAGCGCCCGAAGATAGGGCATGTCGCTTCTTTTTCCCGCGAGGCAGTTTTACTGCTCGCGGGAAAAAGACGCCGACGCCTCCCATTGAAATCAATGGGAGGCGTTCTCGGGCCGTTTTTGCCGAGTTTTGCGACGCGGTTTCCGCGTCAAAAAACTCGGCAAAATACCCCGTGTGAACATAGCCTAAGCATCTCACAGAAGAAAACGCTCGAACAGAAAAATTTCGTGTTATTCAAACATCCAGTCTGAAACGTCAACTCAATCTATTAAATGGTGGAAATGAGTAGTAGTATATACATCATGTAATAATTGTGCGTGGGTTTGGAATTTTGGGACTTCTCACATGCTACACCTTAAAAAGGGGTTGAATGAGAATAGTTATTGAGGACATATCATAAGGACATGCTATTGATATGTGATCGCCGTGCTGTGGCCCTTTTGTTACTGTGATCGGTAGATATCCCCTTCAACCAAACTTTTGCGCAAAATTAAACAGGTTTTTGTCACAAATACAATCCTTTTTTTTTTCATATCATCAGTTTGAAGCTCTGATTTATATAGGGAGCAATAGCTAGGATTCCTTCTCTAGGAAATATTCTTGTCTTAACCCCATAGGAAGGGTCTTCCTGACTCACCTTACATTCCAGCCATAATAGTGCACCAGGTATAGCAACTCTCCTCCATCTACCTCTGTGCTCTTGATATTGGCTTCGTAAATTTTCTGTGTTTTCCCACGTCCATATTTGACTTTCACTTTGGTGCCTGCGAGACAGTCTCTATCCTCCGAGTCCTCATCACCATCACTGTCTCCTTTATGGTCTGTATCATCCATTCTGCACAAGAGATCAGGAAAATATCACATGACTCAGATTACAACGGTCATTATCAGGAGAGGAAGTCAAATAAAAATTGCTATGTTACCGTATTAGCATTTAGAAAAAGGGGAAAACGCACAAACTATTATTTGGGTTGTGGATTTTGGCATGGATGACCGACTTGTAATTATGTTGGCATGTCAAACTAATGACCAGCACGGTTACAACAGGAAGGCACTCTGTGCCAAAAGGAGACTGCGGCACACAACACTCTTTATGGTGAGTGACAAAGCATGCGTTAATGAATTTTAAATGGGGCACTTTCACAGATAAATGGGCACAGACTGTCTTTTTAAAATCGGAGCAATAAACGAAAATGACTTGTGACCGGACATCAATGCAGGTGTCAGGTATGGTTTTTACTAAAGGAAAAGAAAACGTATGCGGATATAACTGATCTAATGATACAGGAGAACACAGAAAAACAGTCCAGAAGGAATCGGAGAAATGAAGGGATTTGCATATAAATGTTGCTTGAGGCTCCCATATCTGGAGATACGTAAAAGTAGTGATCAGGAGAGCAGACATTTTCTTGTGGACTTCCTTTCACTTATCCCATTGATTTACACTATAGTCAGCCTCCCCTAGCCTGCAATGGCTGCTCTGAGGACACCACCTCAATGTCCGCATAACCCCTAGGTACCAAAACAGAACACTTCATGTTATAGGGGTCGTCTCACTTTAGACATTGTTTGGCAGCAATGTCATATCGGTGGGGGTCCAAAGTGATTTTATTTGGATGGTCGTCCATTAACTACAATGGGCCAACGATGTAACTTGCAAAAAAAAAAAAAAGCCAAGCAAAGCTGAGAGGAGAGGGGGCTTTCCTAGCGCCACTGCCAGTTCATTCTACCCAATGTCAAACCTTTTACCAATTGGACATTTCCTAGCAATATTCCAACAATGTCTTTACTGAGACAACCCCTTTATTAAGTTTGTGGTATCTACCCAGGATCCTTCTCACAGAGCTGTAAGGGCTGATGTATTTCTCCTCCCTGTCCTGACATGTACATATGAGATACCCAATCACTGGCTTCTTACAACTTTTTACTTACCCATCACAGAGCTGATCATCCTCCTCGTCAGACTCCTGATCAGACTCCTCTTGCTTCTGGCTTCTGCTATCTTTTGATTTGCAGAATAAGCTCCTTCTTTCTGGGGTAGTGTCATTTTCCTTCTTCTCATCGCTTTTGTCCAACTCCTCTTCCACATCTTTATTTTCCTTGTTGTTGTCCTTCCTTTGATCACAATCTTCAGGATCTTTTGTGACCAAAACCAGATCAAGTATTTGCCTCCCCTAAAGAAAAAGTGTGAGTTAAACTTATGATCTAATCTGATCAGTCTCCATCATTTAAAAGGTTTTTCCAGGCTTTTAGGGCTGGGTCCGTCAAACGCCACTTGAACCCATTCCCCCAATCCAAAAGCCCAGAAAATCCCTTTAAGTTCATCATACATAGCTTGATGTCTCACAGCCACCTGTAGTCTGCAAGCCATCTCTCGGTTCTCGGACCCAAGCTTCATTGGCACAGTAGGGGTTCCGATCCTTCTATTTTCTATGACAAAAAGTGGAAAGAGATTTTCCAACATGTTGTATGAACATCAAGAACCTCTCATGGACAGAAGGCCTTGACAAAACATGGCAGATAAGGAATGAAGGAGAAACCGTGCTCATACGAGCGCCGCAGCCCCTTCAAAACAGCGGATTGGTGGGGTGCCAGGAGTCGGACCCCCACCGATCAGATGTTAATGGCCTATCCTGAGCACAGGCCATCAATTTCTTAGGACTGGAAAACCCTTTAAGGAGCTGCACAACTATAATTACCAGCTTAATAAATACTCAGATTAATTTGACGAAAAAAATGGAGGTACCCTTGGCGATATCACGTCGGTCTCATCCTTTTCATTCTCATTCTCACTGGTAGAATCAGTGTCATCATCTTCTCGAATTTCTGCATTAACTGGGGGGTCTGTGGCTTCTTTCTTGTCAATATTTTCCATTGGTTCTTCCTTTGCCAGGATTTCCTCTACTGGTCTAGGGTCATTATGGTGAATAGTCCTGAACTGAATCTCTGCAGAACGGCAATATTCTTCAAACCCATACAAATACCTGGAATAAGAATAAAAGCAATAGTTGAGATTTGGTTTTTCACAATGAAGAATTGGTAAGCTTGGCAGCCACGTTATTTTGAGTTATTGCAGCTTAAGCAAATTTCCTGGTTTAATACCATTTCTAGACTACTCACTCCCACCTCCAATCTTCTGCTTATGCCCCACTGTTGCAAGTAGAATGGCTAAGTGGAGTCTCACGTTAAAAGGGAGACCAACTTCTTCCATCTGCTGCATCATCCAAGGTATACTTGACAGTACTCTGCACACCTCGGAGCACATGTTCATATGCCATGGAGGGCTCTTGTAAGAACTAGATTTCCTTGGCCAGTGTTCTTCACAACAGGTTAGCATAGAACTCATGAGGGTCCCCCCCCCCCCCCCATGTTGGGCTGTAATGGCGATCTATGGTTGTCACCTGACGTCATACCCAGGGAGGCAATAATCTAAACTACAGAAATAGAACAGGGTTTATACATACCCCTACAAGCCATACTGAATGATGCAATTGAAAGACGCAACCAACTTACTTTTTGTATGCCGTTTTTACATTGTAGGATGCTGCCGAATTCAGAATTGGAATGCCAAGGTCCATATAAATCTGCTTCCACACAGCACCACTTTCAATCTGGTAAAAAAATAAAATAATATATATATATATTTTTATGCCCTGACTAGCAGAAAAGAGACTAACTAGCTCAAAGCCGGCTTCTACTTACATTGTCACAACCCCCCTGCTGATACACAAGTCGAAAAAGCTTGAAGAGCTTCAAATCCTTGTAACCCAATACTGGCGGCTTGTTAATTGGTGTCCCTAGCAATCGGAAATAAAACGATGACCGTAAGAATGGCAACTCCTTAACGGGACAAAAGCAGATATAATAAATGATTAGCGTGTACGCGTTATAATTTCATCTTCTAAAGAAAGGGTGACAAAGCAACAGATGAAAAGATATCGTCTGGTGTATTAAACCAGCAAGTAGAGGCCATGACTACATCACACAGTCACCTGGAAAGAGCAGAATAGGGAACATTCACAAGAGCGGACGCACACTTAAAACAAGACCCTAAAGTGCGCTCCTGACATGTCTTTTTTTTTAGTTGAACTATTTAGTTAACAATTCTGAAGCATATCTTCGAGGAGAATCAGCACCATTCCTCTATTATTCCTCCTGGAACTGTAGGAATAAATTGACAACTAGGTGTTACCATTCCCCCTTGTAAATTGGATTGTTTCCCAATGCACTCTGATGGTCCAATCAGTGCAGAGTTTGTAAGAAAAAACCCTGAATTGACAACGAGGAATGGTAACACCAAGTTGTCATATTATTATTTCTAGGAGGAATAACTCAGGAACAGCACAATACAGTTCTAAGAAAATAAAATGCTCCAACATTGTTATTTTTAAAAGTATTTTCCAAAAATAGAAATGTCAGGAGAGCGGACAGGTCCCGCCTTCAGCTAATCTAAGAGCAATTCGTACTTCTTATAAGTACCAAACATCTGTATAGAAGTATAAATTACAATTCCCAAATAAAGGGTGCCTTTTCTGAATACGAGGGGTGTAGAAAGGGAAGGAAAACAATGTGAATTTGATATTTCGTAAGGACGAAAGAACCTGTTAAAGGGCTTTTGCCACTAAGAACTTTTATCAACTATCTACAGGATAGGTGATAAATGTGCGATCGCTAGGGAGCCAACCACTATGTGCCCACTTAGACAGTCTAGTGCAGTGCTCGGACGCTTCTGTAATCCACAGATATTTAATGGAGCGGCCGCGCACATGTGCAACCACCACTTTATTCAGAATCTACCTGTAGTGTGGAGGAATTGGGGGGGGGGGGGGCGGCATCCCTGTTCTAGAGATCGGTAGGAGTCCCAGTATTGGGGCTCCCAAAGATTAAACATTTATCCCCTATCCAGTGGATAGATAATAAATGTTCCTAGTGAGAAAACCCCTTTTAACATTGGATCACCCTGTTCCACAGCTGTAACGGCCCTTTAAAGGGGTTTTCCCATCAGGGACATATTTGGCATATCCACAGGATATGCCATAAATGTGGGTCCCACCACTGGGACCCGCCCCATCTCTAGAACGGGGCCCCCCTAAACCCTGTTCTACCTCTCTGTGCTCCGGCTGACTCGCGTGATCCCCGACCAAGGAGGGGGAAAAAAACCAGCGTAGCTTCTGCGAGTCCCATAGTAGTAATTGGCAGTTACGGAAGCAGCGTAGCATGCGAGCTACGCTGTTTCCCTAACTACCACTCAGTTCTATAGGACTTCCGGAAACTCGATGAACTACGCTGTTTCCGTAACTCCCAACCATATAATTAGGAAGTGGTCGGGAGGCGGCGGGAGCACAAAAAGGTAGAACGGGGTTTAGGGGACCACGTTCTAGTGATAGGTGCAGGTCCCAGAGGTGGGACCCGCGTCTATCTGACATTTATATATGCCATAACGGTCCCTGATGGGAAAACCCCTTTAAGTGTAATATTACTGGCTATTCTTAAAAAATGATGACTTAGAAGAATAGTTGGCAAAACTGAATACACAGAAGGTATACAAGATTGAACACACAAGAAAAAAGTGTAGGTAAACATGAATTATAAGGTAAAATGCAATGGCTGTGGTGTAACCTTAGAATTGCCATTAGAAGATCAGAATAATTTCACTTCTGTGGATGAAACAAAAACAAAAAAAAAAAAAAGAAAAGAAACAAATAATCTTAAAATTGCGGTTACCATTTAATAAAGTTTGTGAAAGAAATTCAGTTAAATTACTTAGGAATAGGCACCTTCCCAAAATAAGGTAAAGAAAACCTTAGGGCCCCCACACAGACCGACCTAACTTACAGAACGAGTCACTGCCTTGGGGAGACGAGCAACCCCCCCGCGGCATGGGCCCTTGGTCGGGTCAGTGGGTGAGGGACAGCCTACAGTCTGAAGCCTGGAGGCAGCCGCTGCAAAAGTAGAAAAACTGAAATCAGGTTTATGAGGAGGTACATGGCCACAGCTGCATGAAACGTAAACCAGAAATTTTGGCAGATGACGAGTATCACCCTCTATGGGGCGAGTTCCTGCAACTTTTATACTTTCGGTGCAAACGGAATGATTAAGCAATACATCAGATACTTTATTGCAAATAAATATGCATAACACATATCCCCTATGTAGCGGTCAATACCATTGTTTTCTATTCTGTATATATTCAATCTTCTCTACCAAGACAGAACCGACAAGCGACACATGAGATGTAATATCAAACGTAGTCAGTGACTGAGAACCACGTACATACCGTAGAGACAGACCAGGCAGCCGCTATGGGGGTCCTAAGAGAGAGAAAGGGCGGCCAGCCCTGGTTGATCTCGTCCCCTTTGCAAAACAGGCACGCCATTGTTAGCAAACAAGGGGAAGGGGAAAGAGCCAAGAGTCATGCAATGGGTGCAGAGGTGAAAAACAATCAGACTCTTCCGTTTTGAATGGCAAGAACCAGCACAATAATGGGGGGCGATTTTGACTTTTGCTATGGGACCCCCATCTCTTTTATGTACGCCACTGGGTGTGTACACATGTAGCAGAGCCCAGTTTGCACAACTCCTAGTGACGCATTGCTGTGGTTCTTCATAGATTTGCAGATAAACCTCACATCAAGTTTGTGTGTTATTACGATGCACAAAAAGAACAGTCCAGTGACAAATCCTGCTGTACCTCTATACCACAAGGTCACTACATTTTAGCTTGTTCTAGTACAGAACCAATGTATTCGCTTATTCAAGATTCTAAAATAAATTTTAAAAAAACCAAAACTTTTTCTGGATTAAAAGGATGACTTGAGGTTTACCTCCGTTCTACGGGCGACGCCGCCATTTATGAGATGTTGCCGGAGAAATAGCTTCATAGTGATATATCCCACTCCTAAATCAGTTAACACATTGATTATTGCTCCATCCCACAAGACGGCTGTTCCCTCAACGTGTAGGCGACAGGTACCCCTTCGTTCCAGTTTACTATGAGCGCGTGGGAGATGTTCTCCTGGCACGTTTTTATAACGGAACAAATGACATCTTTTTTCCTGAGACTAATCCAGTTCAGTGAGTCCGCAAGAAAAACCTAGGGGGCATCTTGTGGTTTTACTTTGCTTCAAGCAAATAAAAAAAAATAAAAAAATAAAAAAGGAAAATAAACCCAAAAACCTGAATATGCAATACCCCACTTTCCCCATCCCATTGTCCCACTCACAAAAGTGTCTAGCAAATGTGTCTGAATGACCAACGATACACCAAGCCACCTGATTGGCTCCTGTGCTCCTCTAGTGACGTTCTACAAGGTTTTATAAGCCAGACTTGCTATTCTGTCGCCATTGCCCTATTGTACCCCTGAGGACGATATCTCGGTGAAACATGTCGTGGGTGGGGGGGGGGGGGGGGTTTGTTGAATGTTTTTAACATACCATCAGCTCAGAATCCATTCTGGGACAGCGGTCTGCAGCCACATCCCTCTAGTATAGACAGTATATTAATTCTACTGCTGTTAGCAGAGACTGACCATTACATCTACATGAGGGATCACGTTTCTGGGCTCATGGGTTGTTTTTAGAATATAGACTGATTGATTTTAACTCTTGAGTGACAGCTGAGTGAGCTCAAGAGTTAATAATCAATCAGTAGTGCTACAAGAAGTCTAGGTGTAGCCCTGGCCTTACATTGTGATATTCAAGATATTTATGTGATATATTAGGATTGATTACAATCACATCTGAATTTATGGGTTGAAATACCTTTTAAAGCCTATCAATAGTCATCATTTATTTTTTGTCACTATGCACATGTAAATACATGGAGCTTTGTAACACATCTGATTAGAGGTAAGAGTCAGCTTCCTTCAGTAGTCTCTAGTTTCCCTTTCCCTACCTGAAAGCTCTGTAAGCTCAGTCCTAAAAAATAAAAATGGAGTACTGAAGCAAATATTAAGAAGGGAGGAGGGAGATGCAGCTGCACTTTTTTTGTTTTTTTTAACTTCTGCGTGTCATAACATGCTGCAAGAGGCAGCAGGGAACAGACATCTCATCGGCTCAGTGTGCTGGGTATAGCACTAGCATCACACCAGGAAGCGTAAGAATATCCATTCTCAAAATGGAAAAAAAAACCTGAAAAGATCTAAAAGCTGCAGTTAGAGACACAATTTCTGGATGCTCCACATCTACAGCTTCCTAAGGAGACAACCTCTATAATATAGGAGACCCACAGCAGCGGCGATCAGCTGATTGCTGCGTTCCGGCTCCCGAGACCCTTAGAAAAAGAAGCAGTTTCTGTAGGCTGCTCAAATTCCCTGCAGTGGCCACTACAGGGGAAATTTAGTTTTACATGCAGTCATTCGAAAACAAACAGGTCTGCCACAGCAAAAGCCACTCACTTACTAGTGGCTTTCTGCTCTGGATCGGTGTACCCTCTTTATGCCTTCCATGTGCCCAAATAGAAAATATGGAAAGGGGTTATCCAGTTGAGACAACTGTTAAGAGCTGCAAGGTCTTTTGCATATAAAATGTGCAACACTGTGATAGTGCCTATATATAAAATGAAGGTTTTACTATCTTGCTGCTGACATTTTTAAATGCATATTGGTCACACTGCTAGAAAATGTATCCCTCAGTTTCCCCTGTAATTGGTGGTGTTCTGTGCACTGGGACCCCACTGAGCGCTAGTATTTTTGCCTTGCTTGTTTTGTGGTTATCCCACTAAAGTCAATGGAACTGTAACAAAAGCAACCCTTAACTTTACATGTTGCCTTAAAATGGTTGTCCGCTTTTGGCAATTCGTTCTTGTTATACGTTTCCGCCAAAATGAACTTGATCACACAGACCCCCAGAAATCAGCTGTAACCTGGCAACAAGTGTTCAATTTCTGTGCAGTGCCACCCCAGGGGAAATTAAAAGGGATTTTCCCATCAGAGACATATCCATAGGATAAACAGCGTAGCTGCTTCCGTAACTGGAATTCACTACTATGGGAGTTACGGAAACAGCGCAGCTCAGTGAGTTACGCTGTTTCCATGACACCCGACCATGTAATTAGGATGTGGCCGGGAAGGCAGCGTGAGCACAAAAAGCTAGAACTGGGGTTTAGGGGGCCCCGTTCTAGAGACTGGTGCGGGTCCGAGAGGTGGGAACCGCATCTATCTGATATTTATGACATCCTGTGGATATGTCATTCATGGGAAAACACCTTTAGGCATTACATGGTGTCCATTAAAATGAATGGGCTGTCTTTGTATACTGCGTGTCCATGTTGGGTCCGAGAAAGAGAAAGAGATGCTCTTGGTAGCCGCTCCCTGTTCTTTCAAATTGAAAAAGGTCCAGAATGATGGAATTCCCCGATCACCTGAAAATTCTCTAATAGGGACCAGACAAGCCTTAAAGAGGCTCTGTCACCAGATTTTGCAACCCCTATCTGTTATTGCAGCAGATAGGCGCTGCAATGTAGATTACAGTAACTTTTTTATTTTTAAAAAACGAGCATTTTTGGCCAAGTTATGACCATTTTTGTATTTATGCAAATGAGGCTTGCAAAAGTACAACTGGGCGTGTTGAAAAGTAAAAGTACAACTGGGCGTGTATTATGTGCGTACATCGGGGCGTTTTTACTACTTTTACTAGCTGGGCGTTCTGATGAGAAGTATCATCCACGTCTCTTCAGAACGCCCAGCTTCTGGCAGTGCAGACACAGCCGTGTTCTCGAGAGATCACGCTGTGTCGTCATTCACTTCCTGCCCCAGGTCCTGCATCGTGTCAGACGAGCGAGGACAAATCGGCACCAGAGGCTACAGTTGATTCTGCAGCAGCATCAGCGTTTGCAGGTAAGTCGATGTAGCTACTTACCTGCAAACGCTGATGCTGCTGCAGAATCAACTGTAGCCTCTGGTGCCGATGTGTCCTCGCTCGTCTGACACAATGCAGGACCTGTGAGTGACGTCACAGCGTGATCTGCCAGAAGCTGGGCGTTCTGAAGAGAAGTGGATGATACTTCTCGTCAGAACGCCCAGCTAGTAAAAGTAGTAAAAACGCCCCGATGTACGCACATAATACACGCCCACTTGGACTTTTACTGTAAACACGCCCAGTTGTACTTTTGCAAGCCTCATTTGCATAAATACAAAAATGGTCATAACTTGGCCAAAAATGCTCGTTTTTTAAAAATAAAAACGTTACTGTAATCTACATTGCAGCGCCGATCTGCTGCAATAGCAGATAGGGGTTGCAAAATCTGGTGACAGAGCCTCTTTAAGTAATGATTGACTATTGGAGAATGTAATTGTGTTTTCAGTGAGTAAAATACTTGTTAGAGATAGCCAACACCAAAAGGTATTTCTCTGTCATGCAAAGTATGTTACTAGACATCTGTGTATGTATGTATGTATCCTGTAATTTCCTTACATGATGTATGACTATTAGGTAACCCTTTCATGACCAAGGGTCATTGATACCCCTGTGTCCAGGTCAAATTTTCCATTTCTGATATGCACTTCTTTAAACGATCATATCTTTGCAACCGCTTTGAATATCAGAAACTATTTTTACAAGACTTAGGAGGCTTTCATTTTCTAGATTCGTTTAATTAATTCCGTGTTTTTAATATATACACACACTGTTGCAGCTTTGTAACAATTAGTCGTCTTCACTCTCCTGGATCACTGTGAGGGAAGAGTATGGAAGGCTAAAGGAGGTTTTACACTGGGCAATTATCGGGCAGACAAATGTTCGTAGAACACTCGTTGCCGATAATTTCCCTGTGTAAACAGGGCAGCGATCAGCAGATGAACGAGCAAACACTCAATCATCTGAGGATCGTATAGTTTTAAAAAAGTTCAATATTATCGTTGTCGGCAGCACATGTCCCTGTGTAAACAGGGAGACGTGCTGCCCACATGATAATAATGTACGGGGACAAGCGATCGGAGTAACGACCGCTCGTCCCCATCCATAGCTCCGTGTGACAGGAGCCAACGAGCGCCGATTAACGATGTCTCGTCGATCGGCGCTCACTGATTTGATCACCATGATTAGACAGTCTTGGTGATCATCAGCTCCTTATCTGCCAAGGTATCGAGCACACTGGCTCCGTTATCTCTGGGCAGAAGCCGTGGACGAAGGAGGTGGTGCCGGCACACGGAGTGAGTGCAGGGAGAGATAGAAAAGCGCAGCACTGCTTCAGTGTGAGCAGCGCTGTACTTCTAAGCTTAGTTTCATTAAAAAACAAACAAAAAAGACGTGGTTGTGGAAGAGGTGTCAGCACTTGTAGAGAGAGGCGGCACATTGAGCACTAATCTCACAGAAGGAGCTCTGCACTCATTAAACCCTGATGCACGCTGCCAACGTTTATATACGTGACAACTGCACTGGGCATCGGCAGTTGGTACGTATATAAACGTATGGCAGTCATGAAGGAGTTAATTACTAGTTCCCATAATACTTGTAACACCTACAAGTGATGGTTGTCACTGTTTTGCTGGAGAAACTGCATGGCTATTCTTCGGATCTCCAAACAACAAGCAAGAATTACTGTTTATGTTCAATATAAAATACCATACTAAGGTTACCTGGATTGTACAGGATAAAAAGTGAAGTGAAAAAAGCCTGTGTTGCAACAGGTAATAGCTGCCAAGCCGAACTACTGCCACACCTAGATAATTAGCAGGGACATGCATCTGTTGCTTTAAGAAACCTAATCTCCTAGAGCCCAAGATATTGTTTTGTGAGGTTTTTATACTATAGTAGGAGATAAAATGTAAGAGAAATACAAAGTTATGCTTCAGCCAAGTCGGGGCTATTACAAGCCATTTTTCTTTGTGCTGCAACCCCGAATTCAATAGAAGTCACGCACAAAACTTGTCTCTTGCTAGTAACTTTGTCACTCTGATTTCGTCTTGATTTATTTGGTGGTGCTCCTGTCAAAGGGTAAGGGGACTAGTGGTAAAGATTATTTCCAGTGTTTGTAGTTACATTTGTATTGGTGGCTGACCAGCGTGCTAGACTGCACCTTACCTCTGTCTTCCATAAACTTGTAAAGCTGCTGCAGGAAGTTGTCTCTTTCAACTGGGTCTGCTTCTTCCTCCGGCTGCATGGAAGGAGAAAAAAATAAAAGTTAATAAACCTTTGCGATTCTTGCTTAGTAGCTGTACAACAGAAAGAGAAGACAATGGTAAAGAGAATATAAGTTATGATTTTCCAATAATGAAAGACCAGATTCATTGGAGATTTAAAGGAACAGATACACTGCAGGGCCTGATTGGGCAGGTATTTGAAAGAACCCTCAGGCCCTGCAATAGGCACAAAACTGTGAATTTTCTTTGCCAGTAGCGTTCCTTTAAAGAGTATTATCCAGTGTAAGTTTATAAAATCCCCAGTGATTATACCTCCTTAGGACGCCCTCTTCTGTCAAGCGGATTACAATTCTATTCAGTTGCTTATTACTTCTGTGTTTTGGGAAAGCTGGGTGACATTGCAGATTCCATAGAGGATGTGACACAGCTTTACCAGACTTCTAGATTGCAAGTCTGCATGGGTACAGCATTATTCCCATTTTAATGTTTAAAGGGTAACTAAACGTTCAAACTTCCGACTCGTCATTGTGACACGTCAGAAGTTTTGATTGGTGGTCGCCCGAGGACTGAAACCCCCAATTGTTAAAATGAATGCTCGTGTGAGCGCTCAGCCGCTTCGTTTCTATTTGACTTTTTCCGGAAATCAATGTATCGGCCTACGGGCTCAAAAGTCAGTCTATTAGCCCGTACGCCGATACATCGGCTTTCCGGAAAAAGCCGAACAGAAACGAAGCGGCTGAACGCTCACACGAGCATTCGTTTTAACTATTTGTGGGGGTCTCAGTGCTCGGACCCCCCCCCCAATCAAAACTTCTGACACGTTTCTATGACAGGTTAGAAGTTAGTTGAACGTTTAGTTACCCTTTAAAGAAGTAAACACAGTTTGTAAGAGTTGCCATTCATGAACCTAATAAAGTTTGATTTTAATACACAAATCTTCACGATCCATCAGTGGCTTTCTCAGAAACACAGGAAAGCGGCCATTATAAAAGGAATTGTATTTCAAGAAAGGTGGGTGACAACTATAAACTCCCACATTGCAGCAGTTTGAACCGAGCTTCCTCAGAGCCCTGAACGGTAAAGACCATGGTATACAGGGATACAGACAGGAAGACAAATGGCTGTATAATGAGATGGAGATGCCCTTCAGGAGTTTGGAAAAGCTGGGTTTACAACCCTTGTGAGAGCAGTAACAGCTCAGGATCCTAGATTTACTAGTGAAATGTTCTTAAATTATTGGAAATAGATCATAGGGTATAATACAAAAAAAAAAACATTGTTCCCCTTTCACCTTTATTTTTTTTTTAGTATGCACCAGTCCATATTATGCCTTGTAAAGTGCTTACATGAACCACAGGGCAATATACCTGCTCACCTGTCCCTGCCCCAACAGAGCTTACAATTAAGTCTCTTGCCACAACCACAGATATATACCGCTGTTTGATGTAGGTGATATACCTTATACACTTGTGTTTTTACAACATATATTGCCTTAATTAAACATGACCATTTGTCATTTCTATTGCAAACAAAGCTTGTGCTTTAAACGTGAACGCAGGACATTTTACACATGTGCTTGACAGCTCCTTTGTGTATACACTCGTATTGTGCATTCAATTTTCCATCGTCAAACGTGAAAGAAGAAGAAAAATTGATTATAGCAACAAACCAATAGAAAGCGTATGGCTGGATGTGCTCTGCCCACGGGTGTAGGCTTCCTTCATTGTGCTGTATAAGCAGGGAGAGACAGGGACAGGCAGGCTACTCCGAAAAGGACAGGAACTGCAAATGGCACACACAAGTACAGCATGCAGGGGAAAAATGGCTGAATACATCCCATCCCAACAAACAAGTTCTCCTGGAGCGTATACAAACCGAAACCTTATATAGAGAATCTGAGCGAATCAATAAAAAAAAAAAAGACAGAAAACAATGAAGCCGGGCTCCTCTTCCACACCCACCTGCTTATCAAATCACCATATGAGAAGCTCAACCCCTGCCAGGTTATAGACCCCCCGAACAGAACAGTGCCAACTCCAGAAAACAAGACCCCAACATGCAGACGCCATGACCTGTAATACACTTCCCTGCAGATTTGCAAGGGTTAATTGCAGCAGCCGATAAATCAATGCACCCCCCCCCCCCCCCCCCATCATCATCATCATCTCTGGATGCCCTGTCATGGACAAGCAAAAAATATGAACATCATTCAGGTTCTCGCAAAATAAAAAAAATACTCACGTTAAGACCCCTTAATGTAAACCTCACGCAGGAAGGCCATGGACCCTCGGGACTACATTTTTTTTTAAAAAACACGTCTTCATTCTGCTCTGCTGCCAGCGAACTCCTGAAGACATCAAGAGGCTGGATCTCAGCTCGGCCTTCTCGTCCCCCCCCCTCCCCCCGCTCTACACTTCACCTTAAACTTAACGTACATGCAAACCACCCAACCACTTAGTGATTTGCAGGCTGAAAGTAGCTCCCACCCAAAGACGAGAGGGGGGCAGATCGTTCTTCTTGATCTCTTTATAAAAAGATATGAGCAGCGTGACAGATTCCACTTATTGTCTGCGAGCCGGCCCAGCCTCCTCATGTCAGCTCCGCTCAGAACATGCCGATCTGCTAGATCCCTGCACACGCTGCTTCCCTTTTGAGACCAGCACTAAAACATCTCATGGAGCTCACTTTGCAGGGCATATCGCCTAGCAGATAAAATGATGTCTATGAAGCCGCTGATACAACAATGCGAGAGGTCCCGCAGGATGTGATCGGTGCAGCAGAAATAACATCACACAATGCTTACCTAACGGCAGCTTTTCCCCCTTTCAGAATGGGAATTGTTCATGCATATCCTGGCTAGCAGGCGAGTGTCAATGCTGCTCTCAGACAGGCCTGCATTAGAGCTCTCCTGCCTGCCCGGGGTAGCTACACACTCGCTGCTTTGCCTGCATTATTCTCTCCCGAATGGGGAAAAGAAAAAAGAAAAAAAAAAAAAAAAAAAGCACCCAAAAAAATAATCAGACATTACATGAAGAAAAAGACAGCCCCATTTCAAAGCATCTGGCGAACCTCCCCTGGCAGCTTGCCAAGCCTCTGCTCAACCTTCCTGTCTCCGTAGAGCATGCGTGCTTTATGCCCAGCACCAGGTTTCCATGGTAACACTCTAGGCAGCCCCCGAGTAGGGGGAGAAAGCGTTGTGTTTTCAGATAGACAAAAAAAATACCATCAGCAGGCATGGAGGGAGGGAGGAAAGAAAAAAAAAAAGAATGAAATGTTTCTGAACAACTAGACACAATAACGGTGCAGAGCGCTTCCCTCCTGGCTGCAGAAACAACAAGGATCTCGTCTTTATATGAAATCCAACCCATAGCAAAGATCCGAAGGAAAAATAAAAGGGAATATGATACAACGTGAGTTACAAAGTCCTCCAGCCCTTGTCCTGTGGGTTGTATTGCAGCCACTAAATTAGAAAGAAGGTTATTTTGGGCCACAGGAGTCGAGGACAAGACAGAGCGATCCTTCACTTCCAGACCATGTGCCTTCATTATTGTGGGATCTCACCGTCATAGCTATGAGCAGAAATTCAGACACAAAGGGGTTATATGGGCCTGGTCATACGCCGCTGGGTAAGTGTGGACTGCGGAAGCGTAGACGGCATTCAGGTTCGGGTTACATGCAGACGTCTGTCTACACAAGAACGCATGGTGTGGCGCAACTTAATGAGATTGCGACAACTGACTGCAACATTGGTGCAATTAAAATTCTGTCACAGAATAAAGTTGCACTCCATTCAATGGAAGGCATATGTAACTTTTCGCACGCTTGACTTCTCAGTTCCAATGAACTTAAAGGGGGTGACCACCACTGATTTCTCTTCCTCAGACCCCTTTGGTATCGCTCAGAGATTTCTGACACAACATTGTAAGTATGCGGTGATTGATTTAAACAACATCTTTGCTTAGAATATTATGTCACATTGCCGGTAACAGAACTCCCTGAGAAGTACCAAATGGGTCTGAACACTATAGAGCCCATTCCTTCTGGTCTAATACTACAGACTCCCCTCAAGTCCCTCCCAGACACCATATCTATACAATCCGTCATATTCAGCTTGTGTATATATATAAGGAATTATAGCGAATTAAATCGTTCCTCCCGTTTAATATAAATTTTAGAATACGCCAGTAAATCCGCCGTATACGTCATTAGCCCAGCTGCCGATCACCATGGTCTCTTAGTTGCACGCGGTGTACATAGCAGTGTAAGTCCTGAGAATGGCTGAATAGCCTGTGGCTCTGAGGATTTGTTGGGAGTTGTACACCAGTGCTGCTCTACAGGTATACATCTTCACAAAGCGCCTGCTCCTTGGTTTTCGTATTCAACAATATTGAATACAAAAAGGGTCTTTAAGCCCCTGTGAAGATGTACACAGCACGCAGCCGGGGAGCTAGTGGATTGGCCACTGCATCTATACAATGAAGGATAGGTCAGACTTGCGGCTGGAATTACGTATACATGTTACAAGATAACCAAGCTGAATTTTCAGTTTTGCCATGAGTGCTGGGTGACAGACACCCCCTCCGCCATTACTACTACCACACATACATCTGATGATTTGAAGTTGTATGGCAGCAAAGTGACAGAGATTCTCCTCTCCTGCACAAGCGTCTAGGAGAAACTCCTTGTATAATGCAGTCCGAGGGATCGTGAGCCATTATATTCCCAATGCAAATAATCATTCCCTGGTTGTTGTTTAATAATACAAATAGACTGTTTATTTTGAATCAAATCTTCAGTACTGGGGGGGGGGGTGCCCCCTGACCCGCCCGGTAAAGGCGACTGCAGTTTCTGTCATTTCCATTCACTTCTGAAGGAGTTACGGAAACAGCATAGCACAGCGAGCTTGGCTGTTTCCGTAATCCCACAACCGGCCACCTCTCCATTCGTTCTCAGCTTGGATGTGGTAAGACTGGGTTGGGGGGGACCCACATTCTGGAGATAGGTGCGGGTCCCAGAGGTGGGATCCGCCCGCATCTATCAGACATTTATGGAATATCCTGTGGATATGCCATAAATGTCTAAGATGGGAATAACCCTTTAAATCTGATTTGCATTATTCTAATTTTTAGGTGAAATGGGAGGGAAATACAAGGACAACACAACCAGTTTTGACAATAAAATCCCAAATTGTTCAATATGGCAAGCGTAAACAACATCCTAAGAGCCCATGTAAATAGGCATATAAGGTTTCCATTCAACCTCTGAGTCGTGGCATACATATACACAGTTCAAGCTTAACATTAAAACCACCTGCCCAATATTGTGTGGTTTCCCCTGATGCCTCCAAAACAGCGGACATAACAGCGGACACATCCAGGCTAGATCTCTGAACTATCCTGTGGTATCTGGCACCAAGACGTTAGCAGCAGGTCCTTTAAAGAGGCTCTGTCACCAGATTTTGCAACCCCTATCTGCTATTGCAGCAGATCGGCGCTGCAATGTAGATTACATTAACGTTTTTATTTTTAAAAAACGAGCATTTTTGGCCAAGTTATGACCATTTTCGTATTTATGCAAATGAGGCTTGCAAAAGTACAAGTGGGCGTGTATTATGTGTTACATCTGGGCGTGTTTACTACTTTTACTAGCTGGGCATTGTTTATAGAAGTATCATCCACTTCTCTTCAGAACGCCCAGCTTCTGGCAGTGCAGACACACAGCGTGTTCTCAAGAGATCACGCTGTGACGTCACTCACAGGTCCTGCATCGTGTCAGACGAGCGAGGACACATTGGCACCAGAGGCTACAGTTGATTCTGCAGCAGCATCAGCGTTTGCAGGTAAGTAGCTACATCGACTTACCTGCAAACGCTGATGCTGCTGCAGAATCAACTGTAGCCTCTGGTGCCGATGTGTCCTCGCTCGTCTGACACGACGCAGGACCTGTGAGTGACATCACAGCGTGATCTCTTGAGAACACGCTGTGTCTGCACTGCCAGAAGCTGGGCGTTCTGAAGAGAAGTGGATGATACTTCTCATCAGAACGCCCAGCTAGTAAAAGTATTAAAAACACCCCGATGTACGCACATAATACACGCCCAGTTGGACTTTTGCAAGCCTCATTTGCATAAATACGAAAATGGTCATAACTTGGCCAAAAATGCTCGTTTTTTAAAAATAAAAACATTACTGTAATCTACATTGCAGCGCCGATCTGCTGCAATAGCAGATAGGGGTTGCAAAATCTGGTGACAGAGCCTCTTTAAGTCCTATAAGTTGTGAGGTGGAGTCTCCGTGTATCAGACTTGTTTTTCCAGCACATCCCACAGATGCTCGATAGGATTAAGATCTGGGGAATTTGGAGGCCAAGTCAACACCCTGAACTCTGTCGTGTCCCTCCAACCATTCCTGAACAATTTTTGCAGTGTGGCAGGGCGCATTATCCTGGTGAAAGAGGGCACTGCCATTAGGGAATACTGGTACCATAAGGGGTGTACTTGGTCTGCAACAATGTTTTGGTAGGTGGTATGTGTCAAAGTAACATCCACCTGAATGGCAGGACCCAAGGATTCCCAGCAAAACATTGCCCAGAGCATCAAACAGCCTTCGCCGGGTTGCCTTCTTCCCTTATGGCACCGGGATGCACGCTCTTCCTCAGATAAGCGACGCACACACACCCGTCCACATAATGTAAAAGAAAACATTATTCATCAGACCAAATCAGCTTCTTCCATTGCTACATGGTCCAGTTCTCATGATCACGTGCCCATTGTAGGTGCTATCGGCGGTGGACAAGGGTCAGCATGGGCCCTCTTGACTGGTGCCACAGCACCGCAGCCACAAAAGATGCAACGCACCTTTCTATCATAGCCACCATTAACTTTTAAGCAATTTATTATACAGTAGTTCCTCTGTGAGATCGGACTAAATGGGCTAGCCATCACTCCCCTCACTCATCAATGAGCATGACCCTGTCGCCGATTGTCCTTTCTTGGACCACTTTTGGTAGTTCCTAACCACTGAATACCATGAACCCCCCACAAGACCTGCTGATTCGGAGATGCTCAGATCTTTACACTTGTCCATTTTTCCTGCTTCCAACACATCAACTTCAAGAACCGTTTACTTGTTGCCTAATATATCCTGCCCCTTGTCAGGTGCCATAGCAATGAGATAATCTAGGTTATTTACGTTACCGGTCAGTTATTTTAATACGGTGTATTTATGATGTATTCTCCTCTACAAGCATTGCATCTAGGGGAGAATACCTCCATAATACATTGCTGTATACGCTGCGGAGGCACCATTTTGGGGCAGACAGAGTGCCTGTGACTCGAATACAAAACCTTAGGCATGTTGTGCGCCATTGCACAGGCATGGGGCTCCGCCATGAGCATAATACAGAATTCTAGAACCCAGTAATTCAAGAAATACCTAATAAATATTTTAAACAGAAGAAATGAACAAGATGCAGTTTCAACACAATATGATAAAATGAACCAACAGAAACTGTATAACTGCTATAGAAATGCACAAATGATAGTGTTTACTGTACCAATAAGTTAGTGAACGTTTCAATTAGCAATGGAAGGAGGAGGACATAATATAGTGAAATATCCTGGGGGATGTGTATCTGTGAGCAGAACTACTCCTCATGAGAAATGCTCAAATCCCATAAAATAAACAAGGTTATGGGATCAAGCGCCCGATACAAAATAACCAGACAGCTTATCTTCAATTATATCATAGGAATAAAGCATGTCCGCAAACCTCAATGTCCGGTTATGTTCTGTGATGTCACATGAGGGGACTGCGGCAGCCAAATTGCAGAAAGCCACCGTGTGCAGTATATTGCACCCACAGTCAAGTGACGTCACCACTCTACATTTCAAATCCAAAGTGCCGCCCCGTTGCAAGGGACCAGGACAGGAATCATAAGACGGTATAGCTGACATTTTTTCGTTTTAGATTGACAACGTTTTGGGCTTTTTGAATATTGGAATGTGGCTTTTAAGAAAGGAGAGTAATAAACCCATCATCATACTGTACGAACATACTGGGGAGTAACTAGATTACGTTCAGACGTGGCAGATATCGCTCTTCAAATCCACAGCAATTTACAGTATGTGGATGGGGTTTTTAAAACTTCATTGGCACGCAATGCAAAAAATTTGCACAGAAAA
The DNA here is from genome assembly GCF_050947455.1 of Rhinoderma darwinii. NCBI lineage: Eukaryota > Metazoa > Chordata > Amphibia > Anura > Rhinodermatidae > Rhinoderma > Rhinoderma darwinii. Next base: position 64,531,516 of record NC_134698.1, on the reverse strand, counting down.
GTGAGCAAGCTACGATTTTCAAATCCACAGCACGCTTATTAGGCTGCCGAAAAACAAGATGTTCACTGCGCATTTCATCTGTTCAATGTATAGAGTAAAATCCACAGTGAATCTGCATCACAATCCACACCAAAATCTGTATGTAAAACACAAAATCCAGTTTTGATTCACAGCAGATTTTGGAAATCTGAACGTGGCTTTATTGTACAGTTTTACATATCACGCCTTTATGGAGAACATATCCCCCCCCCCCCCCGTCTTTTTGCAAAATATTTACAAGGAGATTTCTTTTCTATTTTGCTTCAATGTCTTTCTTTTATATTTAAAATAAATTGCCGAATATGCGCTAATTTGGAATCACACGAAATAAAATTGTATACAGTAAGTGCAGTTTAGAAAAGACACCGCTACTATAATTCCCCAATACGTATGTAAACATACTACAGGTTCCCAGAAGTGGAGATATGCAAGATAAAGCAGTGATCATGGGACAGGGATTTATCTGCGATTACGATCAGTAATCTCATGGAACACCACTAGTCTTCTCCCTAGCCTGAAATGGCTGATAACAGGGAACAATAGCTTGTCTTCAACTGCACAACAAATGGGGAGATAACTTTTTGATGCCATTTTTTTTTTTTTTGTAATGGACGTTTACAGTGTTTTAACCCTAGTTGTAAATGTCTAGAGAATATTTTAAATCCAATCTGGCAAAGATTTAGAGGGGTTGTCCAGAGAAATAAAAATCATGGGCTATCCTTCAGGATAGGCCATCAATATCCGATGGGTAGGGGTACAACTCTCGGCACCCCGCCGGTCAGCAGTTTGCTCGTATGAGCGAAGCTTCCCCTTCAATTCCTTTCAGTGGTCCATACTGTACAAACGCCCACACACTTGCCGCAACGGTTCACAGTATTACAGCTTTCTCCCATTCAAGTGAAGATATTGATGGCCGATCCGGAGGCTTGGCCATCAATTTTATTTCTCTGGATAACACCATTCACTTGAAGGGGGGGGGGGGGGGCTGTAATACAATGGATCGCCACTACAAGTGTCGGCATTGTACAATATGCAGCAGTGAAAGGAATAACGGGGAAGCAGCGCTCGCACCAGTTGAGAGTCAAGACCCCTAGCGATCAGATATTGATAACCTATCCTAAGGATAGGCCGTTAATTTTAAATCGCTTTGGAAAACCCCTTGAGGAACCATATTACAGCAAACAAGAACCTTAATTTAAGCAGCTACTTTATGTCTCTTACTGTAGAATAGAATCTGGATAACGAGAAAACCCTCACCTCGGCTTCATCATCTTCATCTTTGTGCCGCTCGCCATCGCTAGCATCTGCATCCCCATCTTCTTCATCATCACTGCTGGAAGACTCCATAATATCACTTATGTCCATTTTCCAACTACAGGGGATTGTCCGGGACTGGAGAAAAGTTGTGGCATCCATTACACCTGGAAAGGGGGAGAGCGGCTTGGTCTTAAGGAATGATTTTCAATACAGAAGGCGGCAATGGTAGGATCTGTTCAAATCTGAGCCGTGGCCTACGTTTAGAACAGATGCCTCTATGCAGTGCCGGATTCGTCTGACTTACAATTGGGTTCAGCGGTTTGTGACAAGGCGTCACTCATTTTGACTATGAAATAGCAATGTATGCAGATGGAATCTGTGACACAGCCCTTCACTGCAGATGTGAACAGAGCTGAACAGACATTTCCTACGCTATTTTTCTTTCCTTATTCATTATTTACAGTGGTCGCCTAATATCTGTCAGAAACTTTTGGTGGTGTCAACGGACACAATGCCGGTCCTCTTAAAATATCATGACTCACCTAGGCTCCTAGATTCAGAAAAATATGCTTTTACTTAGTCTGAAATTGAAGTCCAAATCAGGATTATAGAAAGAGGGCACTACTATTTAACTATGAGAAGTTTTAGTCTTCTCTATTTTCTAGGGTCTGTTCTTAAGGTGGCCTTACACGAGATAGCCAAGTGTTCGTCCGACGGCTAGTCCTCCAAACTCCCCAAATACGGGAACTAGAAATAAAACATGGTATCGGAATCTGGACAAATGACCGGATTCAAATTAAGCATAAAAATATAAATCCACTGTGCACTCATAACCCCTAGCTTAAAAATACTCGAAGTGAAAATGGTCTTTGCTCAGCTCATATTCACCCTCGTCAATTCAACGTGCAATAATAGAAAAATATAATTTCCCTGGATGTAGAAATAATCTGATCCATACAACTTTGATGGGCACAATGATTCAGTTACCTGGCTTAGATGGGCACAATGATTCAGTTACCTGGCTTAGATGGGCACAATGATTCAGTTACCTGGCTTAGATGGGCACAATGATTCAGTTACCTGGCTTAGATGGGCACAATGATTCAGTTACCTGGCTTAGATGGGCACAATGATTCAGTTACCTGGCTTAGATGGGCACAATGATTCAGTTACCTGGCTTAGATGGGCACAATGATTCAGTTACCTGGCTTAGATGGGCACAATGATTCAGTTACCTGGCTTAGATGGGCACAATGATATCAGCGCATTTATTTCAAGCTCTTCAAGATCTTTTCTTGCAACTGAATAGCTGTATAAAAAAAAAAAAAAAGAGAAGTAAAACATTTTAGTATCATGAAGAAAACAACAAATATAGAAGGAGGAACAGATATATTTCCTAACCCGTGTTTTCTCCATCATATTCATGAGGGGACTGGTGTAACTTTGATTCACTACTATGAACGTTCAGGAAAAAGCATAGCAAATGTTTCCGGAAAAGCCGGGCCACCTAGTCAGACAGTGACCGAAGCCCGGCGACAGCAGGTAGAACGGGGGTCAGGTGGCCCCATTCTAGACATAGGTGTGGGTCCCAGTGGTGGGACCAACATTTATCGGACATTTATGGCATATCCTATGGATATGCCACAAATGTCCAAGATGGGGATAACCCTTTAACTAGGTTGTTGATGCCCGGTCTATAACAGTACTTATCAAAGTGAGGGGGGCCCCACAAGTGACAGTGATGAAGAACAACAGTCCCACTGTTCCAGGACAGAACTGCTCGGTCTCAGCAAGTGATATATCAAAGATCGCTTCACTGAGGAAGACACAATTGGCACAGGAACATTAAGCTACAAGAGAACTTTGTTCTTATGCAAAATAACCACCAGCGTCTAGAGGGTAAGTGTTGGGCTGACTGGGGACACCGTGACGGATACGGGAGACTGTGGTTGGCACTGGTGAAAATGTGTCTGATAATGCTGGCACTATTGTTTGCCCTGGCAGCACTTCACGGTCCCTCTTCTGGCCTGCATGTTGCTGGTAAGGCTCGGGGCATCCTTGTGGAGGCTCTGGATGAAAGACTTTGGGAAGCCCTAATCTATAACGTTACTGTGGTCCCTCTACAGGGACAATCACTAAAGAAGAACATCGAGTAGAAGCCCTTAATTAAATTAGCGGGCACCAGATGCACCCACTAGGTAATTTTTTTAGGCAGTGCTCTGTAAAGCCTTTACAAATAAGCAGAGGCCCCCTACTCTATTTATTGCCACAGCAATTACACCACATCTATACATGGCCTAGGACTCCTGTTGAAGAATGAATATATTTGCACCTAGAAACCAAACCACAAGGTGGCACTATACTCTAAAACTAGTTATTTACCCTTTAATGACCAAAGCCATTTTTTACGTTTTTCCATCATCGCATTCCAAGAGCTATAACTTTTTTATTTTTGCATCGAAATAGCTGCATAAGATCTTGTTTTTTTAATAGCACCATTTTGGGGTAAATATAAAATGTATTAATTAACTTTCTTTGGGGGGGGTGGTAATAAAAAAAAAACAGCAATTTTGCCGCACTTTTTTGCGTCCTAAATTTACGCCAATTTACCGTTTGGTATAAATAACCGTAACTTTATTCAGCGGGTTGTTACGATTGCAACTATACCAAAATTTATATTGATTTTGTATGTTTTACTACTTTTACACAGTAAAAACGCTTTTTTTTTTTATAAATTATTTGTTTTTGTGTCTCCATATTTGAAGAGCCATAACTTTTTTATTGTTCCGCTGATGCAGCTGCATGTGGGCTTTTTTTTTGTGGGACGACTTGTAGTTTTTATTGGTACTATTTTGGGGTACATGCGACTTTTTGATCACATTTTATCACATTTTTTTATTTTATTTTTTACGGCGTCCACGGAGTGGGTTAAATAATGTAATAACTTTATAGTTGGGGTCGTTACGGACGTGGCGATACCAAATATGTGTAACTTTTGCTTTTTTAATTATAAAAGTATTTTGTAAGGGGGAAAAAGTGGGTTTAATATTTTTTTCCACTTTTTTATTTATTAACTTTATTAAACTTTTTTTTTTTTTTTTTTAACCAGTCCTACTAGGGGACTTCACTATGCAATCATCCGATGGCTATTATAATACACTGCAATACTTCTGTATTGCAGTGTATTACTGCCGGTCCGTGTAGGCATCTGCTAGGCCATGCATTAACTTGGGCAGACCTGGGGGCCTTTGTTAGGCCCCCTGGCTGCGATAGAAGACACCGACACCCTGCGATCACACGCAGGGTGCCAGTGGGGTGAGAGGTGGAGCTCCCTCCCGCTTTCCAAAACCACTCGGATGCGGCGCTCGCTATTTAGCGCCGCATCTGAAGGGTTAAACAAGAGAGATCGATACGTTCCAGCAGGGATGCTCCCAGCCCTCAGTTACCTCTGGTAGATGAGAGCAGGGAGGTTAAACGGCTCCCTGCTCGGTTTATTTATTCTGATGCAGCGCCGTAAAAAGGCTACTGAATCAGAATAAAGCCCGTTAGTGGGGTGGTCACTAACCGGTTAAAGCAATCCACGTTACATCAAGATAAATCATCATGATGCAGTTTTAGCGCTCAGAAGGGACTTTACAGAAAACAGATCCACAGAATTTATGGTTTATATTTGCGAGCATTCTACAGCCATTTTCTGCTCAAAGTGACATGAAAGTTGACGCATGGACGTGTCACAGGCGGGCTCATGAGCTGAAGTCGCTGCATTACCAGCAATCACTGGAGACCAAATGGGACACTGTTCTCTATAAGATTAGTCCATACAGCAGCATGAGAACACAACATTTTCTTACATGTGGCGGATGTGCCGTGAATTTGCAAATAGTGCAGTGTTCAGACAGTAAGGAATTTACATAGGTTTATAGATTTTTACCATTTATGGAGACTCCAAATATCCATTAAATACACGTATTAATAACCTGTTACTACACAAGTGTAGGGCAGGGCGATCAAATAAATTTGATCAATTCACCATTTGGGGGAATCTGTTTCTGTAAAGAATAGTTCATTTGAATTTCCCTGAGACGCGCCGCAGAACACAGCCCCGGTGCTTCCTATACGGTTGTTGGCCCTGCCCCCATGGCAACGTTGTGCCGCTGCTGCTGCTGGCAGGGTGAGTACTGCCGTTATTTCAGAAGGCAATGCAGCAGATTTTCTTGCATCCTCCCAGCACAGTGATTAAGGAAAAGAGGAGACCGTAGGGAAGCGACTGGAGACTAGGTTTAAGTGTGAGTAATTCCAGCGTACGATACTAGCAGGAGGGTGCCAGGACAGCGGAGCACTGATCATGAGACCCAGACGTAGAGATCTGCTTCTGGGAAAGCACTGAGTGGTTGTGTCAAGATAAAAGGCATTGGAGACATCAGTACCAGGACAGGACAGAGATAAAAGATGACAGTACAGGGTGGGAGAAGATGACAGGGAACATGGATATGCTCAGCCCTGTAAAATGTGCAGGTGACATTGTGATCATTACAAATTGGGCTGCAGAATAGAATGCACAGTATTTACTTAGTAATATAAAACTGATCATCCACAGAAGGTACACTGCTGAAAAAAATAAAAAGGGAACACTAAGGCTAAGTTCACACTACCATTACTATAAATTTACCTCTCTTCCGTTAGAGGGGGAGGATCGATACATTAAACGAAAAGCAACGGTTCCATTAGAATTATCATTGAGACAAAACGGAAAAGAATTCTCAATGAAATCATTGGTGAATCTAATGGAAACGTTGCTTTCCGTTTAATGTATCGATCCTCCCTTCCTCTGACGGAGGAGCGCTAAATTGATAGTAACGGCAGTGTGAAAGAAGCCTTAGGATAGGTTCACACAGTACAGATTTGCTGCAGATATTACATGCGTTTTTTAAGCCAAAACCAGGAACGGAACCTAAACAAAAGAAATATATAAAGAAAGGCATTATAGGTCGGCTCTCCTGTATCCAGTTCTAAGTTACAAAATACAGGCAAAATCTGCTGCAAATCTGCACTGTGGGAACCCAGCCTTAAGCTTCATAGTATAACCCGAACTCAAACAAACATCAGGGACGTCAGTCTGTCAAGCTTGGAAACATAAGCGATTGTGAATCAATTTCACCTGCTTTGGTGCAAATGAAAGTGACAACCGATGCAATGGAGAGGCATCAGCAAGACAACCACCAAAAAGGGAATGGTTTTGCAGGTGGAGGCCACAAACAAGTCCTCTCTCCTTATCCTTCTTGACGGACTCTTTAGTATTGCATTTTGCTAGTGTCCTTGTCACTCAGGTAGCATGAGGCGGTGCCGGCAGCCCGTTCAGGTAGTCCAGCTCCTCCAGGATGGCAAAGCAATAGTGCCATTGCAAGGTTTGCTTAGTCTTCCAGTACAGCGACAAGAGCATGGAGCAGATGCCAGGACACAGGCCGTTACATGAGGAAAGCTGGAGAGGGACGTAGAAGGGCATCAACCCATGAGCAGGACCAGTATCTGCTCCTTTGTACAAGGCGGATCATTGCCGGAGCCCTACAAAATTACCTCCAGCGGGCTACTGGTGTGCAGGTTTCTGACCAAGACTCCATGAGGGTGGTATGGGGGCCGGACCTCCTGTAGTGAGACCCGTGCTCACAGCCCAGTACCGTGCAGCTCGTTTGGCATTCGCCAAAGAACACCATAATTGTCCGGTCTGCCATTGGCGCCCCGTTCTCTACACAGATGAGAACAGGTTCACACGAAGCACATGAGACGTGAAACTGTAGTGAACATTATTTCTGCCTGCAACATCATCCTGAATGACCAGTTTGGCGGTGGGTCAGTGATGGTCTGGAAAGGCATATCCTTTAGAGGTCGCACAAACCTCCATCGTCAGGCCTTACGCTGGTGCAGTGGGCCTTCGGTTCCTCCTGGTGCAGGACAATACCCAGCCTCATGTGGCCCGAGTGTGTAGGCAGTTCATGGATGAGGAAGGCATTGATGCTATTGACTAGCCCTCAAGTTCCCCAGACCTGAAACTAATTAAGAACCTCTTGGACATTATGAATCAGTGCATCCGATGCCACCAAGTAGCACCACAGACTGTCCAGGAGATCACTGATGCCCTGATCCAGCACGTCTAATAAGAAGCATGTGGGGACCAAACATACTACTAGTCACGGTATGAGTTGCCTTAATGAAATTCATGCAAATTGGATTAGACTGTGATTTAAATTTTTTACTTTAGTTTTCAGGGTGATTTTGAATCATTTTGTTCTCAAATCAATTACACAATTTATATCAGTAAAAATGTTCACCTTGAATCTGTCGTTCACCAAGATCCGATGTGTGATTGGAGTGTTTTTTGAGCAGTGTATACATTTTACCGAATCCCATCCTTTTACATAAATGCAGCATGCACAGCGATTCCTAAAAGCAGATCTGTCATGTCACCTATTAAATGGTGCCCTACTTTTCCTTAAAGAGGTATTGCCATCTCAAACATTTATGGCATAGCCACAGGATATGCCAGAAATAAGTGCAGGTCCCACATCTGGGACCCACACCTATATTCCAAACTGAAGATCCTCCACTGAACTGTGCCTGATGCCTCGGAGCCTGATGCAGCCACATTAAGGGGGTTTTCCGATTTTAGACATATATGACAAATCCACGGGATATGCTATAAATGACTGACAGATGCAGGTACCAACTCCGTGACCTACACCTAACTCCGAAACAGGGGATCCCCAGATCATCCAGGGAGAGGTGTAAGGGAATTACAGAAAAACAACCAAGCTTGCTGTGCTACGCCTTTTCTGTAACTCCAATTCACATCCATAGAAGTGCCGAAAACAGGAAAATTACAGCGAACTTCTCCAAATTCGTAATTCCCGGGAGATAGGTGTGGACCCCGGAGGGGAGACCCGCATCTATCAGTCCTTTATGGCACCTCCCGTGGATATCTCATATGTGTCTAAAATGGCAATACCCCTTTAATGTGGCTGCATCAGGCTGCGATGCACCAGGCACAGGTCAGTGGACTGGTGACCGTGGAAGGAGTCTGATATATTACGTGCAGGCACTTCACCAGCTATGACGCCAGTTTCTTCGCTATAGTTTATCATATCTGGATGGCGGAATGAGGAAGCCTGCATCAAATATATCTGACCATTTACAGCAATAGTTCAATGACCTGTCTTTAGTTTCTTTGAGCACAAAAAAAAACAAAAAAAAAAACACGGCAATAGGGAAAAAAAACAAAAAAACAAAAAACAAACATTTTTTTATTATTAGGCTACATCGCCAGCGCTACACAAGTGTAACACATGACAACAACCGTTATTAGAAGAGATAATGCTCACACACAAACATTCACTTCCTACACTTGAGCTTAAGGCACCAAAGTTATAAAATAACTCACAATTTTGCATCCACGAAGGATCGAACCAAACACTGGTCTCTTTTCACTGATGTTTCTTCGCTGCAACTGGGAGAAATAACCTGAAACAGTAAAAGGAGGAAAAATACAAAACATTAAACGCCAGGACACGCATTTAACAAAAATTACACAAAGATCGTGCATATATGAGATATATGTGTGTGTGTGTGTGTGTGTGTGTGTGTGTGTGTGTGTGTGTATATATATATATAGGATGTATGTCTATACGATGTGTGTGTGTGTGTACATGTGTATGTATATTTATATTAATGATGTGTATGTATGCACAGATTTTATTTTCCATCGCCAGTTAGTCGTTTAGGTTCTATTGCAGTCTGTGGGTTGGAGGGTGACTGCAGGCACAATTTGATGGCAGATGATCGATATGTGTATGTCTTGCGGGTACCTTTAGTTTTGCTTATACCTTGCCTTCAGAATAAAAGTTGTGCAAAAAAAATAAAGTCTTAGAGAGTTTATGTAATTGAAAGCAAAAAATGGGAAATATATATCCGAAACCCTTGGTCCTAGAAATTGGTCTCCGTTCACCACTTCTGACATCCTTCTAGGACGTGGGCAGGAGGAAATGTACATTACAGTTTTGCCCCAGCAGCGGTGTGAGTGCAGGGAGAGCGGGTTGTGAACAGCAGCTGCTCCTCCCTGCACAGGAACATTTCAGACTAATGCTTTTGCCACTTTTTTTTTTTAATAGAAAATGACAGGACAACATTTTTTCAGTAATTTTTGCTAATTAAATAAACAAAAATTTTGTTAAAAACTGTGGTCGAAACAGTACATTAAACTCTTAGCGCCATCCACCATACATGTACGGCGGTTGTGCATTATAACAAAATGGCACGGGCTCAGTAGCTGTGAATAGGGAAACATCTGTCAATCAGTGGAGAGTGGGCGGAGCTAGCGGCAGCTCATGAATGCGCCAGACTCCTCTGTGGCGGCTTTCTCTGGGCTCTGAAGGTAAGTTCTCAGAAACTGCTTCACTCAAGCAAATAAATGACAGACCTGTGAAACCAGCATGTCTGCCACTATACTATGCTGCCCTCACATGTAGATAGATAACATGCACGGCTTAATAGGAGTGTACAGAAAAAAAACGCAATAAACTGCAATAAGGTCCTCCGCGGAAAAATTAAATAAAAAATAATAGGTTAAATAAGATGTAATATAACACACATACAAAAGTATTGGGACACACCTCAAAGGGGTATTCCAGTCTTTAGCATTTGTCAGCTGGGGAAACTGGGTCCACCATTCTGGCAATCGATGGGGGCCCCAGCGGTCAGACCCACTAAAAAAAAACATTGAATAGGTGAAAAAAGCTAAAGGCTGGAATACCCCTTTAATGATTGAATTCAGGCGTTTCATTCAGTCCCATTGCCACAGGTGTATAAAATCCAGCACCTCACCATGCAGTCGCCTTTACCAACATTTGTGATGGAATGGGTCGTTCTAAAAAGCTCACCGACTTCCAGCGTGGTCCCGTAATAGGACGCCACGGTTACAAGTCAGTTTGTGGAATATCTAGGAGGGAAGAAATTCCACAATCAGCTGTGAGTGATATTATTGCAAAGAGTAAACGTTTCGGAACCACAGCAACTCTACCACAAAGTGGCAGACCACGTAAGGTTAGAGCGGGGGGGGTCGCAAAGTGCTGAGGTGCATAGTGCATAAAAGCGGTCAACTCTCCGCTGACTCAATAACTGCAGAGCTCCAAACCTCCTCGGACATTAACATCTGCACAATAACTGTGCCCCGAGAACTTCATGGCATGGGTTTCCATGGACGAGCAGATGCATGCAAGTCTCACATCACAAGTATGCCAAGCGTCGGATGGAGTGGTGTAAAGCCGCCGCCACTGGACTCTGGAGCTGTGGAGACGTGTTCTGTGGAGTGATGAGTCACGCTCCTCTATCTGGCAGTCTGACAAATGTGTCTGGGTTTGGTAAATGCCAGGAGAACGTTACCTGCCTGACTGCATTGTGCCAGCTGTAAAGTTTGGTGGAGGAGGGATAATAAGGGATCAGCCTAGTCCCCTTAGATCCACTGAAGGGAAATCTTAACGCTTCAGCATACCAAGACATTTTGGACAATTGTCGCTTCCATCTTTGTGTACTGGGACACAGTCATGCTTGAACAGAAAAAAAGCCTTCCCACAAAGTAAGGTTCATGAAGACATGATTGGATGAGTTTCGTGTGAAAGGACTTGACTGCCCGCACAGGGCTCTGACCTCAACCCCATCCAACACCTTTGGGATGAACTAGAAAGGATGTTGCGAGTCAGGCCAACAAAAGTTATGAAGTCAGATGTGATAGATATTAGCTGGATCCTGTGTGTCAGAGTTACGCAGAACCCGCTCTCTGCCTGTCAGCTTAGCTGAACTGATGGAAATCGACAGAGACAGCTTGATCGACCTATGTATACTGGATATATAGAAGCTGTTCCTCAAAAAGTTAAAAATAAATAAAATTAATAAAAGCGATTTTAAAAACACACAAAATACATTAAATTAATAATAATAAAAAAAATTTGCTCACGAAAGATGTGGATAGCCTTTAATATAGCAGACACACTTTTTAAATGTTTATTTTATTTCCATTCAGACTTGCACCTGATTTCCAGGACTTAGACATTTCTAGCTGTATGAAGTTACCTGCGTGCACACGGTTTTCTTACGACATCACCAACCACACATACATTTCTACACTGCCACCAGACAACCGGGCTTACTATACAGGAGCCATTTACGGAGTTGGGAAGTGGAAAATCAGAAAAAGAGGGACGTTTGGCTTATGCACCCTACAGCCGTGATTTTCGGGACAGTTTTTCCAATTTTATTGCGACTGTTATGGGGTTAAATAGCGCTCACCGCCATAAAAAAAATAAAATAATAAATGATTGGTGAATCTGTCAGAAGTTTTGAGCCCTAAATACTGCTAACAGCGCCATGTACAGGCTGGGAGAGTAGCGTAACTATAACAGTGGTGTTGGTCATGCAAATTAATGCCCCACAACACCACCTTGCAAGTGCCAGGGAGGCGGCCCCTTGAGGTTGAAGTGCTCCAGGCTCTCCCCACTGAACGCTGCCAGCCCCTCACCTCTGCTCTGAAAGACAGCTATGCCGTCCAATCAGGAGGCCGTCACTTAAAACGTTGATTTCACATTGATGAAAAACTTGCATAACCAACACCACCGGTATAGTTAGGCTACACTACCGACCCTGTATATAGCGCTGTCTGGAGTTTTAAGTCGACTGCGCTATTGATTCCATCAAAAAAAAACGGAAACCTTTCACAACGGTGACAAATGGAAACCATTAGCAAAGTATCCGTCACCATTGAGATCAATGGTGATTCAAACAGAAGCTATGGTTTCCGTTTGCCTTTCCTTTGAGGGGTTCCCCCGATGGAAAGCTCCGACGTAACACCTCAATAGAAACCAATGCTGATGTGAACAGGCCCTTATATGTATGTGAATAAGAAATTAGTAAAAATGTTTTTGACACACTACCAGAGGGTATAGGATGAACACCGATCCAGCAAGATGTGGATAATATTAACAGACTAGATGGCTTCTTGGTCTTCACGATTTCTACCCTGAACTTTAGACACTTGGGTGCCCGCTCACTTGGTTCTCTGCTCCCTGCCCTCCTCAGGCAATAGCATTCACTTTCTCTCCTCTCAGCTGAAACAAAATAAAATGTCAGCTATGCTGTGATGGGCTTTAATTTCCAACTCAACCTTGATAAATAGGCTTTTTCTAGATAATTCCTAACAAAGGAAAGCAACGCGGCCCAGACAGAATGCCAGCTATGTACGCTGCACTAAACTACTAAGACAGGGCTGATGGTGGACAGGCGCCAAGCCGACTTTAAAGAGGCAATAAACAGATGTTACAGAGACAGACGGCTGGTTCCACAGAGAGTCAGGGATACGTTGCTGAAGACCATGAACGTTTTTATACGGCTCCTACCAAGTTCACTGTGAAGTGATCGTATCATACATCAACCTTCCCGTAAGGACGCGGTCACACACCCATCACTGTACGCCAGAATGATGGAGCAATTACAAATGAAAGAAAGGTGTAGAAAATGTAAAGATGGCACAACTGTTCTTGTACCAACATCTATAAAGTGCCGTACAAACATCACAACTCACTAGAGCAACCTACCATTCTGTATTTCTATCCCATTAAGATCCAAACATTAACTCAGAATATTGACCCAATTAAGTTTAAGGGACAGTATTATTTGTAATCGCTTCCTTTTTCATGCAAGATTTTGCCTTCAGACGTCAGACATTAAAAGGGGTTTTCCGGGGAGACTAAATTGATGGACTCTCTACAGGATAGGCCATCAATATCTGAACGGTGGGGGTCTGAATCATTTCACCTACACCGATCAGCCTGTTTGTAGGGGTCATGGCGCTCATGCAAGCGCTGCTTCCCTTTCATTTCTTACCTGCTCCGCACTGTCAATCACTGACACCCTTCTAGTGGCGGTTTAAAGTATTACAGCCTTCTCCTATTCAAGTGAATGGTAGTAGGTGGTAATACAATGTGGCTGCTTCAAAACAGCTACCGGGAGATGCACCCAACCGATCAGATATTGACGGCCTATCCTGAAGATATTTCAGAAATTTATTTCAAAAAGGTAACTAAAGCAAAAAAAAATAAAAAATAAAAATAAAAAAAAACCCACATAAACCTCTAAAGTTTTAGGCTCGGAGGGATCACTCCAAGTTTTGTTTCTTGTTTTTTTTTTTTTATTTCCCCCTCCATTTCTACATTGGTGTTTCAGTGAGGTGCTGTGTGTAGAAATACTTTACCGATCCGTGTATCTAGTAGTTTTCGGGCCCAGCGCCGCTTACGTGATTTTTCCCTTTGACCTGTCTGGAGTTGCTGTGCTCGAGAAAACTGGAACTCAGGCTCTCAATGCATTCCTATGGGAGCAAAAACGAGGCTGTATACGAATACATTGAGAGCCTCCGTTCCGGTTCTCTCAAAAGCAGCGATTCCAGACAGTTCGGAGGGAAGATCATGAAAGCGACGCTGGACCCGAAAACTACTAGATGCACACGGACCGGTAAGTATTTCTACACACAGCACCCCACTGAAACACCAACGTACAAATTGAGGGGAAAATAAAAAAATAAAATATTGTGGATTGCTCCTTTAAAATCGGCAAATGAAGCATGAAATACTTCTGATATATATAAATAAATGTAACCATAGACTACCATTAGCAAGATGTACGCCAAGTATACGTTTTTTCAACTGTACTAAAACTTTGGAATAAAACCGAATGCCACAAAAAAAAACAAAAAAAAACACCATTGCGTATATATATCCCAAAGAATATGATCTTCACAATGGGAGTCACGGGTAGAAGTATGTAACAGTATAAGCATGTATGTGTCATTCATTCGTGTACGCTAAACGTAGAGTGGCCTGATGTCTGAAGGGCTGACAGACTTTTGCCCAATCTTGAGTGGGAAATCCAACGTGTCCAACTTCATGCGCTACGTAGAATTCATAAGCTTGTCGGGCTGAGTATTTTGGCCGAGAATGATTTCATTACCAGTTTTATTCAGCAAGCCTAAAATAAGCAAAATACTTGAGACTACTGTAATGACCCGTACAGAATGAAGCGTGCAGCCTGTATTATGATGTATATCGTGCTGATCAGCTACGATATCCTGACACGTGCGACTCACCAGAGCAATGTAGCATTCGTTTGTTGAGATGCAGGTCACATTTACGACTTTTCCCAATAATTCATCCCCAATGCGTTTCAGATCATCATCCTCCTCTTCACTGCTGCTTTCTTCTTTCTCATCTTCTGTCCTATGAAAAAACATGAAGGAAAACAAATGTTACATCTAGGCAGCCTTTATTAATAGGAGATCAACTCCACCAATATTTTGCACACAATGCGAAGAAGTGAAAGATTTTCTTGGGCTCATAGAAATGGGAAGGGATTAAAACTGCAATTCTTTCCCAAATGGGACTACATCTCACTTGTGGTTCCTTAAAGTTTGTTGCTTCACACAGGGGTCAGCACATGGGAGCAGCTTTACTATTCGTAGCGAGCTAGTTCTGTCTCAAATTAGCGGTATAGAGTAAACCACCCAAAAAGTGGCGCAAAGAAGAGAATGGTGTCTGACATGCACGAAATTTAACACAGACTGTGCGCCACTATGTTACATTGTGCGTACTTGTAGTCTAAACCATCTCGTTTTATGCAGTCTCAGTTTCAGGCAGTATTAACACCTTAAAGGACTGAGCCATTTTTTTATTCTTCATTTTTGTTTTTCAAAGAGCAATAACTTTATTATTTTTCCGTTGATAAAAGCAGTGTGAGGGCTGTTTTTTTTGTGGGAGGAGTTGTAGTTTCTAACGGCCATTTAAAGTAGCATATAATGTACTGGGAAACGGAAAAAAAAGTATTTGCGGGCTGTAATTGGAAAAAACGACACTAACTTTATTCTGCGGCTCAATACGATTACGGTGATACCAAATTTATATAGGTTTCTTTATATTTTACAACTTTTACAAAAAAAAAACAATTTGTTAAAAAAAAATTTTTGGGGGGGTTTCACCACATTCTGAGAGCTGTAACTTTTTTTTTCCCATGGATTGAGAGGTGTGAGGGCTTATTTTTGCGGGACGAGCTGTGGTTTTTATTGGTACTTACAACTTTTTGATCACTTTTTATTACATTTTGTTTTTTTAAAGGTAAGGTGACCAAAAAAAACCTGTGATTTTTGTTTATTACAGCGTTCACCGTGCGAGTTAAATAATTGTATATACAGACACAGCGATACCAATTTTGTATATTTTTTTTTTCGTTTTCACATTACTTTAAGGAAAAATTTATTTTTTGAATCTTTAATTTTTTTCCCCACTACTAATAAATTTATGAAACTTTTTTTTTTTTTTTACACAATCTATTAGTCCCCCTAGGGAACTTGAACCAGCGACAGTTGGATCGCTGGTACAATATACTGCAACACTAATGTATTGCAGTATATTGCTATTTTGACAGGAATCTGTTAAAGAGGCTCTGTCACCACATTATAAGTGTCCTGTCTCCTACATAAGGAGATGGGCGCTATAATGTAGGTGACAGTAGTGCTTTTTATTTAATACAACGATCTATTTTCACCACTTTATTAGCGATTTTAGATTTATGCTAATGAGTTGCTTAATGCCCAAGTGGGCGTATTTTTACTTTAAACCAAGTGGGCGTTGTACAGAGGAGTGTGTGACGCTGACCAATCAGTGACCAATCAGCGTCATGCACTCCTCTCCATTCATTTAGATCCTTATGTGCTGTCTTAGGCTGGATTCACACAAGCACATTACGTCCGTAATTGACGGACGTATTTCGGCCGCAAGTCCCGGACCGAACACAGTGCAGGGAGCCGGGCTCCAAGCATCATAGTTATGTACGACGCTAGGAGTCCCTGCCTCGCTGCAGGACAACTGTCCCGTACTGAAAACATGATTACAGTACGGGACAGTTGTCCGGCAGCGAGGCAGGGGCTCCTAGCATTGTACATAACTATGATGATAGGAGCCCGGCTCCCTGCAGTGTGCTCGGTCCGAGACTTGCAGCCGAAATACGTCCGTCAATTACTGACGTAATGTGCTCATGTGAATCCAGCCTTATACTAACACATTAACAATACTGAAGTGTTTAGACAGTGAATAGACATTCCACGGAATGTCTATTCACAATCTCTGCACTTCGTTACTGTTTTTGTGGTAGTTACAGCAGAGGAGGCGTGATCTCGCTGTAACCTGTCATTTCCCGCGTAATCTCGCGAGATTACGCTTCCTCTGCTGTAACTACCACAGAGAGTAACGAAGTGCAGAGATTGTGAATAGACATCCCGTGGAATGTCTATTCACGGTCTAAACACTTCAGTATTGTTAATGTGTTAGTATAAGACAGCACATAAGGATCTAGCAGGATCCCTATGCGCTGAGTAAATATAATGGAGAGGAGTGGATGACGCTGATTGGTCAGAGTCATACACTCCTCTGTACAACGCCCACTTGGTCTAAAGTAAAAATACGCCCACTTGGGCATTAAGCAACTCATTAGCATAAATCTAAAATCGCTAATAAAGTGGTGAAAATAGATCGTTTTATTAAATAAAAAGCACTGCTGTCACCTACATTATAGCGCCCATCTCCTTATGTAGGAGGTAGGGCACTTATAATGTGGTGACAGAGCCTCTTTAAGCCCTGCCACAAGCAGGGCTTAGCAGAGGCAGAGTGAAGACAGTCCTGGGGGCCTTCATTAGGCTCCTGGGCTGCCATGACAACCATCGGTACCCTGCGATTTCGTCATAGGGGGGCCTTGATGAGCCATTTTTCAATGCCTCAGATGCTGCGGTCGCGATTGACCTCAGAATTTGAGGCTAAACGGCCAGGAACAGTGCGATCGCAGTTCCTGGCCATTAGTCCCAGGTGTCAGCTGTAATACACAGCTGACACCCACTGAGTATGGAGCATGCTCTGCCCATGGGCGTGCTCCATACTTCCCTTTAACGCTTATAGCGTACATGTATGTGATAATGCGTCAAGGGGTTAATAAATCTTCCCAGCTGTGCGGTAAAATAGTAAAGGTTTGCTAACAATCATTTAGAAGGATACACGTAAAAGATATAGATCCAAGATTGCTCGTTATTTTACATGTAATGGGTCATTTTAAAGGTTAAAATGTAATCTGGAAACCCGTCAATCAGCGAAGGCTGCCTCATGCTGGATTCCCACGTAGAGTAAACTTTGCTGAATTTACGCAACGGAACTCTGTGCGGAAAATCCACAGCATTTATAGCAGCAGCAAAGTGGATGAGATTTGAACAAATGTCATCCACACGCCACAGAAAAAAAAAAAAGTCCAGAAATCGAACGCCATTGCGTTTTTCCCCACAGAGTTCAATGGGGAGGTAAAAGCTGCAACAAACAGCTAATATTGTGATTTTTGCAGCAGAAAGGCTGTGAAAAAAATATTGTTCCCCCGGCTGTTCTCTGTGCAGTCCGGCCTCCTGTGATGACGTTTCATCCCATGTGACTGCTGCAGCTTAGTACAGGCTGTAGCGGTCACATGGGCTGCAGCGTCATCATAGGTCGGACTGCACGGAGATCAGAGACATGTGTCGCTACAGCAACGCCAGTGAAGGGAAGTATTGGCTTTTTTTTCTCTGCTCTGTTTTCCGAAGAAGCTTGTCTGGCCGAAAATCTGCACCACAATTGGTGTGGTTTTTAGGCCAGAATTCCCTGCGGGTTGTTGGTTGGATATGCTGCGTATTCGACCTGTGGAAATATACCCATGGGGTGCAGTCAAACATAGCAGATTTTGTTGCAAAAATATCCGCGACTGAAAATCAAGTTACCTTCATCTGAATGGGATTGTTTCTGCAGCAGGTGGATGGATATTTGTAAGTTCAACTTTATGTAACGGATTTTTAGTCGCAGACATTTCTGTAACATTTGACGCGTGTGACTGCAATCTTACAAAAGGGTTTAAGATACACTGTAGGGTCATGAATCGCACACCCTTCACCACAATCAAAAAAATAATAGCCAAATCTTAGATTTTCTTAATGTCTCCAACGTCCAATCAGATTGCTAGATAAAAGGTTGTCCTTGTTTAGACCTAGGGGATGCAGAACTACCAGGCAATTTAATATTGGTGTTTAATTGTAGATGGTAACTCAGAAGTCATCTTCGCAATTTCAACCAATTATTCAAGTCACAGATGGCTTTTAGTGGAAATCCAAACTTACCCAGCGGTGCCCTATATTTATACTGCACAGAATGGGCTTAAGTTGACAAGGGAGTAATCGCTATGGTAACATTATAATTAAACAGTGGCTGGCACTCCGGTAAACAGCGCGCTGGACTGGAATTTCCCATACTTTTAGGCAGAATCAAAACAAAAGACAGGACAGCACATAAGAACCAGGATCAGGTGAGAATATTTTAAAGCCTCAAATTCTTATGTTACAATGCAGCAATGGAAAAAGAGCAAGAACAAGTTTCTATTTCACATTGCAGGTTCCTCAGAGTAAAGCGAATCTGGGAGGAAAAAGGTTTCCAGTATAAGTACATAAGTCCAGCATATCTACACTCGGGGGAGCTCCCTCCCAATACTTACATTGGATGAGACGACCTCCTTCCCCTGTTGGATTTTTTCCCAATGACAGGAGTGCCAAAATGTTCAGGATTGGTTAGTGGGAGTTGGTCCAACGTCTATACGAGGAAAAGTAGGAATGTGATTAACAAAAAAAAAAAGTTAGTTTTTTTCCCTAGAATCATAAGTTATTACCTATCCACAGGATAGGCGATCATTTTCTGATCTCTGGAACCCCCATTGATCGTGAGAACAGGGGTATCGAACCCGCAGATCCTCCTCACTGCACCTTCCATAGTGAGGAGGACATTTGAATGGAGCGAAGGACGAGCATGCACCCGCTGCGCCATTCAATGTCTATGAGAATGACAGAAACGGATGAGCGCCGTACTCGACTGCTTTTTGTCATTCCCATAGACTAGAAATGAAGCGGCAGCGCGCATGCTCCACCGCCGCTCCATTCAATATCTTCCTCCCTGCGGTCAATAGTAAGAAAGAACAGGGGGGGTTTGGGACTCCCAATTCTCACAATCGGTGGGGACCCCAGCAATCAGAAAATTATCACCTCTCCTTGCATAGGTTACGATTTAAGATTCTGGGAGAACCCAATAAATTTGAGCTACATTCAGGCAGCTTCTTTTGTATTACCTCACTCTCAGCAAAGTGCCTTTCCCCCTTCAAACACAACGATGTCCGTCTCAAAGTCCTTTCATCACCATCGTCAAAAACTATAAAAAAAAATTAAACATAAAGTCTTTATTGCTACAATGTACACTGTGCAGGCAGTCGTGAGAGGTCTGGAAAGGAAGGCCGGGTTCACACTGAGTTTTTTGCAGGCAGAAAATTCTGCCTCAAAATTCCGTTTGGAATTTTGAGGCAGATTTTCATCTGCCTGCACGCCGTTTGCCGTGTTTTTTGCACGTGACCATTGAGTGCCACGGGCAAAAACGCAGTGAAATACGCTTTCTCTGCCTCCCGTTGAGGTCAATGGGAGGTCAGAGGCGTAAACGCTCGAAGATAGGGCATGTCGCTTCTTTTTCCCGTGAGGCGGTTTTTCCACTCGCGGGAAAAAACCGCCTCCGCCTCCCATTGAAATCAATGGGAGGCATTTTCGGCGTGTTTTCCGACCCGTCAAAAAATTCCGTCTCAACAGGGCCTAAGGTTCACAAGTTTTTTTTGACTCGGAAACCGCATCGGAAAACGCGCCAAAAAAAGTCAGAAAGTGCCTCCCACTGATATCAATGGGAGGCTGAAAAAGCGTATTTCGCGGTGTTTTATGCCCGCGGCGCTCAATGGCCGCAGGCGCAAAACACCGCGAAAATTGGTGTTCAGGCAGAGGAAAATCTGCCTCAAAATTCCAAACAGAACTTTGAGGCAGATTTTCCTCCTGCAAAAAACTGTGTGAAAACCAAGCCTAAGTTCACACGGAGTTTTAATGAGTTTTTTTACGTGGAAACCGCTCCGCAAAACTCGGCAAAAACGGCCCTAAAATGCCTCCCATTGATTTCAATGGGAGGCGTCTTTTTCCCGCGAGCAGTAAAACTGCCTCGCGGGATAAAGGCTATGTTCACACGGAGTATTTTGGGGGAGGAATATCTGCCTCAAAGCTCCAAACGGAATTTTGAGGCAGATATTCCTCCCCCAAAATACTCCGTGTGAATAGCAATGATCGCGCCGTTTTTCGCCCGCGGCCATTGAGCGCCGCGGGCAGAAAACACGCTTTCTCCTGCCTCCCATTGAAGTCAATGGGAGGTCGGAGGCGGAAGCGCCCGAAGATAGGGCATGTCGCTTCTTTTTCCCGCGAGGCAGTTTTACTGCTCGCGGGAAAAAGACGCCGACGCCTCCCATTGAAATCAATGGGAGGCGTTCTCGGGCCGTTTCTGCCGAGTTTTGCGACGCGGTTTCCGCGTCAATAAACTCGGCAAAAGACCCCGTGTGAACATAGCCTAAGAAGCGACATGCCCCATCTTCGGGCATTTACGCCTCTGACCTCCCAGTGACATCAATGGGAGGCAGAGAAAGCGTATTTCGCTGTGTTTTATGCCCGCGGCGCTCAATGGCCGCGGCCGAAAAACACCGCAAAAATCGGCGTGGAGGGAGAGGAAAATCTGCCTCAAACTTCCAAATGCAATTTTGAGGCAGATATTCCTCCTGCAAAAAACTCTGTGTGAACATAACCTACTACTTCCTTCCCATTTTCAAACAGGACACATGATCTCCTCATGTAGTCACAACACACAGCGGCACTCGGCGCTCAGCATGCCTCCATTGTTTACCTGTTACACCATTCACTTTTGTTTATTTGCCATCCTCTGAAGTGAAAGATAACAGGACAAGGACAAGTGCCACATGAACTTTAGATTTACCCGTCAAACATTGAAAACATTTTGTAACTCTTCAGGTAACAATGTGGAGAATCTATACAGGGGTTCTGCAACTTTGTATAAGTCAGCTGACATATCAGATGGGGCGGGGCTACCTGAACAGCATGCGCGTGGATGAGGTATCCGTACATCCATGGACAGGCTGTGTGTATACCAAGTCTTTAACTTGGGGCCTATTCACATCTGCGTTAGAGGCTGCTGCGCTATTGTTTACAGTAAAACGACGGACACCATTACAGAAACACGACGGAACCCATTAAAGTCAATGGGTTCCGTCGGGTGCTGATGGTGTCCGGCATGTAACGGAACTAGCGCTTCTGGTATTTTCATTGCTCTGCTCCTCTGATGGAACAGAGTAACGGAAACACTGACACCGGTGTGAACAGGCCCTTATACCTTTCTTTTGGACATGCACCAGTAGCCTCAGTTCAAGATCTTCTCTCCTGGAGCATAAATGCAAGAGATTTATTAAGCAGTAGTAGGACATACAGGGCTCGGTACAACCAGCTTTCAATTATATAAAATTGGAGCACCCCCTGCAACACCTCTTTAATAGTTTTTATGTTTTGCTTGTGATTCGTGCTCGAAGATACAGGCACGGTATCTGCAGCATCTAGGAACGTGGGGCTGTATGTCCCCATCTACATCTTAACATGAGTGTACACACAAGTGGTATTCACTTATACACATTAGGATCCACACAATGCTTCTATGACAAGGCTGTGTAAGTGCAGGCAGGAAGTGTTGTCATGAGCACCTAGTAGCACAGGCAGGAAGTGTTCTAAGGAAATTGAAGTTACAGGCCCAAAACAGCTGTACAACTTAGGCTTCGTTCACATCTATGTCGGTGTTCCGTCAGACCTTTCCGATAGGGGAACTCACAGCTTTCCGTTAGCATTATTATTGATTTCAATGGTAACGCTTCCGTTGCTAATGCACTATTGATTCTGTAAATAAAAAACAAAACGGAAACCTTACAGAAAGGAGACAAATGGAAACCATTAGCAACGGAAGCGCTACCATTGAAATCAATAATATTGCTAACGGAAAGCTATAGTTTCCATTCGTGGGTTCCCCTATCGGAAATGTCTGACGGAACCCGACGCGGATGTGAATGAAGCCTAAGACTGATAAGACAGCAAAGTGTTATGGGAGTCTGTCATTTTTAGGCTAAAAAAACGTCTGGAACCGCTAGTTAGCGATAGGTTAAACGAAGATGTACATACCAGTGAGGTGGATCATAGGGTAAAAAAATAACTTATTCTGCCGCACGCCATATGCTAATTAGGTTGGCGTGTGCTTCATCGACTCCTCTGCCTCCTGCATACGACTGACGGCTCTACTGGTCTTGATCGTGATACAAGCAGAGCCGTCAATCAACTGCAGATGGGAGGGGCGTGTTTAGAGCTCTGGATGCTGGGAGCTTCCTGGTTCAGCAGACTCTGCAATCTAATTAGCATATGGCGCCCGGCGGAATAAAAGTATTTTTTTTTACCCTGACGCAAGCCCTATGATCCACCTCACTGGTATGTACCTTCCTTTACCCTAAAGCTAACTAGCAGTGCCAGCTATTTGTTAGCCTTAAATGTGCGGACCTAGAATTTAAATATTCTGTGTTTTAGGTCCCAATCGTGTCAGATTGAAGGGTTTTGACAGTACCCAACTTATCTGAAAGGTTAAGGCCTCATGCACACGACTGTAGCCATGTACACGGCCGTGATTTTCAGGACGGCCGGCCGCGGAGTGTCACCAGCGAGCCATCGTGGGCCGTGCACATGGCCACGTCCGTTATTTTATACAAGCCTGGACCACAGAACACGGCCGTAATAAGACATGCCCGTTCTTTCGGCCGTCCAGGCTCCTGGGCCATGCATGGACCGTGGAAACCACTGTCGTGTGCATGGGCCCATAGAGACGAATAAGGCCGCAATTCTCACGTGGATTTTCGGGGGAATTGCGGCCGCAAAAGCACGTTCGTGTGCATGGGGCCTAACAAGAAAAAGTTACAACATTCTTGCAAGCGTAATAATAATTCTTTAGTTATAATGTTGACTGATCTTCCTTGGAGATTTAGAAAATAAACCAATCCAATAGTCCAGACAATTTGCACGTTTATCATCAGAATGGTGACACGGGTGCAGGACTGAGTATTAGTGACACAGGCCCGGTGTCAGCACAGGTATATAATGAGATGTATGGCTCATACTCACCCACTGTATACCAGCTAGCATCGGTCAGCTTGCTTATAACTGCTTCCTGGGGAGATCCATCGGGGGCTTTCATTTCAACTGTAGCTCCAACCTGCAGCAAGAGACCAATATTCTACATTACTGTCCTGACTGCATTATTATAAACTCCGCCTAATCGAACAGCATCCAGGCTTGTAAGGCTCTGTTCACACTGGTGGTTTCTGCCTGCCGGGGGTCCGGTGTGTTTGACAGCAAGAACAGCGAAATCCTGATAGAAACGCGACGGACCCCCACTATAAGTCAATGGGGTCTGACAGATCATGGCTCAGCCAAGAACGAAAGCAGTGATACTAATGTGTATAAAGTCTAGAATTTTAATACAAACATTATTTCTACATCCAGAATTTAAAGGGGTTGTCCAGAATTAGAAAAAAACATGTCTGCCTTCTTCTAGAAACAGCACCACACCTATTCACAGGTTGCATGTGGTATTGAAGCTCAGACCCATTCACTTTAATAAAGCTGTGCTGCAATACCAGACATAACCTGTGAAAAATACAACATGTTTTTCTAATCCTGGAGAACCCCTTTAAGTTTATATGGCTAAGCTACTTATTTTCTCAATGCATAAATAAAAAGCATTGTTCGCTACTGGAGACAATATGTTTTGCCTCCCCCACTTCTTACATTAATAACAGCTGACTGGAGGGTGCCCAGCAGCAGCAGCAGGGCACCCCCACCCCACATCACGATCAGCTCCATCGTCAGGGGACCTTTCAAACGAAAAAGGTTTGTCCAAACCCCATATATGATTTACTAACATAACCAAGTTTCACGTATGGTTACAATTAACCTTTTAAGTGTTAACAAAAAAAAAAAAAAAAATATTCAAAACAATGCCCAGGGTAAGAGAATAGTGGACGCTGGTAGCGGATCGCATCCTTCCCTGGGGTCTTGCAGGGACTTGAATCAAGGCCGCAAGTGAAGAAGTGCTTACAGCTGACCTTGCAGTCTTCTCCCTCCACCTCTCCTCCCCAGTGTCCAGAGCATGCCATAATATAATGAGACATCATCTCATGCTCTACATGCAAAGGAAAGCTGGAGGAGCAGCACATTGTAAGCATCAACATCTGGAGCTTGTAAACTGCCGCACCATCACTGCACCCAAAAATACTGCAAAAACATATTAAAGACACAAAGATATGTCATTATAGACGCTGAAGAGTTCTAAGAAAGGTTCCTAGAACTGCGGTTCTGCAAAACGAATTATGATACTTGTACATTCATGGCACACAAAAAAAAAAAAAAGTAACGCTGCAGTTAAAAATGTGAAATATATGTGCATTTAAAAAAAGCATTAAAAACTGCACTATGTAGACCAGTTAGGTAGGCAGGCTCATCCGCTCTCTCTAGGTATTTTTGCAAAAATCTGATTAATATTGTAGTCCGAGATGGGAGACTGAAATTCTGGAACTTCCCTATCAGTACCAATCCATCTATGAGCTGAACATCTGAGTGTGCGAGAGACCGGTTACTATGGAGCTATGAGCGGACAGATACAATCCTTTCACATGAATTTGTCAGACGGCACATCCATAGCAACCAGTCTGTCTCAGGTCACTCTCAGCTCTAGAACAAAGTGTGGTGGATAAAGGGCAACAAGGCTTGGCAGGACCTTTTGGCAGACGGAGATCAGATTTGAGCGTCAGATTTTTGATTAAAAAATAAATAATTTAGGTAGAGAGAAACACAGTAAGAAGTAAAGATGCCAATGTATTTTCCCTAGTTGTCTTCATATAACAATACAGTGCTGAAGATATCTGGACAACTATATGACATGTTACAAGCAACTTCCTAATCATCATCACCCCCCCCCTTCCGAGACATTTTATAAACCTCGAGATGTTGTTCACCAAAAATATACCCACAGCGAGTTATGCCTGCCCATAGTCAGTGGGTTTAAATGAACTTCTCGCCTGATCCTGGGGATCACTGCATACGTTCTTATCCATGAAGGTGGGACGACAGATGTGACCGTGTAAACAAATCCGGCTTCATTTTAACTGGACATTTGACATAACGACATCATAGTTGGTGGGGGGCTGGAGCGGGCTCCATACACCGTAGGTGTCAGCTGCACTATTACACAATATCATCAGACAGGGTGGCCATTGTAAAAAACGACAGAATTGCTGTTTTTTGGTCACCTTAGCTTCTAAAAACTGGATCAAAAAGTCTCATGTGCCCCATTAATGGTACAAAAGAAAAAAAAAACAAAAAAAAAAAAACAGCTCACCGGAGAAAAACAAAAAAACCTCACATCGCTTTATCGACGGAAAAATAAAAAGATAAAAAAGTTGTGGGTTTTAGAATATGGCGACACAAAACAAATAATTTTTTTAAAACAAGTTGTTTTGTTTTTTTTAGTCAAAGAAGTAACTCATACAAAAACATAAACGTGGCATCGCCGTCATCGTATTGACCCAAAGTCTAAAAGTTATCACATTGTTTTTACAGCACGGTGAACGCTATAAAAACAAAACCCAAAAAACAACGGCGGTATTGCAGTTGATTGCTGTATTCCACCACAAATCACTTTTTGCCGTTTGTAGTACATTATATAGGACAATAAATGGGGACGTTAAAAACTGCAACGCATCTCGCAAAAAACAAGCCGTGCGGTGGAAGGAAGTTAAAGGGTAACTAAACTTTCAACAAACTTCTGAAATGTTATAGTGACATGTCATAAGTTTTGATCGGTGGGGGTCCGAACACTGACACCCCCATCGATCGCTAACACAAAGCAGTAGAAGTGCTCGTGTGAGCCATGAGCCGCTTCATTTCTGATCTGCTTTTTTTGGAAAGCCTATGTAACGGTGCGCCCATAGACTTTCTATTGAGTCCGTACACCACTACATTGGCTTTCAGAGAAAAGCCGATCAGAAACCAAGTGGCTCAGCGCTCACCCCGCTTCATTTTTGCGATTGGTGAGGGTCTCCGTGCTCAAACCGATCAAACCGTCTGACATGTCACTATGACATGTCAGAAGTTTGTTAAAAGTTTAGTTACCCTTTAAAGTAAACCAGGACAAACAAAAAACACACAAAATGCATATTATTAAAACCAGAGCATGACACAAACGTACCCTTAATGGCCCTTTGACTTGGTCATCCTGTACCAGTTGTGTGGAGTGGTCTTGTTTCAGAGTGACCTGGAAATGAAGCCACAATCAGATAACTATTTTTTTAATGCCAACACTGTCAAACACAGAACCTTGTGGAGGAAGGAAGACGAGTAAATCAATTAGAGGTCTGAAAATCCAATTATGGAGTAACTGGCACAGGCGTGAAGAGGTGGGTCACTGGGAATACACCGCTGGCATTTCAGAACTAAGTAGATGACAAGAAGTGCCGGGTTATATCGAATTTTATGGGAAACTTTATTATATTGTCCACAAATCATCATACCAAGTGTATTAACCATTGCTTAGGAAGCTCTTACTAAAATGAGCTAACTAGACAGAAGGCCGGTCACCCCCACAGGGGCATTTAAAGGGGTTATAACAATAGGTCTATATGGTCAAAACATTGTAATATACTTACACGAACATTGTAGCTTTTTTCCTGTGCCGCTGGTCCTCCATTGCTTACAAGTGAACGTGACGAAATGACTACGGTGACTATACACAACAGGGCGACACGAAGGACACAACAACTGCAGCGGGCAGGGATTGGCCGCTGTGGTGATGCGACGTCGCTGTGGTGATGTGACGTCGCTGTGAACGTCACATCATCATGTTCACAGAGTAAACGGGGAACCGGCAGGTGCAGGAAAAGAGCTGGATTATAAAAAGGTAAGTATATACAGTTATTATTTGTAGGTACAAACAATGTGGCCCCTGGAATACCGCTTTACATTGGTTGCAATACTGCCAACATGCGACGGTGCACATATCCTGCAGTATCTAGGACATACAAAGTACTCATTTAAAAAGGGTTCTGCAGTCTTAAGACCATTTATTCAACTGAATTCTAGATGGTTTTTATGTTTGCACCACAACACCGGTTCCACAGATGTCGGAGACAGTCTAGTCTGATAACTGGACTCTGGAACTGGCTGGAATACAATGATGGGAGTTGCAGTTAAGCCAGCAACAATTCCGCACTATATAAAGAATTGTGGTGACCGGATAGAACCATCCATAGAACACAGCAATGTGAACCCCAACACTAGAACGCATACATATGGCCCTACTATTGTATTGTACAACATACCTTAACTTTCACCAGCCGTTTAACGGTTTTAATCTTTGCCTCGCAGAAGGCACCCCGGTATTTAGCACTGACATCGGTCCCCACTGTTAGGTAGGCAGGCTCATCCGCTGCCTAAAAAGACAAAGAAAAATGTTTTTTGTTCCATGTTTTTTGGATGGGTGGAAGTATAAATGCAATTACCATATGATGCAATGCAGTGAGTTCTGCCCTATTGGGGGGGGGGGGGGGGGAGAGGGGGCAAACAAAAAAATATACAGTGTATAATAAAAACGTTCAGTGCAGGAATAGAAGGGCGAGTTCAGGTGCAGCAAAAAAAAATACAAAAAAAATGCTGCAGATTGTTGCGAATTCGGATTTTCACTACATATGCAGCTGAATCCATGGCAAAATCTGCATGTGCTGCAGCGGATTTTTCTACGGATTAAGGCTTCATGCACATGGCCGTGTCTATAATCACGGCCCGCGTTTGCGAGCACGGCCGGCCGCCGACTGCCGCATTTTCGTGCCGTGCTCCCATACAAAGAATGGGAGCGAAGCCCGTACAAATCGAAAAGTAGGACATGCTCCAAAATTCTTGGCACAGTTACCTTTCCGTAGCGATACGGAAAGGTGTCTGCGGCAAATAGAACCGGGCGGGTCCGTAATTACGGAGTTTTGTTACGGTCGTGTGCATGGGGCCTAACTGTGGATTTTTTCCGGTCTGTCGGAACCCACCCATAGGCTGGACTCACACACAGTGTTTTGCTGCATTTTTCGTGGCGTTGTGCAAGGTGGTTTTTTTTTTGGAGCGGCCAGATGTAACATTATATAGTAAAATATAAAACGCACCACATACAACTGCATTTTGGTTTGTGGCACTTTAGTTGCTTTTTTATGGACAGTGGCGTTTTTTTTCCCAAAAGCAGAATGCTCTGGGTGTGGAGTTTTGTTCTGGTATTTTTCATATAAGTTTCTCTACAAGACTTTAAAAAACACGAGTACAAAATACCACCAAATGAAAAACGCCACCAAAAATGGTCAGAAGCGTGTTTTTGGGGGCATTTTCCCCCCAAAACGCAGCATGCTCAGGATGTGGAATTTTTCCATAGGTTTCTTTATAGCACTTAAAAAAGCCATAGAAAACGCTGTTACATTTTATAACATTTTCCATAAGTTTTAAAACACCAGAAAAAAAAAATACAAAAATGATGTGTTTGGAGGAGGCCTAACAGCTCCAAAAAACCCAGCAGAGCCATGACATCTCGTACGTCTTAATTCTCGCTATACACAGACTGCTTTATCAGAGGCTCAGGACCCCCCCCCCCCCATGCCAAAGCATGCGGCCGGCCGACCTGATCTCTGCAGTCCTCGCAGGGTGTATATAACCAACACAACTCTACTAAATTTCAGCAACTTATTATTGATTTCTAGCTGCAATAAAAAGGAAACCAGCACGATACTGCTGGAAAGAAAACCTAAACTTTGGCGCGGTGATATATTTTTTGTAACAATAATATAAATTCCACTGCTATGGTCGGTAATGTAATCATGGAAGACGGCTACATCAATGTTAGGGCTTATTCAGACGAACGTGATACACGTCCGTGCAACGCGCGTGATTTTCACGCGCGTCGCACGGACCTATGCTAGTCTATGGGGCCGTGCAGACTGTCAGTGATTTTCACGCAGCGTGAGTCCGCTGCGTAAAACTCACGACATGTCCGTTCTTTGGGCGTATTTCGCGCATCACGCACCCATTGAAGTCAATGGGTGCATGAAAATCACGCGCAGCACACGGAAGCACTCCCGTGTGAGGCGCGTGATTCGCGCAACAGCAGTAAAACACTGAATGTAAACAGAAAAGCACCACGTGCTTTTCTGTTTACAAACATACAAACATACTGTCATAATGAAGGCGGAGGCGCGAAAATCACACAGCCGCGCATCATATGGTGATGACACACGGAGCTGTTAAGTGCCTTTTGCGCACGCAAAGCGCCACATTTTTTGCGTGCGCAAAACGCACACGCTCGTGTGAGTCCGGCCTTACATTGTGCGGTCACTGGGCAAACCCTTCACCTCAGGACACCTATCAGATGATGAGAAGCTAGCGGTTGCATCTAGTGGGCATACAGTATGATAATGAAACAGCATGCATGGGCCTGCTCAGCCATATATTTAGTAGTCCATCTTATAGAGGTGTGTATGGTGACATATACCAAAGTGTCAATGAAAGAGGAAGCGGAAATAAAAAAGAAGCGTAATTATCACAAGGATACAGGAATATGGCCGTATACATGAGACGTCCGAGCCCTGACTTCTGAGGGATCAGCTGATGATCTCATGTGTATGGGGGTCTCCTGGCTTTCCCCTGACTTTAGATGTAGCGTTGAGAAGAAGGATCGGGCATTCTGGATATTAACATGTCCGATCCTCGGTTACCGCGGGATATAAGCTGCGGTGAGCGGTGTCTGAACGTAGTTATCCCCAATGTAATAAACACGCACAGACGGCTGAGCCCAACATGCACGTTTATGGTGTCGTTGGGAAACAGCGGCTAGCTCATCTGTATGGCCGCCTAACTACCCACACTGAGTATGTTACAAACTTAAGGGCCATATGGGCAGTGAAAACGAGGGCCGGTCAATGAGACAGCTGGTTGATCAGTGCTCGTTTGTTCCTGTCACAAGAAGCAATGATTGGTTATCTATGGGAAGGAGCTACTGTTACTACGATAATTCGTTCTCACACAATTGCATCATATAGGCAGCACATCTCCCTGCTTATACAGTGACATGTGCTGCAGACAACGATTAAAAGTAATGCCGCATAAACGATACGATCAACGAGCGTTTGCCCGATCATTAGGTCGTGTCTATCGCTCAGTTATTTATATTATATACAGAAGTGGAACCTCGATAATAACACTAAACAGTAACTCAATGTATTCCAGATTAGGACTATTTTAGAAGTAGAATATAAATATTAACCATACAGAAGAACATTAGCGGGTTTCCTACCACAAAACTTCACTACAGAGCCTTCTGTAAAGCCCTAAAATAGTCACTTTGTGCCAAACACCAATAACCACGGAGGCCGCCGCAAGTAACTACAAAAGAGCTGTAACCGAGACGTCTCTACGTCGCACAACTTGTACGTTACAATAAATAACCAAACAAATCTAAATAAGATTACGAGGAAAAGCCAAACATCATAGGAACACGATGATGGTCAACGCAGAAATTTAACCGGGTTCAATGGAAACAGAGCATTAAAGTCCTCCTGCACGGCCCGTCCTGGGCCGTGTAAATGAGCGCCGATCAACGATACATTGTTGATCGGCGCTCGTTTGCTCCTGTCACACGGCACTATGGATGGGGACGAGCGCTCGTTACTCTGATCGCTCGTCCCCATCCATTATTATCATGTCGGCAGCGCGTCCCTGTTTGCACAGCGAGATGTGCTGCCGACACGATAATATTTCAGTTTTTTAAAATGATACGATCAGCAGATGATTGAGTGTTTGCTCGTTCATCTGCTGATCGCTGCCCTGTTTACACAGGGAAATTATCGGCAACGAGCGTACTAGGAATGAGTGTTTGCCCGATAAGTGGCCCATTTAGAGGTGCCCCAACAATGTAATATATAAATGTGGGTCTGAGCGAGCTGATGGCAGGGACCGAGATTGTAAACAGGAGGATGTTTGATTACACAGGCTCGATCATGGGGATGGAATAAGTGCACAACCTCCTATGGACAGATCCTACGCCTATGACTAGTAAACAATATCTCCCAAGCATGTGTAGCTGTGGCCCCTGAAATCAGTGTACGGGGACCCCGACGTTAGATCTCATCTTGCACTCAGTTAGCAATGCTCTGTCTAATAAAACCCATTTGATTTACAAGTAGTCTAGACAAAAGGTACCAAACAAGCAGCTGCGAAAGCTATACACAGCAAAACAGAGACAACTGACAGAAGCAAAAGTTAGCTCCAGACAACGCAAGGCATCCTGACAAGAGCAAGCACTTTTATGTACGGAGTAACAAGAACCACAAGAAAGAAGCAGTTCAAACTGACACGTCTAACTCTAGCGACAGCAAGCCTAAAAAGCCACATTGCCAAAGTCAGCATGTCCAAATATCCCCAGCGCCTTCCCGCCACCGATAGGCTACGAACAAAGTATATACAGACGCAGCAGCGTGGACGGTCATTAACCTGCGCGAACGTAAGACCAGAGATGACGTACTGTGAGCTGTGCCAACTGGAATACTCAGCTCTGCTACATCTGTATACGCAGATATAGAAGATACGTGGTGTTTAATGTGTCAAACTGAATCGAAACAAAAAACTACGTGTATGACCTCCGACGGAGACGGCCAGCTTCCATGGGACTGCCGAAAAACAGACGCAGTGCGTTACTGACCCCACCTAGACGTTAAAACGCGGCAGCCGGGAAAGCAGCTCTTGCAGAGGGTATTAAGGCCTTACCTTCATCGTCCAAGGTTATTTGAGGGATTCCAGCTCGAAGATTTGTCTTCACTACAACTGGAAAGAAAAGACAACACACAAAACGTTAGAGGAAAGTGATCTACCCAACCAAGTCATGCCCGCTGCTGCCCACCAGAAAACACATTGACCGACCATATACACACTCAACAATACCCATCTGTGGTTGTACAGGGGGGCAGAAGTGACGTGTGATGGACATGTGCCCCCCGCTGCTGCTACGGAGGTATTGCAGGTGACCATCCTGGTCTCTACAGAAGTGCAGAAAATCAGAGTAGTCACCGACCAAGTGCAGCGCTGGTTGCCGGGCAACAGCCTGAACTTTTCCCACAGCATAAATATTACTCATTAGGAAGCCTGGCGGAATAAGGCGACAGCGACCACAGCGCGACCCGCCGCCACCTGACGGTCCTAGTTCACAAAAGTCAGCGTAAATTGTATGCCACTGCGCCCGTCCCCCGACAACGACTTCTACCAGAGCTATGGCACCACAAAAATAGGCTAAAAGAAAAGAAGGGCACATTAACCCCTTCAGGTCCGGCTCGTGTCAGAAGGAGGAGAAGTGCCAGGTCTCTCCAGGAGTGGGGGGGTTTCCTGGCATGATCAGGGTGGTCTGGAGGAGAAGAGGGGGGAGCCGGGCTTTGTGAGGAGAGAGGGTTCTCCTTTCATCCAGACGGCGGAATGTCACGTCGCCATTGCTCGCTAGATCCGTGCACTGTGTCAGAGCTCTTCACCCCCGGCCGCACTGCACCCTCATGCGGGCGCGCATCCCCCCCCTTTGTAGAAGTTGAGCGAGTAGACAGCGGCCGTGCAGAGAGTCTCTCTCCGTCATCCTCACATAGGCATCCCGCTGCCACCCGGACCAGACACCCCATATGCCAAGTGCCCCCCCCCCTCTCCCGTCAGATCTCCACAGAGCCGGCTACACACACTTTCAAGGTTCCTCGCACTTCATTCACCTTCTTCTCCTTATCCCCCCGCATCTTGACGGACCGCAGCCGCCGACCATTCAATTCCCAGCCCAGTCACATACCTTCAAACTCTCGCCTGAGAAGTCAGCTCTCGGCCAAGCCGGATGCCCCAAGCTCAAGGATCCCGCCCCCTTAACCACCACCGTTCTCCCTTCCCTTCAACGCACCCCCAGACCATAAAGTTACCCCAAAAAGGATGAAAGTTTCACTCACACACTCGGCTCCTACAACTCCCCACTTGCACGGAACTGCAAGCAATAAACGAAATAACAAGCTGTTGAGCAGAACCAATCCTTCTCCGAAGACCATTGGCTCATCCTCATGCCGTGGGGAGCAGACACAGCGCCTGATTGGTCGGAGGACATAAAACGCTGATTTGCTGCGCGAATGAAAAAATGTTATTGGCTGTCTAGGATACAGGTAGACACATTCTGTTTGCTCATTGGTTAGTTCTGATCATTGCTGCTCATTGGACAAATTACAGAGAAGACAGCCCCTCTCTAAATGTGATTGGATGTCTGCAATCCGGATGGAGTTAAATGAACGCTGATTGGCTGGATGTATTGAGCGATGAAGCTGTACCAGGCATACAATTGGCTGCTCTGTTTCCTGGAAACGGAACTAAAGCCGAGTTTAGAGTTAGCTGAAAGGGCTGCGCAAGGGGGTGGGGACTTATGCGCGCTTCGATTTAGTGCGCATGCGTCTGCCAAAGGGCTCAGCGCCATTTTGTAAGGGGGATGTTTCCCATTTTATGCTTAGACGGGCAGGAGGAGCGAGCAGTGCGGGAGACGCAGGACTCCGGGAGAGAGCTAGACGCCATGGAGACGGGCAGAGTTGCCTTTATTGCTGTCACATCAAGACCTATACAAGGTGTGGACGTCTTAGGGGTATGTACCGGTAAAACATTCGCGTCTGACGAAGCTCAGAGGTCATATGAAGGCTGTGACGTTGTTGGCAATGGTATCCATTTGCTGAGGTGACATCAACAGCGTCACAGGAAGTCATGACTGTCAAAGGCGCTCGGCTTCCGGGTTTCGTTAACCCTGTGTTGTATGAACTTGTGGAGAGTGGGAGAACAGCTGCTACGTACAATAATGGCGGACAGTCCCTGATGTACAGACGTCGTTCTAGAGACCGGCTGCGCGATGTATGGTTGTACTTTTCAGTTTACATTGGAGGAGATATATCAGAACTGGTGTACAGGGAAAGATAAGCAGTTGCCCATGGCAACCAATCAGCTTCCACTTCTCGTTTTGCAGAGGCCTTTTAGAAAATGAAATCCGTGACCTGATTGGTTACTATGGGTCACTTCTCCACTTTTCTTTTGCGCCTTCTTTGATATATCTTGCCCAATGTATATTAATGTTTTATTACCAATGGGGAGACAACACTGCATAACATTAATGTGTCAGTATATGTTTTAGTATTTTCCGATTTTGAGGCTGTGTTCACACGGAGGAATTTTTGGATTCCTCCCATTCATTTCAATAGGAGGCCGATGCTTCTAGCTGGGTTTTTTTTTGTTTTTCTTTTAAAGTTAGAGAAACAAAAGAAGGTCCTTAGGGCAGACTCCAATGTTCTTATGATGAAATGTTACCATCTGTGGATGGCTATAAGGAGGTCCTAGACATAATGACCTGCTGACAGCTATTTTTCTTGACATGCCCATAAAAGATCGGCCTAGCGCACATGTTTACTGACTTTGGCAGAGGGCAAAAGAGGCTGCAAACACGGGAGACCATCAGACAGAAGGCAGAGATGTGAGATTCTGCCAGCAAAAAATTCATGTTGATGCCTGCGTTTATTTTTAAGAGTGAATATTGACAACCAGTGTGGCTGTCATTAGTGTTAATAGCAAACCTGTAACTACACGCTCATCAAACTTCTGTAATCAGCGCTCATTGTCAGGCTGAAGACAACTCACAGAACGTCTGAGCCCATCTTCAGCCTGACGGGGAGCGCAGATCACAGCTGACGATGCAAAGTGCTCAGCCAAATGCTTCTGCAACTTCGTTTCAGCAACGGTGGGGGGTCTCGGTAACTTTACCCCCACCGACCCAAACTTTTGATATGTCTCTGACATATCAAAAGCCTGAAAGTGTAGTTACTTTTTAAAGGGGTACTCCCAACTCAGACATTAAAGTGTAACTAAATGCTCGACAAACTTCTGACATGTCATAGTGACATGTCAGAAGTTTGGATTGGTGGGGGTCCGAGCACGGAGACCCCCACCCATCACTAGAATGAAGCAAATGAAGCCCTCGTGTGAGCGCTCAGTTGCTTCATTTCTTTTCAGATTTTTCCGGTAATAAATGTATTGGAGTACGGGCTCAATAGAAAGTCTATGATCCCGTACTCCGATACATCGGCTTTCCAGAAAAAGCCGAACAGACACGAAGCGGCTGAGCGCTCACACGAGGGCTTCATTTGCTTCGTTCTAGTGATGGGTGGGGGGGGTCTCCGTGCTCGGACCCCCTCCAATCCAAACTTCTGACATGTCACTATGACATGTCAGAAGTTTGTCGAACATTTAGTTACACTTTAAGCTCGGCTGTTTCTCCCATAGAAATGAAAGGAGTGAGACGCAGCCATGTCTCCATTCGTTCTCCACCTGGATGCTCCAGCCTCCTCTGACTGGGACCCGCATCTATTGCACATTCATGGCATGTCCTGTGGATATGCCATAAATGTCTGAGTTGGGAATAACCTTTTCGGCCACGGCACATGTTGGGCATCCGAAGATCGCTGTGCACATCGCAGCAATGACAGCCGCTTGACAGTTGCAAGAAATCCAAAAAGTTTAGCTTTCTTGCGACTGTCCTTTAACTTGCAGGTCGCAACGTGTCACATTCATTTAGATTACTGCAATGTACTCAGTGTGACACGGACGAATGACCTGCGGCACAGCTAGAGTCGCCGTCCTAGAGAATAAGAAAATAAACTAGCTCAGGAAATGTAATAAAATAAGCCAAACATTACTCGCCTACTATCCCCTGCTGCTCTGGTGGTCCATGCTAATCTATCATACTTATCCTACAGCGATGACGTGACGCTCACCCATGTGACTGCGGCAGCAAATCACTGGCCTCAGGTGTGACGTTCTGTTCTTGCATCACCACTGAGGCCAGTGATTGGCTGCAGCGGTCATGTGGAAGGAAGATACGCCGTGCCTGCAGGAAAAGTAAGTGATCGTCTGGGTCCACCAGTGAGTTTTGTTTTTACAGCCCCTTTAACACCTTCCCGACCGCCCACTGTCTTTTGGCGTCGCTGCAGATCAGGCTGAGCGCTCGTGTGAGCGCTCATCCTCTAAGCAGGAGCTGTAACTTACAGCTCCTGATCTTAGAGCAGCCTCCTGAACACAGCTGGGGTCGGCAAACATTCGGACCCCAGCTGTTTAACCCTTTGATTACCGCGGTCCGTGACCGCGGCATGATCAAAGGGAATTCCCCTCTTTGATTGCATCACCGGGATTCCAGTGATGCGATCAAACACTGGGGAATCCCTCTGCAGTCAGCCCTGGGGACCTACAAAGGACCCCATGGCTGTCTGTTCCGTGTGCCTGCTGTTCGGGCACACTATGTGCTGCCCTATCAGCAGCCTGTGTCATAGTGACACAGTGTAATGTATTAGCGTACAGAAGTATGCTAATACATTACAAGTAAAAAATAAAGTTACAAATAAAGTTATCCCTTGATGGGATTAAAAAAAAAAAAAAGTAACAAAATAAATAGTCCCAAAAAGAGTCTTTATTTTGCATTAAATACACTTTATTGCCCCTACACTAAATAAAAACAAAAAACCTACGCATATTAGGTATCTACACGACTGTAATAACCTGAAGAATTAATCTAATGGGTTATTTAGCGTAAAACGTGAACGGGATGAAAAATAAACAAGAAAACCTATTCCGAGAATCGCTTTTTCCTATATTCACGCTGTAAAAAAAAAATTTTTTACCCCCAAACTGTGTGGGGAAAAAAAAAATACTATTTCTCTGGCATAAAACAAGGCCTCATACAACCACGTCAGTGAAAAAATAAAAAAGTTATGGCTGCTGAAACGCAGAGAGGCAAAAACAGAAAAATTGAGCTGGTCATTAAGGTCTTTTCAGGCCCGGTCATTAAGAGGTTAAGAGAGAACTGGTGAATTTTCTTTGGTCTCTAATGGGGGTTCTATCGGTTGTCACCCAGCTTTCCTAGATACAGACATAACCAAGAAACAGCAGAATATTGAATAACTTGATAGATGTACTTGTATTTACTGGTGTGTGTAGTTTTCTTTGTTTTTATATAATGCACTCGTGCATGTAGCCAGTGTTTTAGTAAAATAAATCGTCTATTAAATCACTAAGGGGCTGGGGGGCAGCTGTGCCAGACGTCTCTGGGATTGCTGCTATTTGGTGGTATACAGAGAATCTGACCAGTAGAATGACGAGGTGGACAAATCTCATTAGCCCAGTAGCCTGAAAACCTTCTACTAGTATCTAATTTTTTGGTTGTCTTGTATTGAGTTCTGATTGGCTGAGAAGTCAGAGAATGGCTAGTAAAGTCTTAGTTGGCAGCTCCTGCTGAGACTTATCCTCCGTCTATTGCTAACTGTAGGACACACTATTTCTTGCAATGTTTTGTCTTGGAAGTTTATTTTCTATATCCCTTTCGAATGTATTCTATTAAGTCAGACTATTTTTCAGATAACTTGAATTGTTACAACATAGAGCGAGCATAGCATCGAGACGAGGTGGTCCGTGAGCGAGGACCAGGACTCCTCCGGAGAAGCCTCCAGGCATACGGCCCTGGTTCTACTAAAGAAACACAAATGGGAAGGATGAGCAATGCATCAACCCGACGTCTGTTGTCCGCTCTGAGCTCCATTACTAAGAGACTCTTCTACGTATGAGGACTGGGATGCTGAACGACGGCAGCTAGTGGTCTGGGCTGACTTGGATAAACCTTATGGATGGCGCCGTCCAGGTATTTTAGATGTTTTAAAGGATTGTTTTACACCATAGTTTGTAGATTCTGGATAAAATAAAATAGCCCTTTCAATGCCTTACCGGTTTCAAAGTCTGCTTGCTGACAATGAAAGGAAAGTATTTGACTTACGTTTGTGAAACTGTCATTTAAAGAGGCTCTGTCACCAGATTTTGCAACCCCTATCCTATTGCAGCAGATCGGCGCTGCAATGTAGATTACAGTAACGTTTTTATTTTTTTTTAAACGAGCATTTTTGGCCAAGTTATGACCATTTTTGTATTTTTGCAAATGAGGCTTGCAAAAGTCCAAGTGGGCGTGTATTATGTGCGTACATCTGGGCGTTTTTACTTCTTTTACTAGCTGGGCGTTAGGAATGGGAGTGTATGATGCTGACGAATCAGCATCATCCACTTCTCTTCGTTAACGCCCAGCTTCTGGCAGTGCAGACACACAGCGTGTTCTCGAGAGATCACGCTGTGACGTCACTTCCTGCCCCAGGTCCTGCATCGTGTCGGCACCAGAGGCTACAGTTGATTCTGCATCAGCGTTTGCAGGTAAGTAGCTACATGGACTTACCTGCAAACGCCGATGCTGCTGCAGAATCAACTGTAGCCTCTGGTGCCGATGTGTCCTCGCTCGTCCGACACGATGCTCGTTTTTTAAAAATAAAAACGTTACTGTAATCTACATTGCAGCGCCGATCTGATGCAATAGCAGATAGGGGTTGCAAAATCTGGTGACAGAGCCTCTTTAAGCAGTAAGAATTTCCATTCACTGACAGAAAGCGATTAAAAAAAATAAAAAATGATGAGAAACCCAAACAATGAGATCACTCAATGAAAAAGTTTTAGTACATGCAGTCAGTAATGTCCTTTAACACCATATACATAAGAGGTTTGAGCTTTTCTAGTGCTCAGTTACTTTACCTATATTTCTTAAATTGTAACTAAACTTTTAAAGAACTTTGGACCTGTCCTAATGCATATCAGAGGGTTTTGATCGGTGGGGGTCCAAGCACTGAGCGCTGAAATGAAGCAGCAGAAGTGCTCGGGCAAGCACTTGTTTCTGATCGACTTTCCTCGCAGCAATGCACGGATCCGTTTATTTGTCTACTGAGCCTGTACACTGCTCTGAGGAAAGGCTATCAGAAAAGATGAGGCACAGCGCTGGCCTGAGTGCTTCTACCGCTTAGTTTACGCGATCGGTGGGGGTCTCAGTGCTTGGATCCGCACCAATCAAAACTTCTGACATGTCACTAGGACATCCACAGGATATGTTGAAAATGGGTGGTCCCACACCTATCTCTAGAGCTGGGCCCCCTAAACCCTGTTCTACCTCTTTCTGCTTCCCCCGGCCACTTTCTGACTATATGGCCAGGAGTTACAGAAACCGCGTATCTCGCTGAGTTACGCTGTTTCTGACACTCCCATAGTAGTTAATGGCAGTTACGGAAGCAGCGTAACGCATAACTCGGCGAGCTACGCTGTTATGTACTGGTCGGAATTCACCTTCTGCTGCAACAGAGTGGGGTTTAGGGGGCCCCGTTCTAGAGATGCGTACGGGTTCCAAAAGCGGGACCCGCATCTGACATTTATGCATATACTGTGGCTATGTCATAAATGTCTCATGGGAGACCCCCTTTGTTATAGTTACCCTCTAATGTATATAATCACATTCCAGGGATACCTACCAGAAAATGTAAGGCCTCATGAAAAAGACTGCAGTCCGCAAAACCATGGGCCTGTTAGATTTGCGGCCGCTGCACCGATACATGTAAATCATGGCGTGTGCATGAGGCCATAGTATAGAATGGGTCCGCAAAAATGTGGATAAATTGCGGCCGCAAAAAATTTGGCATGATGCCTTAACCCCTTAGTGACCACCAATACGCCTTTTCACGTGATTCACTAATGGGCTTTAGGCTAGGCTGACGCCTTTTCACGTCAGCCTAGTCTAAGTCCTGCACGGGTCTCCCGTGCAGGCAGGAGCCGGGGCTCTGCTGTCTGACAGCTGAGCTCCTGCTCCAACGCCCGCGATCGAAGTTTACTTCGATCGCGGCCGTTTAACCTGTTAAATGCCGCCGTCAATAGCGACCGCGGCATTTAACTTTGTTTACAGAGGGAGTGCGCTCCCTCTGTCACCCATCGGCGGCCCGCGAATGAAATCGCGGGTCTCCGATGGGGTGTCATGGCAGCCGGGGGCCTGATAAAAGCCCCCAGGTCTGCCCTGGACATATTCCTGTTAGGACGCGCCGGAGGCACGTCCTAACAGATTGCCTGTCAGATTTACACTGACAGCCAATAATGCTCTGGTATACGAAGTATACCAGAGCATTATAGCAGCGATCGGAACATCGCACAGTAAAGTCCCCTAGTGGGACTAATAAAATCAGTCATCAAAGTGAAATAAAGATTATTAATAAAAAGTACAGTAAAAAAATAAATAAAACCATTTTTTCCCATAAAAAGTGGTTTTATTTAGTAAAAGTGTAAAAAAAGAAAAAAGTGCACATATGTGGTATCGCCGCGACCGTAATGACTCCATTAATAAAGTTAATATGTAATTTAAACCGCAAAGTGAACACCGTAAAAAAAAACCGCAAAAATCCATGGCGAAATTACAATTTTTTCCCATTGCCCCCCAAAAGTCATAATAAAAATGAATCAATAAGTCCCATGCACCCCAAAAGAGTACCATTCAAAACTACGTCTTGTCCCGCAGAAAACAAGCCCAAAAAAAATCACTACATTGATGGGAAAATAAAAAAGTTACGGCTCTTGGAAAGTGACGATGCAAAAGCAAATAATTTTAGTTCAAAAGTGTTTTTATTGTGCAAAAGTCGTAAAACATAAAAAAACCTCTACATATGTGGTATCGCCGTAATCGTACCGACCCATAGAATAAAGGTAACATGTTATTTACGTCACATAGTGAACGGCGTCAATTTAAAAACGCATAGAACAATGGCGGAATTTCAGGGTTTTTTTATAATCCCCCCCCCCCCCCAAAAAGGTTAATAAAAGTTAATATAAAAATTATATGTACCCAAAAATGGTGCCATTAAAAAGCACAACT
Organism: Rhinoderma darwinii; assembly: GCF_050947455.1. NCBI lineage: Eukaryota > Metazoa > Chordata > Amphibia > Anura > Rhinodermatidae > Rhinoderma > Rhinoderma darwinii. The sequence continues at coordinate 64,490,258 of NC_134698.1, read as the reverse complement.
AATCCTTCAAAAAACAAGTCCTCATACAGCTATGTAGACGAAAAAATAAAAACGTTATAGCTCTTTGAATGCGACTATAGAAAAACGAATAAAATAGCTTGGTCATTAGGGCCTAAAATGGGCTGGTCACTAAGGGGTTAAAGAGTCTTCAATGTGGAGATGTGAATGCCTGCAGTTACAGGCCTGAGGCTACCGTACTGTACCATTCAGATGACTTGTCCCCTATCTACCTACTCTACCTTCTTGGATGCCCCCACTTGCATTCAGTAGGAATGTTCAAAACTAGACTGGCAGAAAATGACTCCTTTCCGATATACGCTGTAACCAATGGAAAAGACTTCTGAGCCAGCGACTAAAGCTTGGTCACATGGTATGACGGCTTCAGTATGAACGGAGAATGAGTTTCTCTTCTAGCAGAGCTGCGTGTGTTATGCCACCAATTCCAATATGTCTATTTCCCTTGCTTGTAGGGACGGCTTGGAGTCTATGAAGAACTGAAGCCCTTCTGCCTACTGCTCAGATGCCTCCTATCTTTAAGAGGTCAGGTAAAGCTCAATAGGTCTTGTAGGATGCACAGACTTGCTTTTTTTTTTTTTTTTGGTTAGACCTTGTTCTTGGCAGTTTTTACTGGCAACTCCATTTTTTATTTTTTTTTTCCTCTGTTGCGATTCGGTGCTGTTTTTGACAAAGTGCGCTAGGAACACTGACAAAACAGCTGTGTGAGCAAGCCCGTAACGCTTTACATCAGGCAGGGTGGATATGTTACTGCGCACTGTGTGAGCTTAAAATCTGGTATTGTCATGTATAATGTAGTACGTATTAAGATAATAAATTCAGACAAGTAAGGCTGGGTTCACACGACCTCTTTTCAGACGTAATGGAGGCGTTTTACGCCTCGAATTACATCTGAAAAAACGGCTCCAATACGTCGGCAAACGTCTGCCCATTGCTTTCAATGGGCTTTACGATGTTCTGTGCCGACGACCTGTCATTTTACGCGTCGCTGTCAAAAGACGGCTCGTAAAATAACAGCCTCGTCAAAAGAAGTGCAGGAGACTTCTTGGGACATTTTTGGAGCAGTTTTCTCAGACTCCAATGAAAACAGCTCCAAAAACGGGCGTAAAAAATGCCGCAAAAAACGTCCGAAAATCAGGGGATGTTTTCCCTTGAAAACGGCTCCGTATTTTGAGACGTTTTTGACTCTACGTGTGCACATACCCTTATAGTCTATAAACCAAAAATAGATTCAACAAGCAGGAGGACAAAACAGGGGAAGGAGAGACAGAAAAAAGGGCACAGGGTATTGCATGAACCAGCATGGATTCATTTTGGAGAAGTAGCAACATAGTCATCCCATTGAGCCCGTATAAGAGATTTTTATTCGGTTTTTTTCTTCCCTTGTGGGTCAGCTTTACAGTCAGAGTGGTGAATTAAAAGTTCTGTAATGTTTTAATAAAGTTTCAAACTTGTTTTCCCCAATGATGAATGTGTTTTGAAGTTATTGTGATAATGTAACCTGCTAGAAAATGATCCACTAGCTGTTTAATTCTAGTTTGAGGCCGGGTTCCGACATAGCGTAAACGCTGCAGAATTTCTGCAACGGAATGCTGCGTAAATTCCGCAGCGTCTACAGTAGCAGCAAAGTGGATGAGATTTTGAACATCTCATGCCCACGCTGCGGGAAAAAACTGCAGCGTAAACATAACTTGACCTGGGGTTCGGAGTTTAATTCCGCAGCATGTCCATTTATGCTGCATTCTTGTTCATCTTCCATTGTGGGTTTTCCTCATTTGAATTCAATGGGGGGTGCAAAACCCACAACAGAAAGCCAAGCGTTGCGGTTTTTGCTGTGTAATCACAACGCTTACGCCACAAAAATCGCAACGCCAGAAGAAAAAAATTAACATACTTACCCAGAACGCCCTCCTTCATGCAGTCTGGCATCCTGGGGTAACATTGCGTCCCATGTGACCGCTGCAGCAAATCACAGGCTGCAGCGTCACATGGCCTGAAACTTCATCCAGGGAGGCCGGAGCGGATGTCTGAGAAGGGAGGGAGCAAATATAAACTACTTTCCTCTGCAGCGGAATTTCATTGTGGTGTTTTATTTTATTTTTTCCCCCGGACAAAATGTCCTGCTGGTTCCAGGTCGGACAAGCTGTGTGATATTTTTTTTTTTTTTTACGCAGCGTATCTGTCCCGTGGGAACCCAGCCTAAAGGTTAACTAAACATTTAGCAATCTTCTGACATGTCATAGTGATAAGTCAGAAGTTTTGATTGGCGGGGTTCCAGGCACTGAGACCCCCACCGATCGCTAAAACGTAGCGGCAGAAGCACTCGTGTGAGCGCTCCGCCGCTTAGTTTCTATTCTGTTTTTTTCCAGAATGCCGATGTAGCTGTGTATGGGCTCATAGACTCTATTGAGTCCATACACGGACTTCCATAAAAAGCTGATCGAAAACTAAGCGGCTCACACGAGTTCTTCTGCCGCTTAGTTTTTTAGCGATTGGTGGGGATCTCAGTGCTCAGACCCCCACCAATCCAAACTTCTCACATGTTATAGTGACATTACAGAACGTTTAGTTGCACTTTAAGTAGGATCAGACTGGTTTTTGTTTTTTTTGTTTTTTTTTCCTGCTAAATGTAATCAAAACCTGCTATGGATACTGCACTTTATTGGCAATGCCTACACCAGTTCGACAACGGACTGTAAATAGTAAGTTGGCATCAAGTGACACTTTACTAAAGGAAAAAAAAAATTGATGTTTATGTATTACACATTTTTATGAATTTTATTAAATGAACCAAAGACACAACCTTGACAAAAGTTTAACCCTGCAGGGTGACATGAGTTTAGGTAAAGTAACAAAAATGACATAGCACGTCATGGCTTAAACAATAGCATGTTTAGAACAAAAGAGCATAAAAGTTAAATTTGAGTTTTCCTACAATTGAAGGTGTACCTGTTTTTATCTTGGGTAATGGTGTATCTCACCAGATTTATTGTCAAGTGTTAATAGAGGGACGTGGTAAAGGAGATCAGGGTGTGGACAGAATAGTTACTTACAAAATAGGACTCGTAACTCCAACAAACAGGTTGCATTCGGTAACTGATTGAGAATTAAAGTTTCGCCTTCCAATGATCCAAAATATATCTGTGTACCATCTCCCAGTATCGTTTAGTCTGAGCACAGCTCCATACTCCGTGCCACAAATTCGTCAGGGGGGTGTTGCATTAGGGACAGCTCGTAATGCGATCGGGGAAGGACTGCGAAGGTAAAATATTAAAGCCATATATGGCCAAATGTATTAGTTTAAAATAGGTTTCCCTCCAGCTCTCGTTCACTATCACCTTCCGTACCGTCTCCCAACCCTCCAATATGGTCTCTCCTATCGCCGGATCTTGCGTCCATCGTTCCCATATTTTGAACATAGCCCGTGGGCGGACAAAATAATCCCCGGGTGCACTATACAACCTCGAGATAGTCGCCCGAAGAACCGTTGGGCCTATGACCTCATCCAGAGTATGAGTGGTGGCTTCCTTATTCAAATCTCTGAGCCTAGAAGTACAGAATGACCGCACCTGGAAAACTTGTAGAAAATCTACATTAACATTAACATTGCCCTCTAAGGAATTGAGTTTAGCTCTGATTTCCGACCCTGTTAACCATCTCCTTTCCTCTTTATGTATAAGATCCCCTGCGTTACTAATACCTGCTTCCCCCCCAAGAGGCAAATCTATTCCTACTGTCTACTCCCAGCAGGAATTCCGGGTGTCCCCACAGCGGCATGTGTTTGGAGAGCAGGTGAGGCAAGCCAAAACATTTTACGAACCGCTTTCCAGGCTAGGACTGTATCTCTCAGGACCATGGAGGTTTTGAGACGGCACGGAAGGGAGGCCACTCTACAATGCGATACGACCCCGGGTCAAGAGGATCCTTCCCCTTCATGGGCAGCACCTTTTATATGCGCTATTTTGGCCTCCGCTGGGAAAGTACCGGTCTTTAGTAAAATATTATAATACTCCACTAAAATGGGGCTGACTTCCTCTCTTAGTGACTTATAAAATTCTCCTGTGAACCCATCCGGCCCCGGGGCCTTTCCGTTATGTAAGGTCCTAATTGTACTCGTGAGTTCCTCCACCGTGATTTCTGTGCTCAACAAATCGTTCTGCTCCTGCGTGAGCCCAGGTAACTTTACCTTCTCCCAAGAATTCCCTACCTTTTTGGGGGTCAATGTGCGTGTCTGAATAAAGGGCTTGATAATACGTACGCAGAATAGTGTTAATTTTTTTTTCGGATCCACTGTAGGGATTCCGTCGGTGTCTCTAAGGGATACAATGTTCGACGGTGCATACCTCCCCTTCGCCAGGCGTGCTAATAATTTGCCCGCTTTGTTGCCAAAGCGCATAAGGTCAGCATCAAATTGAGACCGATAGATGCTTTCTCTTTTATCTAGCCATTGATCAAACTGTCGCTTGGCTTCACTCCATGCCTCCCCCAGAGACGCAGACGGATGTTGTAAAAATGCCGTATATGCGCACCTTAATCGCTCGCTTGCCGTCTTGTACCCCTCAGTGGTCTTACGTTTCAGATTGGCCATAAATTGTATAATTTTCCCACGAATTACCGCTTTGGATGTACGCCAATACAACGACGGGTCCGTACGATGTGACGCATTATCCCCGTCAAATTCCGTCCACCATCCCCTTAGTTTTTGTAAAAAGTCCTCATCCGTCGCCAGAAAGGAGGGAAACTTCCATATAAAATCCATTCCCTTAGCTACTGTGTCGGCCAGAGTAATGGTAATCGGAGAGTGGTCAGAGATGACAAGATCTTCTATCGTCGCGTCGCATAATCTGCGGGAAAAAGCTTAGTTCACCAGTAAGTAATCAATACGCGACCACGATTGATGCACGTGCGAAAAGTGAGTATACTCCCTAGCATCAGGATGTAAACTCCTCCAGGCATCCGCAAGGGCAGTGTGTCTCAAAAAGTCTGGCAAGATCCTATCCCTCTGTTTATGCGAAGCGGCCCCTACACTTCTATCTTCCCTAGATGACCTTACAGTATTAAGGTCTCCCCCTAGTATCAATAAATTAGTGCGATCCTGCTGGAGTTGGGCTTCCAATTGGTCAAAAAAATCCTGAGCTGGCCGCATTTGGTCCATAGACATTATGGATACTAATAGTTTCCCCTGCATGCTCCACCGCTAGATGAACCCAACGACCCTCATCATCACGTTCCTGGGACACCAATGTGAAAGCAACATTTTTATGTATCAATATTATAACTCCCGCCTTACCATCTCTTGCCGGCGAGCCAAAAACGTGGCCCACCCAGAATTTTTGTAGATATTTAAATTCTAACTCGGTAAGGTGAGTTTCCTGTAACAGGGCTACATCTGGATGCAATCTCTTCATATGTCGCAAGAGTTTGGTCCGTTTCTGTGGGGATCTAAGCCCCTTGACGTTCCATGAGACTATTTTCATGTTATTGGACTATGTCTAAGATGAGCTAAGGTGTCAAAGCCGCGATCGGTTCGGGGAGTCGGATCCATCTTTCCCTAATCGCCATGTATAAACATAGAAAACATGGCCAAAACACGGCCTATCAAACAAAGCTAAACTCCAACTCAAAGCCAACAGACCTTGTTGAAAAGGAATATAAAAAACGCCTGTGCCAAGGGCGGTCACCCCCTAGTACACATTGGCATAGGAGACTTCACTTTTTTCTGTTGTGCACTAACCCGTCCCTCTCTCCCCCTCCCTCCCAGACCTGCGTAGCCGAGATTACAAATCACTTATCGTGACAAAGCTACACCAGCCCTTCACCGACCACCCATCTCTTGCAGCCGATACCTGGTCTTCTATCAAAGGGTCAAACCCTTCAGCTGCCGCTCAGATTACCACGTATCAGATCGACCTGAACACTGCTTCATTTCAAAGTTCCCCCGAACAGCTACCCAAATAAACCCCTTAAGGAGAAAACCGGCCTTGTGAAACTCTGAGTAGCCCACAAGTGAGCGTACTTAGAACAGGCCCTAACTCTGATTCAAACCCCCTGCAATGTAAATACAGCATTATATCAGAATGCATACATTTTGATCTGAGGACATTTGACAGACTAAAATGCTGTAGTAAAAGACAGACCTATGCAATCATCAAGCATTATCTGCAATAACTGGCAACTTATCTGCTAAAGATCGGATCGGAACCTGCGAGTGGTCTACAGCGTCCACAGAACCCTCTCTCTAAGACATAAAGGTCCTGAAAACTTCGCTCTTCAATCAGGAGACGTGGACCTGGTGCAGTCCCGTGGCCGTCTCTGCGGCTTCGGAGAATCCCCTCTGTTCCTGGATCTTCCTCCGCGTTATCTTCCGGGTGTGGGTAGTAAAGCTTCTGCCCAAGTTCGCTCCATATCCAAGCGACTCCTTCCGACTTCTCTTGGCTTGCGACGTGGGCTGTGTTCTGGATTGCGTTGCTCCTCGTGCGGGGAGCGGCTTCCACATAGCTCTGCCCGCGCGTCCTCCGCCTCCTTCGCTGTGGTGAATGTCGCGGTCCGGCCGTTCGCTTGAAACACCCGCAAAATGGCTGGATATTGCAGGTTGAAACGTACTTTCGCTTGGAACAGCTCGGTATAAATCTTGCTGAAGGAACGCCTGCGCTTCGCGACATCCGTAGAGTAGTCCTCAAAGTAGCACTTTCATGCCCATTATCTCCAAGGGTCGAGATCTGCTGCGATATGCCTTCATCATTGCCACCTTGTAATTGTAATCCAACAGTTTAAAGATGACTTGTCTGGGGCGATACGAGCTGCTGCTGGAAGATTTCTAGGGTCTGGCGCCACCCTGTGCGCACTTTCCACCCGACATGGACGCTGGAGGCCCAATGCTGCTGGCAATGATCTCTCACATAGACGCTGCAACTCAGAAGGGACCACCGCTTCTTTCAGACCCACAATTCGCAGGTTGCTCCTCCTGGAGCAATTTTTCCAGATGCTTCACCTTGTCTCCCAACTGCGTAGTATTTGACAACAACGCTTTAAGTTTTTGGATTGCAGGCGTTCATTTTCATCCTCTAGCAGCGTTACCCGTTGCTCTAATTCATTAGTCCTGGACGTTACTTGTGCCAGATCCACATGCATGCGGGTAAGAGACGCTTGCACCGTTTTTTCCAGCGCTTTTTGCAGGTCAGGAGCTATCCGCTTAGCCACTTCATGGGCCAGTGATATATAATCCACAGGTGCTGGTTGCAAAGAGGCTATGGGCTCTGCCTGGCTTGAAATCGGGGACAGGAGCTGGGGCTGCAGCAGTTCCTCATCCTGTGAATACAGCGGGGGAGCAGTGGCGGGAAGCGCTGCCATCTTACCTCCCCTGTCCACGCCTGCGGCTCGATCCTCCATGGCTGGCTTGTGTGCGCTCCGGAGGAGGTATCGTTCCATATACCCCCGGATACGTTCCTGTGTGCAGGGCCGGTGTCACTGAGCTATTTTTCGCCACCGAAGTGACTTTTGCAGGTGAGCAGGCTAGTCGGGAGCGGGAGCTCAGTCACACGCGTCCTGCATCGCTGGAACCGGAAGTCAGGACAATTTTTAAATTCCAGTGGGATCGTTCTAGAAAGAGTTAAAATAAAAGTTTGGGGGGAAATATTGTGTCCAATACAAAGAAACTTCAAAAAAAAAAACTTAGTTGTAAAACCCAAATACATCCTTTATAGCATGGAGCCACTTTATCTGGGACTGGTCTATAATGAATGTAATGGAGGGAGATCCTTGTATTATCGAAATAAATATCAACTTGCATCAGAACGGACAACAAAAAGCAGAAGCAAAAAAATGCTGACATGTAAAGTAAGGTCTGTGTGTACATGGCAAAATAATTTAACCCCTTCAGGTCCAGACCAATTGTGTGCAATAGTTTCAGGCTGACTTGAACATGCGATCATTTCATTGCTGGTACAATATACTGCAATTATCATCTATCCACAGGATAAGTGAGGATTGTCTGATCGCTGGGGACCTCTAGCCATTGGGGAGAACAGAGGTCCCAAACCATCCAATCCCCCCCCGTGTTAATGTGATTGAATGGAGTGGCGATTGAGCCTCCATTGACTGTCCATGGGACTGACTGACAGCCGCCAAATACTGTATTTGGCGGTTTCCGGCATTACCATAGGCTTTGAATGGAGCAGCGGCGCATATGCTCGACCGCCACTCCATTCAATGCCTTCCTCACTGTAGTGAGAAGGAACACAGGGTTCGAAACTCCGTTCTCGTGATCGGGGGGGGTCCCAGTGATGGGGTCCCGAGCAATCGGACAATTATCACCTATCTTGTGGCTAGGTGATTGTCGATTCTGGGAATACTTGTTAAAGTTACTGAGCTAGCAATATTGAGGTTTGTAGCTGGAGTTTGTTTTTTTTGTTTTTCTATTGGAGTTTTTCCTATTGTGGTATTTTACAGTATACAGTCTATAATGTCACACACGTGTAACAATGGCACACTTTTGCCCCCCTATTATGGCCACACATTAGAGCTGCAGTTGTGCCTTAATGACCCCAAACTTTTTGTCCTGCAAGCTGACCAGCTGGGTGCTGGCTGGTGCCCCCTGGTCATATACAGGTGCAATTAACTAACATTATCTTCTTGTGGCCTATGTTGTGAAGTTACCCTGAAAGATTAGTCTAGTGTTCTACATATAAGGATACATGTCAGCAGGATAGAGCGTGCTGCTCGAGAAATGGAAGGCCACAAAAGATGGAATAATCCGCCTGTGGACTTGGCTGAAAAATCTGCAGCACAATCTGCATGCAAATTCTGCTGCGGATTCTCCCCTCTATAGTGAAAGGAGTGAAAATCCTCAACCGTAACTTTATATGCTATGGATTTTAAAATCTGCACGGCAGGTCAATTTCCATTCGGAAAAATTCTGCATCGTGTAGCTGAGATTTGTTCAAATCTCCTCCGACATGGCAGGTACTGCAGTTTTTCCATCTGCAAAGCTGGACAAAAACTCTGCAGTGTTTCCGTCCCGTATGGACACGGCCTAAGAAGAAAAGCGATGTCTTGAGAGAGGGAAGTCAGAAGTAAATATTGCCTACAGAACCTTACCGGGCAGCACGCAGAACAGTGACAGGTTGGCCGCGAATTCAGTAACGTCTCCACCTGCTCTATGAAATGCAGATTTAAATACATGAACCATTTCTCAGCTCACATTTACTTATGACCTGTGTATGTTGAGTAACTTTGCAAATACTTTGTATCCTGTAGAAATCTTGGGTTACTATAGACTTATGATTCTGGTGGCTGCCGATCAGCTCCTAAATCATTTACAATAACCTAAGGGGAGGGGGAGGGGGGGTATAGCTTTCAGAATGCAGGACAGTATTGAGCTATAGGGGCTGCTAAAAGTTCTGTCAGATCTGTTCTGATGTAATATGTGGTCCTAGTCTTTATATTATATCTAGTAGGTCTGTTCTATTAGCCAGACGACACGGGGGGGAAAAATGGTGCCGTTTGGTTAATAAGAACACAAAGCATACACTGGACCCGTGTCTACACAGCAGCCTGCCAGTCACTGCAGGGAGGGGTGAGGTAAGGCAAGGGGGCACTTTCCATGAAGATGCCGGACTCATAACAGAGTACATGGGGTCGGATCCATTTTAAAGGGCATCTTTCACCTCTAGATACCCCCTAAACTAGGATAATTTGTGAATGGCTTAAGACACTGATTCTGAACCTGCAATTTATTTATTTTTTATCTTTCTACTCCCTTACATCCGTCACTTCAAGCCTGCAAACGGGCCGGGTGCTTGATGATGATGTCGTCGTCCTCTTCCTCTCCATAATATCACCGAGGTTTAGTCCCTCTATGTATCCGCATGCAGCGCGTGGCCGCTTTCCGGGCTTACAGCAGGGGATGCAAGTTAGTAGAAAGATAAAAATTGCAGATTCAGAATCTGTGTCTATTCAGCGATTTACTGAATATTGTAGTTTTAAATTGTGCTGTTCTAGATGTAAAGTATAGGCCCCCATATATCTTAGATGGCTGCCTCTTATACGTGACAGCAGACTTTAAATGTCCAACTTCATCAGTTCTTCACCAGTGCGTTAGCCCATTGGTCCAGGCCTGCAGCTGCGCGGTCCAGGCCGTTCACATGAGTGGGTAGACGGCTGCAATACTACTGCAATGGCAAAACTGCTTGTGAAACGCCTGCGCCTCTCCCTGTGGTTTGTTCTTACAGAATCCTTTCTGTGACCTGTTCATGGGGCTGATTCGATTTCGCTGCATTGTGAATAGTTTTTCTTTTGCATGTTTGGCATCATCTGTTTTTAGCTTCAATCAGTGCAGAATAATCCATCGCTGTATAAGAGAGGACTTGCTGCTCATGTTTCACAGGCAATATCCTAATACTGTAGTAAGAAGTTTAATGATTCTCCTGGCGGTTAAGGAAAGTTTCATCACGTGAAATGCACTCGATGGAGATGAAGTATTTTATGGTGGTCTTGTGCTTTAGAATTAGCATTGTATGGAGGTTCGGATATGGCTTGAGGGGGTTACGGCTAGGGGGTGTGTACATTGATACGGTAATGTAAAGTTGTCGGTCTCAGTTCTGTTGCTTATTGGCTGACAAACCCACAATTGTGTTTACTACGGGTATGTTCACCTGCTTTTGGGTCTTGCTTTGTTTTTGGTAAAAATGTCAGGAAAATATTTTTCCCATGTGAGTTTGACCACAAGGAAAAATGCAGCATGTGAATTTGCGCGTTTAATCTGCCTGCAGTGGTTCACATGTAAGGAACAACTACGGCTGTTACATAATTGAACGCTAGGCCTAAAGCCAAGTGATCTTATTTGTGACGTCGTGGCTTCTAAAATATCTGTAGCTTCCGAGTCGTGGAAACGGCAAAGCGCATTTTTTACGGCAGAAAATGGTGCGTAAACTGCTGTGTTTTTCCCAATGTTAGGAGATGGTGACATCCTCTGAAAAACGCAGCAATTCTGGACACTATCCGCAGCAGGAATTGACATGCTGCAGTCCGAAAAATTCACACCGCAGGTCAATTTCTGCTCTGGATTTTGACGCATTGTGTGAATGAGATTTTGTTATCTCATCCACTTTGCTGCTACTGTATTCTGCTGCGTATTTTCCATCCGAAATGCCGGATGAAAAAAAAGTTGCAATTAAACAGCGTGTGGACGAGCCCTAAAGGTGTTTGGGTTTTTTTTTTGGGGGGGGGGGGGGTGTGGTTCTGACGCTTCTTACTTTATCGGCAAACAAAAGGTATGATCCAGCGCTACATGAAGCAATCTCGGGACTTTAAAAATCCACCCTGCACATAATGTTTAAACAATAAAGACAAAGGACCGGGTTTCAAACGCCAACTGCGTTCTTGGTGATAGCCGTGGCTTTATGACTCGCGTAGATCTGTTGGTGCAAAACTGCTCTATTCCCAGTGCAGGTACAGATGTAGTGACAGTGTTTTGTGGCAGCGCAACTTATTGGTTTGGTTCAACCACATTAAAGAAAAACTTTAGCATGTAGACGTTCTCTCACGCCAAACCTACTCCATCCACAAGCCCCCTTACCCATGTCTAAAACATCTGTACGCCCTGCTCCTGAGCGGTTGGTGCCATCTTTTCAGTCTGATCTGGAGTACTGGCTGCGCTCGTGCTGCCCACGCTACCACTATTATGAAGGGGACTACGCTGGCTTTATGCAAGGATGTTCAGGTTACCGAGCACCAGCCCTGACCTTATTTATTAGAGATTCTGAAGGACACTAGTGAATACTTACAATGAGAAGCCTTTAGTCACTATAGCGGGGTATATAATATAATGTTTCTACAAGGTCTGCTCCAATTGAAGGTCATTTTATAAAGTTGCAGCCAGTGTTTTGGTGCAAGTAGTGAAAACACTCTAATAAAATTTTTTAAAAAAAAACACATTGATGTGTTGGTCCATTAATCTGTCGGTGTATTCTCCTCGCACTCCCACCTCCTCCATTACTGCGTGGCATTAGGGGTTGCTGTGGTAACGCTGTTTTCCCTGTCCCTACAGGGGGCTGCCATGTCTCCACCTCTAAAACGTCTGTGGGTGACGGAGGAGCCTCACGAGCTACTTCAGGAAAGAGTTTACTATTTATAGCATGAGGAAGCTTTTTAATGTCTGCTTCTCTATTGCTTGTGCTGTTTGCAAATCCACACGGACTCTGTTGCCTCTGGTGGGCCGGCGTCCTGTGTTTTTTTTACTGTGAGCAGCTGCTTACGAGAGAGGAGCTTATTAGTTGACCTTGGGTCATAGCCGGACACTTGGTACATTGAAAGGCACAGGTGACTTTGTACCTAGTATTGTATGATCTTCCTTTTCTTACAAGAACCGTACCGAGGCATGAGATCAAAGGGGTTTTCCATTTTCAGCAAGTTTTATTTTTGTTTGTATATTGAAAAGTATACAGTTTGCTATATATATATATATATATATATATATATATATATAAAAATTCTGTTTTCTGCTTGCTGCTGTTTAGTAGAAACATTCAGTGTTTACTTCTGGTGGATACAATTCTGTCCATGGTCGTGTGATGGACACAGGTGCTGGGATCAGAAGACACAGCTCTGATACACATACTGTAACATATATAGGAAGGCAAGAAAAAGTTGCAGTCTAATGTCGGGCATCGGTGAGGCTCAAGAGGATAAGGAACGGAGTCAGGTAAGTATGATCAAGGAGATCTTTATTTCAGAGGACAACGCGTTTCTGGACCGGACCGGTCCCTTTGTCGGGTCAGTATACACTGGACGCACACTACACGTGCGTCCAGTGTATACTGACCTGACCAAGGGACCGGTCCGGTCCAGAAACGCGTTGTCCTCTGAAATAAAGATCTCCTTGATCATACTTACCTGACTCCGTTCCTTATCCTCTTGAGCCTCACCGATGCCCGACATTAGACTGCAACTTTTTCTTGCCTTCCTATATAGATCTTGTCCCAGATACTAAGGAATTAGCACCGAGGGACCGCAGTGGGTGGCAGCCGGCAACCTACAGTTTTTCTCCTCAGATATAGTCTCGGAGGAGCGTCGCCATTCCCTCATCTTTTTTGCTGCACAACACATACTGTAACGAGCACTGCACCTGTGTGTCCATCACATGACCATGGACAGAATTTTATCCACTGGAAGTAAACACTGAATATTCCTTATGAATGACAACAAGCCAAGATATTAAAAACTGTGAGGAATGAATACAGACAGCATATTGGAAAATAGTATTGTTTTTTTTTTTTTTTTTTTTTTATTATGCAAAAATAACATTAATTTGCTGAAACCGGACACACACGACCGTAGAATTAGTCCGTAATTACGGGCCCACTTATTTCTATGGCCGGCTGACACCTGCCTGTATATTTACGGAAAGGTGTCTGTACCGTGGAATCCTTCCGTAAAAAATAGGACATGTCCTATTTTTTTTCTATTTTACGGACCGTACTCCAATACTTTATAATGGGAGCACGCTTAGCAAATGCGGACGACTGTCTACGGGTGGCCGTGCCTGTAATTACTGACCGTGATTACGGGCACGGTCATGTGCATGGGGCTTAGAATTTACACTACAGAATGCCATCCTACAATTCAGGCATTGTTATTGCTTTACTAGTGCCATGTTAATGCAAAATCAATGACGGTTTGCCTATTGCTCTGTAGTTTGGCGCTGCACAGACTCCAAATTCCTGTGCGTGTGAAGCCTAACTCTCTTGCAGTTTTGGTAATCTAAAGCTGCGCCATACAACCGAAGGCTAGATTCACACAAGCGTATTCTACGGCCGTTAAAACAACGGCTGTCACACGGACCTATGTACATCAATGGGGCCGTGTGAAGGGTCTGTTGAAAAATAGAACATGTTCTATTGTCTTCAGTTTTCACAGATCCCTCGATAGACCCAAGTCTATAGCGATCCGTGAAAACGGAACCCGCACGGGGCCATCGGATGTGAAAAACTTCAAATTTTTCACATCACTTTCCCCACATTTGTCAATGTAGCCTAAGGGTTTTTATTTTCTCACCGAAGAAGCTAAAATGTTATGTTTTAGCTACTGGAATCCGTGATCTTGGGTTGTGCAGATTGATCTTGGAAATACTGGTTCTCCGTTTGTACTTGACAGCTGTACTAGGCAAAGGAGAGAGAAATGTGGCCTTTAAGGGGTGGAATGATCACCGGCTAAGGCTTCGTTCACACCTGCATTAGCGCATCCTTTAGGAGCCGTTGTCGCAGATCCAGTCAAAAATCCTGAACAGAATAGTGCAGCATACTCTACTATTGTCCGGTAAAATGATGGAAACCTGACTGTACCTATTAGGCCTCATGCACACGACCGTAAAAACTCCCGTTATTACGGATCGTAATTACGACCCCTAATAACGGGCTCATAGACTTCTATTGGCCACGGGTACCTTCCCGTTTTCTCACGGGAACGTGCCCGTGCCGTTGAAAAAGATAGAACATGTCCTATTTCAGGCCGTAATAACGGCACGGACAGTCCATAGAAGTCTATGGAGCTCCCGTAATGACGGGTGGCTACATGTGTGCACCCGTCATTACGGCAGCGTTGCTAAGCGACGTCAGTAAATAGTCACTGTCCAGAGAGCTGAAAGAGTTAACTGATCGGCAGTAACTCTTTCAGCACCCTGGACAGTGACTACCGATCAGTATAAACCTGTAAAAAATAAAAATAAGACGTTCATACTTACCGACAACTTCCTGCTTCCTCCAGTCCGGTCTCCCGTCCGTTGCCTTGGTGACGCGTCTCTCTCGACATCCGGCCCGACGTCCTGGATGACGTTTCAGGCCATGTGACCGCTGCAGCCAATCACAGGCTGCAGCGGTCACATGGACTTCCGCGTCATCCAGGGATGTCGGGCTGGATGTGAAGAGAGGGACGCGTCACCAAGACAACGGCCGGGTAAGTATGAATTTCTTTAACTTTTATTACAGAAAAGGCTGTCCCTTCGCTCTATCCTGCACTGATAGAGAGAAGGGGCTGCCGATTAGTGCAGTGCTATTTTGCCGCCAAAAACGTGCTCGTAAATACGGGTGGAATACGGGTGACACCGGACCCATATTTACGAGCACGGGTTCGTAAATACTGGTGCAAAACGGGTGGAATACGTGTGACACCGGACCCGTATTTACGCCAGTATTTACGGGTGGGAAAAAATACGGTCGTGTGCATGAGGCCTTAGTCAGTATTTTATTTGGTTGGTGTTGATGTTTGTCATGCAATAGATTCTGCGCTTCCAGTATTTTCATTGTTTGGCTCCTATGATGGAGTAGAACGCACACCGAATGCAGATGTGAACGAAGGGTTATACACGTTATGGGGGAAGTTAACGTTCATACGCCAGCTTTCTGGCATAGAAATGTTGCTTATGGCCCAAAAGTTGCAAAAATTACGTTTCCCCCGTTCTTGCCACAAAAAGGCAGCGCTTGGGCCGCAAGTAGTTTACTACTTTACTGCTAAGCTCATTTACTACAATTTACACAAGAAATAGGGAGTTAATTATTGCGCAAAGCTGCGCCCGTTCCCCGCTAGCATGGATTTCATTTAGTGGTGTATGGACAGCCAAAGATGCGACACAATTTTTATTAAGAGGCCCGTCCGTGCCTCTTAATTTGACGTATGTTGCTCTAGCTTTTTTTTTTTTTTTTTTTTTTAAAGAAGATTGGCACAGTCTTACCCCCCCCCATGTTTTATAATCCTCCCTCTTGTACTATGCAGGAGATCACTCCGTGGTGTAGGGGGTTGGATTATTTCCGTGCGTCTCGCTGTTGATCCTGTGTGGGTGACTTGTCACTTCACTCTACAAATCTTAGAACAATGTTGGTGAGTAACTAATACCAGAGCTTTCCTGTGGCGTCACGCGCCTCCCTGCAGATCCGCTGTTGCCGAAGCATTGTGACATTCTCGCTGTCGTCACTGGCATGTGGCTTGGCCAGCAGCAGTACAATGTAGATTTCAGTGTATTCCCCAGACGCCTCCAGGCCATCACACCCATGCTGAGCATTGACTGCGGCTCAACATGTGGCCTGTATATCATGCTGCTCCTTTACACTATATAGTAGTGACTGCACCTGTCACACTACATGGCATAACAGGAGTCGCTTATGTCGTCACCAACATTGATTTATTTTTGCTGTAATTTCCAAACACAGGTTTGTAAGAACCAAATCTAAGTCTCTGTTCACATCTGCGTTTTGGTTTTCGTCTTCAACAGAAGCCACGAGTGTTTGCCGTATGTGTCCCATTACTGACCCCAGCGGTGTCCGGCAGGGCCTCCTTGGCTTATAACTGGGGGGTACGTCAGGGTTGCCTATGATCTGCGATACTATTGCTGTATGCATCGCTATTCTTGCGGTCAAGTCTGACTGAACTGCCCACATCAGTGTGAACAGTGACTTACGCAGAATAATGAATGTTTGTGGTTATAGCTGCGAGCCATGTGTATATTGTCCGATATCTGATAGCGTGGTGATGTGAGATTCCCTACTCGCACAAGACACGGCCCAGCATCGTTCTAAACTGGAAGCCAGTGGGGGGGGGACAGACTTATTAAAACTTGTGTGGCCCTAGCAACCAATCGGGTTCAAGCTCTGCTTTTGTAGAGGCCCTATTGAAAGTGGAAGTCACAACCTTATTGATTTGCTGTGAGAAACTGATCCACTTTCCTGTGCCCCTGATATGTTAGACCCTGCGCCAGCTTTCATTAATCTTCCCCAGAGTCTACTCTTCACATGTTGCGGTGTATAATAATTCTATTCTCACACCGCATATTTGTTTCAGCTTTTGATGCTGTGTGTTTTTTTTTTTTTTCTTTTGAGGGCCTGTCAGCTGCCCAAAAAACTGCAGTTGATATCTCCGTTAGATTGCAGGCGCCTCACAGATTCTGATGCTTTTTATATATTTTTTTTCTTTTAGCCCCTAGCGTTCCTGAGCTATCGGGGCAGTTAGTTTTGATGCCCGATATGCAAATGAGGTCTTTGACTGGCAACTGTGCGGGTAACATCTGTCACTTGATAAGGGGTACCTGCCCACTTGACAGTCAAATGCCTCATTTGCATATTGGGCACCAAAACTAACGGCATCGATATCTCGAACGGTGGGGGCTAAAAAATAAATTAAAAAAGCAGCAGAATCTGTGCGGGGCGCCTGCAATCTAACGGATATGTCGGCTGCAGTTTTTTTAGGCATGTGACAGGCTCTTGAACCAAAGCCAGAAGTGGATCTAGGAGAAATATAAGTTTTTACTTTCAAAAGGGAATGAAAAAATATTAAACTACTTCTGTCATTGGCCCAAAAATCTGCAACAAATACGCGATGTGTGACTCCAGTCTAAGTTTTTGGATTCACAGGGGATGGAAATGCTGCGTGTTACGGGCGCGCTCTGCTGTGGATCTCACCCTTTCGATGTTTAAAAACTGTACAATCCACAATGAACATCCAGAACAGAATGAGTGTGCTGCAGATCTGAAAATAACCCAAAGCGCAGAATGCTCATTTCCATCTGGAAAAATGTTTAGCGGCGTGTGGATGAGCATTCAACATCAAGCGCTGAGGAAGACGCTGGGAGCTCTGTATAGATATAAGCAGATGTTCGTGGTAAGAGATGCCAAGAAACCAGGCCGGCGCATGGCTGTAACTTATTACATGTTCACATAGAGCAGATGATGGGAGACACTTGTATATGTTAAATATAACACCCAGCTCTCCAACACGACTGGTGACAAACCTACTGGTAAAAACGTTCCATGTGACACAGATGGGCGGTGCCGCTGTTTACGCCTAGATTCCTAGACCAGATTGTTTGGTGTGTTACTACCTCAAATGCTTGTTCAGCAGTGAAGATGATTGGTCTTACGGCTACATGGCAGATTTTCACATGACGCTTGTCATTAAACATTGCGCGATTTTTATTTATCATCAGAATTTCCATAAGAAATTTGAAGTTCTATTTAAGATGCACAAATTAGAGGCAAGATTTCTTAATAATTTTCAATGGGGGTAACTGGTGAGTGCAACATCTAGCTGGCAGTCCTGGGCCTTGTTCACACTGCAGATTTGTTACAGATATTGCATTTATATTTTTAAGCCAAGTCCAGGAAAAAAAAAAAAGCTTAACAGAAGAAATATATAAGGGAATGCCTTAGACGTAATTCACACGAGCATGTTCGGACCGAACACAGGGCAGAGAGCCGGTCTCCTAGCATCATAGTTATGTATGACGCTAGGTGTCCCTGCCTCCCTGTGAAACTACTGTCATGTGCTGAACACATGATTACAGTACAGGACAGGTTTTTCCCGCAGCGACTCCTGGCATTGTACATAACGATGATGCTAGGAGCCCGGCTCCCTGCACTGTTCGGTCCGTGAAATACTGCCGACATACGGTCTGTATATCATGGACCGAACACGCTCGTGTGGGAGGCCTCAAAGTGTCTCCTCCTGGGTCCAATTCTGGTTTCGGCTTAAATTAAAAATAAAATGCATGCAAAATCTGTGTCAAATCTGCACTGTGTGAACAAGGCCTTATGGGTCCTGTAAAGCGTTACATGCCGTTACTAGTGGACCATATTCTGGACCCATAGCCTCGTGTGCCGCTGTAATATGACAAGAAATAGAAGTTTTTGTATATGAGCGTGGGATATTCGCTGTATAAATTCACACAGAGGTGGATAGTATAGACGTCATATAGCAGATTTGTGCACAGCGATCGTACAGGAGTTGTAAAGCAGGCCATACACAGATGGTTGTTCATTGACGTCCAGCTGAGGCATCTGCCTTGTCGCCTTACTTATTCACTCCTAAATAAAAATGTCCTGAAATCAAATGGCTCGATGTGACATTAAACAAAAAATCCACTGTTTATACATTTAAACTGCGATGACATCTTGCGATCTGATTTGTGCTATTGGTCTTAGTCTGGCGATCGTTATGGGCCCCAGGAGTGACGCACACATTTACGTTGGAGCAGGCACCGTACATACAAGGGTAACGCTCTGTGACTGGTAATGTAGCGGAGTCCTGTTCACCTTGAATACCAGGAATAGTGCATGTACATATCCTAGTGACATGCCATCAATGTTTAACTCCTTCCCGACTGCCCACTGTCTTTTTGCGTCGCTGTATATCAGGCTGATGAGTGCTCGTCCTCTAAGCAGGAGCTGTAACTAACCGCTCCTGATCTTAGAGCAGCCTTCTGAACACAGCTGGGGTCGGCAAACATTCGGACCCAACTGTTTAACCCTTTGATTACCGCGGTCCGTGACTGCAGCATGATCAAAGGGAATTCCCCTCTGATTGCATCACCGGGATTCCAGTGATGCGATCAAACACTGGGGAATCCCTCTGCAGTCAGCACTGGGGACCTACAAAGGACCCCAGGGCTGTCTGTTCCGTGTGCCTGCTGTTCTGGCACACTATGTGCTGCCCGATCAGCAGTCTGTGTCATAGTGACACAGTGTAATGTATTAGCATACAGAAGTATGCTAATACATTACAAGTAAAAAATAAAGTTACAAATAAAGTTATCCCTTGATGGGATTAAAAAAAAAAAAAAAGTAACAAAATAAATAGTCCCAAAAAGAGTCTTTATTTTGCATTAAATACACTTTATTGCCCCTACACTAAATAAAAACAAAAAACCTACACATATTAGGTATCTACACGACCGTAATAACCTGAAGAATTAATCTAATGGGTTATTTAGTGTGAAATGTGAACGGGATAAAAAAATAAACCAAAAAAATTATGCAGAGAATCGCTTTTTCCTATAGTCACACCGTCAAAAAAATTTTTACCCCCAAACTGTTGGGGGAAAAAAAAATACTATTTCTCTCGCATAAAACAAGGTCTCATACAACCACGTCAGTGGAAAAAAATAAAAAAAGTTATGGCTGCTGAAACGCAGAGAGGCAAAAACAGAAAAATTGAGCTGGTCATTAAGGTCTTTTCAGGCCCGGTCATTAAGGGGGTTAAAGAGAAACTTTCACCTCCCCATACATGTGCAGCATGTAATGGGGGGGCTGCACAAACCCTGGGGAACTTTACATTTTTTTTCTATCTCCCGCCGTTATATTTGGCGCCCGATATTTAAATAACCCCTTGAACAGTCAATGGGGTGTGTACGGGCAAGGGGGCATGTTACTATTGCTGTGACTGTCCAATCAGATATGGACAGTGTTACAGCAAGAGCGAGCAGAGAGTGCACACTCTCCAGCTTCGAAGATCAGTCTTTTCACCCGAACCGGCAAGGGGGCGTGTCAGTGCTACGGACAGTGTAATAGCTGGGGAACGCTGTCCGTAGCAGAGACACACCCCCTTGCCAGTTCGGCAGAAGGCTAATCTTGCAAGCTGAAAAGTGAGAGCATGTGCGCGCGAACTCGCCCTCCTCGCTCTTGCTGTAACACTGTCCATATCTGATTGGACAGTGTCACAGCCATAGTAACACGCCCTCTTGCCAGTACACGCCCCGTTGACAGTTCAGAGGGTTATTTAAATATTGGGCTCCAAATACGGCACCGATATCTAAATAACGGAGGGAGGTGAAAGGTTCTCTTGAACACTGCAGAATCCCCCGTAAGTTAAGAGTCGCTGATATCCAACACTCTTACATGGTGTAGATAGAAGTTTTATCCAGCATTATTCTGCATGCTGGCTGTGTACTTAACACTTGGTGTCAAGAAGTGTAATAGAGATCTAAGTCATTGTATGGCTAATCTAACCTCCATGGTTATGCGAGACATGAGCCAGCAATACATACTAGATTGTTGGGTAACTTGTTCATTTGACCACGATCACTCCCGACTTCCCCATGTGCGGGTTTATTTCGATGGTGAGAGGAATAAACATCTGACACATTTCTCAGTTTCGATTTAACATGCCTGATCCTTTTCCCCTCCATGTCTTGTCAGGCTGCCCACATTCACACTAGACCTGTAGGTTTGGCCTGCTGTATTCTGTCATGTCAGCAAAACCTATACCCGAGAACCACAAGAGATTAGATCAGTAACGATACACGCGGGCTTGTCTAGTTGTGATAGTAAGTAACCTACAAGGCGCTGACGTCAGCAGCTACATCCAGCATGCAGGTTATTACTGCTCAGCGCATGTAATATGATTCTTCTAGTCACCAGCGTGATCCGGCTGCAGCGAGGGAACACCCAAAATACAGAGCAGGAATAAAGGAGCCCAGGAAATGCTTAACATCCCACATTTCACTCATTACAAATCCCGGACAGGGCATGGAGTGTATTATTTTGTATTAAAAAATACAATGGAGCGGACCTCAATAGTTGGTGGGCGTGCAACAGTTAAATTTAAAAAAAAAGGCTGCCTGCCGGCAGAAATAAGCCCTGTTTTCCAACCATTATTAAAGAGTAAAAATAAAAGTCTTTATTCAATTTGCAACAAGGACAGACTACATGAAATTTAAAAGTTAATGTCCATTTCTGACAGCAATTAGCACAGTGCCAGACGTAAGAGCTCTGTCTAGAAAGGGTTAAGTACCACAACAACAGAGCGCTACATGCAGTTAGTTATTAGTTAGATTCAAAGGTGTCAATAGGACAATTATTAAAATAAAGGTAGAAGCCCCTCCCCCCCCACGTTTCGCTACGATGTAGCGTCCTCAGGGGTATCGGGGCCACTGACCTGGTCATTGTGGTTGTGGTTGTGGTACTTAACCCTTTCTAGACAGAGCTCTTACGTCTGGCACTGTGCTAATTGCTGTCAGAAATGGACATTAACTTTTAAATTTCATGTAGTCTGTCCTTGTTGCAAATTGAATAAAGACTTTTTTATTTTTGCTCTTTAATAATGGTTGGAAAACAGGGCTTATTTCTGCCGGCAGGCAGCCTTTTTTGAATTTATTATTTTGTATTGTTTTGGTGCAGAATTTGCATTGTAGGTATCCAAGGGCTCCTGCAAGTGCCCTGTGCTTGGAGGCTGTACAACTCTATACTAAGTCTCCCCTAGGAACAATACTATATACGTAATCCAACAGAAGAAAATGTAAGAAATCGGAGGTGTACATGATGGCAGCCCTATTAGGGATATGTTCCCACAGGCCAGATAGGCTGCATAAAAGAACCACCTAGAGCTCGCAGGATATTCCAGGCAAAAAACTGCGCCAAATTGTAGTGCATATTTTCAGCCGGATTCACCAGTGTGGAAAACAGCAGAGGGGGAAAAAAAAGCCAAACCTTACCTTTAGGCTGGGTTCCCATGTAGCGTAAACGCTGCGGAATTTCTACAATTCCGCAGCATTTACAGTAGCAGCGAAGTGGATGAGATTTAGTAAATCTCCGGCCCAGGCTGCGGAAAAAAAAACATACAGGCTAACCTTAATAACTTTACCTGCGGCGTGGAATTTAATTCCACAGCTTCTCCATTTATCCTGCGTTTTTGTAGTTTTTTTTTTTTTTTTCCCCCTTTGCGGGTTCTCACCATTGAATTCTATGGGGATGCAAAACCCGCATTGAAAGCCAAGAGTTGCGGCTTTTGTACCGTAATCGCAGTGTTTACTCCGCAAAAAGCGCAACGCCGGAAAAATAAATAAATCAGACTTGCCCAGAACGTCGTCCTTCTTCCTGCAGTCCAGCCTCCTGGGATGATGTTGCAGCCAATCACAGGCTGAAGCGTCACATGGCCTGCAATGTCATCCAGGGAGGCCGGAGTGGACGTCAGGAGGGAGGAGGTAAGTGAGTGCTTCCGAAGCGGAATTGTGGTGTGCGATTTTTCAGATGGAATGTCCAGCGGGTGCCAGATGGGATACGCTGCATGATTTTTACGTAGTGTATCCGTCACATGGGTACCTGGCCGTAGGGGTGTTGCCATATCGGTGTCCCTCTGCTCTGTGCAGTCCGGCCTCCTCTGATGGAGCTCATGTGATCGCTACAGCCTGTGACTGGCTGCAGCATTTACATGAGATGAAATGTCAATTCAGGAGGCCGGACTGCATGGAAAACGGCTGGGGGGACCAGAAGCTGTCGCTATGACAGTGCCAGGTGGTAAGTAGGCTTTTTTTATTCAATTTAAACTTGAAATAAGGTTTTGTTTTTTTTTTGCTGCGTAATGCAGATCTTCCGCTGAAAAAATAGCAATACTTGCTATTTGTTGCGGCTTTTATGTCTCCGTTGAATTCAATGGGGGAAAAAACCACTAATTGCAACAATTCCACGGCATAAGTTGACCTGCTGCGGATTCTAAACACTGAAGGTCAATCTATGAACTTTTTTTCAGCAGGTTTTTTTTCTGCAGTGTGTGGATGAGATTTGTTCAAATCTCATCCACGTTGCTGCTCCTGTAATAAACCTGATTTTCCACAATGAAATCTGTTGCGGAAAATCTGCATCTAATCCACCCATTCTGAACATACCGTAATAGCGCTGCACAACGCGGCCTCGTCCATAAGCCCTAAAACTAAAGTCTCACTTCACAGCCTGAAATTACTGGACTTCAACAATAGTTAGTTATATTCCTTCTTAACTTGTGATTACTACATCAATGGATTCTAAACATTTCCACATAGATGTGGGATCTTTAATCGAATTATGGACAGTTTAAGAAATGTTCTGTAGATTATGAAAAATAACGTCTACAGTGGCTGCAAGTCCCTGAGCTGGGCACCCGTGCAGGGGGAGTTCAGCATGGCAGCAGGTTCCCTGTTGGTGACAGATGAATGCAGGTTCTAACAGCTGTAGATCTGCTCACAGGAGAGTGGTCTCAAACATGAACAATCCTTTTAAGGCCTCCGACTGCTGTGATGTGGCTGCGTTCTATGTTGATGGTTCAGGTCATGACCAGTGATCGGGCACATTATGGCCACCTCAATGAGTCCTTAGGCCAGGATTACAGTTTTTTGGGTTGTTTTTTTTTGCGCCAAAAAAAAAAGTGATACGTCTTTTGTATCCAGTCTTTCCATTTTTAAAACTAGTATTGGTTTGTTATATACACGCTAAGCTTTGGCTCAATACATCAAATATTACCTGTGTGATTCCAGCCTAAGGCCACGTTCACACTTGCATATACTGATAGCTGGCCGCACACATCCAGATCACTTGCTGACGTCTGGCTACAAATCTGGACATAGAAGTAAAAATTTCTATATCTATTGCGTCTTACTGTTGGAGTATACTACATTTGATTTATATTTTTGACCCTTGTGGCCTCATGCACGTGACTGTATAACCGCTCCATATGACCTTTGAGTTGTTTGGCGCCATAATACGGCGCCCATAGAAGTAGACCGTATTGTACTTCCATATGCCTCCGTACAAATCCAACAGCAAAAAAAAAAGTCTAAACGTTGTATTGCACCATTCTCCACCTAGAGTTGCATCTAGAACAGAACATCTCAAATCTGGTGCTGCTTGGAACACCGCAGTCCTGAGCACGACCTCTACTATGTAAATGAGGCCTTAATGTGAGCCAAACCCTAAGCAAATGTCAATAGTAGAAGCCTTCTCTGCAGAAGTGAAAAGTGCTTTAACTTTCTAATACAACTTATTTCAAATTTGTTACCAGTTTCAAGATATGAGTTTAGTCAGGGAATGAAAACACTAGTTTACATTCAGAGACTGCAAGTATACCTAGTCCAGCCCACCGCTTGAATGTCTGCTGCACGGGCAGCACCACGGGGTATTTAAAAATAGTCCTCAAAAGATGGGCATGCACTGACTGGTAATTTTTTTTTTTATTTTTTTTTTTTACAGCTTCTATATTAATATAATCTACGTCGATGTGACCAACGGTCTGAATGCCTGCTGGAAAAGTGAGCGTTTGCTTTAACCCCTTCGTGACCAGCCTATTACGTTTTCATGACCAAGCAATTTTTTACGTGTTTCCATCGTTTCATTCCAAGATCTATAACTTTTTTTATTTATTTATTTTTTTTATTTTATTTATGCCTCAGCTGTATAAGGTCTTGTTTCTTGTGGAACAAATTGTATTTTTAATATAGTTTATTGATTCTTTTTTTGGGGGGAATAGGAAAAATAAAGTTCACTTTTTTGCGTCCTAAATCTATGCCGTTTACCGTGTGGTATAAACACACTAGCTTTATTCAGCAGGTTGTTACGATTGCCACGATACCAAATTTATATGTATATATTTTTTGCTTTACTATTTTTCCACTTTTTTTTTAAATTTTTTTTTTTTTTTTTTATCCCACCAATGCAGCTGTATGAGGGCTTTTTCTTTTTTTTTTTTGCGGGATGACTTATTTTTATTGGTACCATTTGAGTACATTTGACTTCTTGGTCCCTTTTTTTTTTTTTATTTTTATGGCAGGATTCATAGAAAACAGCAATGCTTTTTTTTTTTTTATGCCGTTCACCGTGCAGGTTAAATAATAGCTTTTATAGTTGGTCTTTACGATTGTGGCGATAACCAATATGTGTAACTTTTTACTTTTTATTTTTTTAATAAAAAAAAATGGAAAAAATTAACCCACTTTTTCCCCTTACAAAATACTTTAAAGAGGCTCTGTCACCACATTATAAGTGCCCTATCTCTTACATAAGGAGATTGGCGCTATAATGTAGGTGACAGCAGTGTTTTTTATTTAAAAAAACAATCTGTTTTCACAACTTTATTAGCGATTTTTAGATTTATGCTAATGAGTTGCTTAATGCCCAAGTGGGCGTATTTTTACTTTAGACCAAGTGGGCGTTGTACATTGGAGTGTATGACGCTGACCAATCAGCATCATACACTTCTCTCCATTCATTTACACAGTGCATAGGGATCCTGCTAGATCCTTATGTGCTGTCTTATACTAACACATTAACAATACTGAAGTGTTTAGACATTCCACGGGATGTCTATTCACAATCTCTGCACTTAGTTACTGTTTCTATGGTAGTTACAGCCGAGGAGGCGTGATCTCATTGTAACCTGTCATTTACCGCGTGATCTCATTGTAACCTGTCATTTACCGCGTAATCTCGCAAGATTACGCTTCCTCTGCTGTAACTACCACAGACAGAGTAACAAAGTGCAGAGATTGTGAATAGACATCCCGTGGAATGTCTATTCACTGTCTAACGATACTGAAGTGTTTAATGTGTTAGTATAAGACAGCACATAGTGATCTAAAAGGATCCCTATGCACTGAGTAAATGAATGGAGAAGTGTATGATGCTGATTGGTCAGCGTCATACAATACTCTGTACAACGCCCACTTGGGCATTAAATTCATTAGCATAAATCTAAAATTGCTAATAAAGTGGTGAAAAGCATTACTGTCACCTACATTATAGCACCGATCGCCTTATGTAGGTGATGGGGCACTCCTAATGTGGTGACAGAGCCTCTAACTTTTTTACTTTTACTAGTCCCACTACAGGACTTCACTGTGCGATCATCAGATCATTTTTATAATACACTGCAGGTCAATTAACGTTTACGCAGGTTTTTTCCGCTGCGTGGGCATGAGCTTATCTTAATCTTATCCACTTTGCTGCTACTGTAAATGCTGTAGAAATTCTGCAGTGTTTACGCTACGTGGGAACCCGGCCTAAGGCTACATGTACACGATGTGTATTTTGCTGCAGAAAATACACATCAAAACTACAGATAAAATCGGCACCTAAGGGTACAGCCACACGGAGCAGCCCTGACATGGTCACAACGCGGCTAACAACTGTGCTTGCATTATGTCGGAGCGGATGTAAAATACCTCGTTAAGGGCCAGTTCACATCACCGGTCTCCGACGGAACCCTGTAACGGAAAGCGGTTTCCATTGGGTGAACCCCCACAACGGAAAGTGAAACCACAGCTTCTGTTTGTCACTATTGATATCAATAGTGACAAACATCGGTAATGGTTTCCGTTCGTCACCCATCCGGCAGGTTTCCGGTTTTCCGACGGAATCAATAGCGGAGTCGATTAGCGATGTTTCCGTCACCATTGATATCAATGATAACTGAAACGGAAGCTGTGGTTTCACTTTCTGTTGCGGGGGTTCATCTGACGGAACCCTGGAATGCGAACGGTGATGTGAACAGGCCCTAAGGGGTATTCTGGTTACATGCGCACGGCTGCTCCAGCCATTCATTCTCTATGGGAGTGCGGTAGATAGCCGAGTGCAGTGTTTGGCTTTTTCCTGCCCTGCCATAGAGAATGAATATGGGGTAAGTTTTTGTTTGCAAATTTGTGCAGCCTTAAAGGGTGTATTAATTCATGGGCGCACTATTTTACAGATAAAGAGATCGTTTACCCGTGTTAATATGTGGCCACTAACAGGCTGTTTGACAGCCGCACCGAACATGGTGCTGTCGTTAGCCGTGCGGCTTTTTTTTAAATAACTAGTCAGATGCATTTCTGCTTGTAAATTGTAAGGTAAATTGACTGATCTGTGGTGCGTATTTTAAAACCTGCTGTATATTTATGTGCAATAAAAAAAATTGCATTGTGTAGATGACATTTCTTAATCATTTACTGTATTAGGCCTGATTGACATGAACACTGCGCATCTCGGATGTGAAAAATTGCAGTTTTTCACGTCCAAGGTGCCTCCGCGCTGCGGGTTGCGATGTCACACATCCCCCATAGTTGTCTGGTGGGATGCATGAAAAGAACGGACATGTCCTATTTTCGCACACGGACTCTTCACACGGTCTGTTGAAACAATGGCTGTGTGAACGGCAACATTGAAATACATAGGTCTGTGGGACGGCCACTGTTTCATCAGCCGTCCCACGGACGTTTAACACGCTCGTGTAAATAAGCCCTTATGAAAACACGTGCAGCAACTCTGCCTGTAATACTAGTTGTGTGCATTTAGCCTGCCGATAAACAATGGTCATGTGCATATCAGGGGCTTGGTTTTTTTTTTTTTTTTTAATGGCTGGCACACAGACATTTGTCCCATGCACACTAGTGTTTTTCACAAAACAGAGCCGCAAAACTTAGCAGGTCCTTTTCCTGTCCATGTTTGCGGCTCTCGCCCATTCGAGTCTATGGTGACTTAAACCACAGTTGGCACATGGATGCCATCCGTGTGCTGTCCCTATGCCGTCAGTGTTTTTACGGATGAGTTGCTAGGCATTCAGCAAAGCTCTGCGTCCTATGTACCACACAGAAGAGCCTGCTGGCAACTGCAAGAGAAAATGGCGTCAGATTGTGATCTTAGGGGGTTGGGACAAGCTATTGCCAGCATTTCCTGCCTCTTCTGCGTGGATCCATGAACATGGATGACATAAGGAACAGGTGCTGAAAACGCACTGATGCCGCGTGGACCATAAAAAAAAAAATTCTTTGTTTACAGACTGTTGTATGCTAGTAGAGCGATGTGCCTGTTATTTCTTGAGGGAGGATTGTACGTCATTATCAAATTCCCAACCGTGATAGTGGAAGTCACAGGGGCCATGTAACACACTTTACTATGTCCAAAGACCCAGACAATGATTGCTAGTCCTGCTCCAGCTGCCAGCACGCTCAGCAAAGGTTATGTACCAAGGACAATGACCAGTACTTGTAAAAACCACTGTTTTATCACATACCTCTCCTCCAGGCTTCCCCTTCATACCTGCTTGGAAGGATTTTCTACTGCTTTTTATATAGATATTTATAGTAGCTGCAAAATATCAGCACTATATATTGTAGTAATGATCACTGCATGACAGGATGATCCGCGAAGGGAGTAAACAAGCCGGGGGAGAACACTCAGGTCCCATTATATCTCCCAGTTGTTTAATTTAATGAGCGGTCACAGTTGTCATCGTTTTCTGCCTCCTCCTCCACTAGTGCAGAACAAACAGCAACATTGGAACAGAGCCAACTGTCTGACAGCAGCCTGAGAACTTCTCCACCGCCACAGCCTGATGCTCTTTGAGGTTTGTAGCACCACCTAGTGGCTGCTGCTAGGAAGTGCATGGCATTCTCCCTCCCTTTCCTCCCACAAGTGAGAAGTTTTCGTACATCCACACAAATATCTCACAGATGTATCTAATATGTAAAACCTCATCTGACCCATAGCACAAACAAAGGGGGATGTCTGTGCGCAGAAAGATTTTGTTAAGATATCTTTGTGTATAGGCCAAGCTTTAAAGTGAACAGGATTATTAAAAACTGCTTTCATCCAGAGACTTGCCAATGGAAGCCTTTCTTTCTCTCTCTCTCCCTTCCCAGCCCAGAAATGGATTTGTTAAAATCCCATCCACATGGCTGGTACTGTATTCCGCTACATGTGGACCCAGCCTAATCGCTTACAGTGCACCCACAGGCGGGTCATGCCAGCCTTACTAGTAAGCAGTGCAAACATTCCAGTGACAAGCTGTGGTTTTATTGCCAGTTGCCACGTGTTCGGTTCAGGTCCATACATATAAAAACAGTAATTTGAGTCAAGTTGAAATAGTTGCGCAGAAACAAAAGAAATTAAATTACATGTTGTCATCATCAGAGTCATCCTCTTCTTCTAAAGATTCCTGCCAGAAAAAAAAAAAATGCAAGTTGAGTTTAGACGTTTTCAGAAGTTCTAGACCAAAACAGTCTCATGGATTTATTGTAAGTTTTACCTTTGCGTATTTCTCGGCTTCTTCTCTGATCTCTTTTGGTACAACTTCATGTTTTCCATTAGTGACTGAAAATAAAATATATTTTACATTGCAGCATGATGTGATTATTTTGAGAATCTCTATGTTCTACATTTAGACATAATACAGGGAATGAATACTGCAACATCCAGATCACCCACACGATGCCAGTGACTGACCCTTGAAGGGATTGTCCACCTGAGCAGCCTCCGGTGTTTGTCAAATTGCAGGAAACCCCTGTGATCGTGCTCTGGCTTGTTCATAGTATGAGATGATCACAAAATCCTATCACAAATCAAAATCATCCTTACCTTTTCCAACCCAGCTCAGCTCCAGTTCAAATGATTTATCTTTTACTTCATCATGGACAATATAGATTCTGCAAGGAAAATAAAGGTTAAGCTTACACTATCAATCTTGTTCTAGAAGTCCAAGACAAGTGCACACACACGTATAAGACGAGCCCCATATTCCCTGGAGGACTCGGTATGACACGGCTGCCTGCAGCTTCCCCTGGTGAGAACAGATCAGCAGTTGTCCTGATGCAGAGTATGTGACAGATGCCATCCTGACGGTGCCTATTCAGAAAGAGCATTAAGATTTGCTGCCATTATTAGCAGGAAACTTCTAGTATCTGCCGACAGTCGCAGAGAAGCCGGAGAATTAAAAACTGCTGCTGGATATTCCAAAAGTCACAAGGACATCGCTATTTAATCAAAGTGTAGATTCCCTTGAAAAAAACATTAAAAATAAGAACTGCAGCGCGTGCGATTCCCCCGTACATTAAAAGCTGGTGTGTTGCGAGTTTTTCTTCCACTACTTACATCTTTGCTACTTCTTTCACCACTTCCCGACAGGTCATTTCCTTCATCTGAGAGGAAAGGAAAAAAAAAAAAACCTACTTGTTTAACCACTTATTGACTACTTTCTCTCAGATGGGGAATTTCTGAACTTTACTTTTGCTTTGTCCTATTGCCACACAAAATGCACTAGTTAAATGCTGTAGTACAAGCCTCAGAAGTTCCATCTGTGACCATCGCGACAGGGGTCATGAGAATATACATGAACTTTTTATCAAGCAGCATCGCATAGTAAAGTATCCTAAAATGCTTAGGCCCTGTTCACCTGGAGTATTTTGCCGGCAGAAAAAAAAAAAAAAAGTGACCTGCCTGCACCTTCTTGCTGTGTTTTTCGGCCGCAGCCATTGAGCGCCATGGGCAAAGACGCTTCCTCTGCCTCATGTTGATTTCAATGGGAGGTCAGAGACTGAACAGCAGGAAGGACGAGCATGTCACACTTTTTTTTTTTCCCTGCGTGCAGCTAAAACAGCAGGTGGGGAAAAAAAAAGAAGCTTCCACTTCCCATTGAACTCAATGTGAGGCGGTTTAGGTCTTTTTTGGTGCTAATTCAGACCGTTCCCACGCCAATAAACTATGTCAACAGGGCCTTAGGCTGGATTGCTGCAGATTATGTGTATTTATTTTTTTAAGCCAAAGCCAGGAACGGAACCAAAACAGAAGAAATCTATAAAGGTCTGCTCTCCTGGATCCAATTCTGGTTTTGCCATTAAAAAAATGCAGACAATTTACAGCCAATCTGCACAGTGGAAACCCAGCCGGATAATCGCAGTCCTGCAGATCAGTCTATATACACTAGATCACACTCACCTGAAGTTTTTCAATTTCTGTCTTGGCTGCCTGTTTGGCTTTCCCAATGGAACATCCCCAATACCCCTGAGGTGCAAAGAACATATATATTTTTCATATACCGTAAATGTATGTTTTTTTAATAAATAGTCAAACTCCACTACATCAGGCATTTATGCGGACTCAAACAAGCTGCAAGTCACCGACTGATGTGTACAGGAAGAAACACGTCTGGAATCTTTATAGACGGAGGTAAGTGCAATATATTGATTTTTATGAATGGGCCACGTTGACTAAAAGCAGCTTACTGAGCACTTCAATTAATCATAGGGAATCTAGAACTACAGCGATCACTCCAGAGTCTTCAGCTGAAACGTCTCATATCACGCTTGCCCACTGCTGGCAGATTTAGGTGTACAGGAGCTTAGTTTTACATGCAGCTACTCTTACGCAAGAGAGATTTTCTTTATTACAGTATACATTTTTGGGGGTCCACATTACCTCTAATAGCGCAATTTGCCAAAGCCACTGCCCATTTTACACATAGGACAGCTCAGGAGTGTATACGACAATTTGTGTACAAATCTGACAACAACAGGGAGACAGATTTATTTATTTTTTTCCCCCCAACATCTGCACCTCTGTTGCTATGAAGCCCCACTATTTTATTCAACAGGGTGTGACTCATTAACCAACAATCTGGTGTTTTTGTCCATTCCACACGGTAGATATATGGGGTAACACTAGTAACATTGCCTCCCCCAGTATCTTTATTTGGTAGGGATATATAACTAATAACTCAGCCCCTGATAGGCACGTGAATGAATGTGGCATTGACCTATTGAGCACTGGATGATGGGAATTCTAGATGCATCTATATGGAGCTATGTATGTATCTCATGCCAATGAACCAGCCAATGTGAAAAAAGAAATCCAAAAGCAGTTTAAACTTACATAGGATATACCGGATGGGTCAACCATGTACAACTGAGACCCGTCATCTTCATTATAAGATCCCAACATAAAGCTGCAAAAAGAAAAGAAAGAAGCTGAAAATTTTGAAACTACTATAAGGCCGGATTCACACGAGCGTGTTCAGTCCGGGATGTCGGCAGTATTTCCCGGACTGAGCACACTGCAGGGAGCCGGGCTCTTATAGGCATCGTTATCTATGATGCCAGGAGTCGCCGCGACAAAACGGTCCCGTACTGAAAACAGGTTTTCAGTACGGGACAGTAGTTCCGTGGAGAGGCAGGGTCTCCTAGCGTCATAGATAACGATAATGCTAGGAGCCCTGCACCCTGTACTGTGTTCGGTCTGGGAAATGCGGCTGACCTGCGGACCGTATATGACGGACTGAACACGCTCGTGTGAATCTGGACTAAAAGTGCACATTTTTAAAATGGAGTATGTGACGGGTCATTTTAAGTCATAAAGCATATACAATACATACTATTTCACTGCAAAAACTAGAACAAAAAAAAGTACAGATATCATAAAAAGCCAAATTCAAGGTTTTGTTTTTTTTTAAGAAAAAAAAGGGAACAGATGAGAGAATGAAAAAGAATAAAAGCAGTGCAATGGGTGGAAAAAAAATACATTGGCAAAACACTAAAGTTTTTGCCCGGGCACAGCGATTCCTAAAGACTGAGTAATATATGCAATGAAAGTCATTTAAATCAATCATGGCGGAAAAATATTTACAACCAGTTCCAGAAGTTCTAGATCTTTCCAAAATGTAACAAGCCAAGATTTTAAAATTCTGGCCTGATTTACATGATTGTATATATGTTAGCTTCCATACTTTTTCTGCGTGATCTCAGTAACAGCCATGGAAGCAAGCCCTTAGGATAAGTTCACATGGGACCAAATTGTGGTGCAATTTTTCACCTGGAATGTCTGCTGCGGAAAACTGTAGCAGTAGTCGGTCTGCTGGCAGGTGGGCCTCCCAAAAGACCGCTGCAGCAGTCACATGGGATGAAATATCAGAGCTAAGTATAAGGTTTTTTTTTTTTTATCTAAGTTGCGATTTATGCAGCGTAATTGCTGCAATTCCGCCACAAAAGTCTCAACATTTGAATTCAATGGGGAAAATCCGCAACAAAATACCGGCGATTCTGCAACCACAATTGACATGCTGCAGCTTAAATTGACCTGCGGTGTCCTTTTTTTTTTTTTGTGTGCGGAATCTCCGCATATGGCGTATGCACTCCATTGCTACTGTATTATGCTGCAGATTTTCCGCAATTAAATATGAAAATCTGCAGTCTTTACACCACGTGCACACCAGCCCTTAGGGTTCATACATGCAGCACTGCTTCTAGGGGAGAATATGTCCATAATATAGTGCTGTATGAAGCCATAGGGACTGTGCGTATCAGGCCTTGGATAAACTCGGAAAACTTTCAATGGACCTCCCTTACAAACGTGTTCACAGCCGATTAAATGGGTTTTTCTGTAATCAATATTCATCACCTATCCATACGATAGGTGATAAATATCTGATCGGTGGGGATCCGACCACTGGGACCCCTATGGATCACAAGAGCGTGCTTACCTTGCCCTTCCTGGAAACCCCATATGAATGCAGAGGTACTGGGCATGCTCTGCCACCACCCCATTAATTTCGATGGGGCTGCCGAAGATTGTAAGAATTTTGAAAGGGTTTTTCGCATAAGCAAAGTATTAGCGCCGCCTGACAGCTACAGCTGGGCAATTAGGACCCAAATCAAAATCACGATTAATGAAAGATTTAGACCACACCCTTTTGCATGCCACACCCACTATTTGCATGCATATGCCATTGAATTAACATTTACTCCCTGAGCCTGCTGTATATAATATACCCCGACACTGCCCCACACAGTATAACGCCCCTATAGTTACCCTCCACACCGTATAGTGCCCCCCAGAACTGCCCTCCACACCGTATAATGCCCCCATAGCTGACTCCCACCCAGTGTTAGGTCCCCCTTTTCTGCCCCCACACTGTACAATGCCCCCAATAGTTTCTGATAAAAATTATACATACTCACCTAACCCGTTCCAACGACACGTGGAGGAGATCCCTCTGGTCTTTGCGGCACCGCAGAGACAGGAGAGATTACATCACTGCCTTGCGTCCTTACGGTCCCCTGCTCTAACATTGGATTTAACTGTATCTGCTTCCTGAAGATGCAGATGCAGTTTAAACCGGGAAAAAATGATTGATAAAACCGAAATTCACAAGATGACATCGATTAATTGCATTGAATTTTGATTAATTGCCCAGCTCTGAAAGCCCATGTCCAATTCTTACCTGCATCCGAATGGTCTGACAGCGCTGTACAGTGTATAGGCGTGCACATACATAGCCACTCTGTCGGCAAGATGCTGTAAAGAAGCGTTAAAAAGGTACATTAGTAATAATATGGAGCACAATGTGGGATAAACCATCAACTCAAGGACAACTCTACCTTTAATGGAATGTCATAGCCATAGTTTGACCTAAAGTTGGAAGCTTCCTCCCGAGCGATGTCTGCCAAGGAACGAGCATCCGCCAAGAGCCCAGCGACAGCCTGCGGTTCATAAATGACAAAACCATTAATAGGAGGGGAAAAAAACTAAGTTTGGTCACAGTACGTCAAGAGATTTCCCTCTTTCCTGAGCATCCATATTTCCCATTAAGGCCTCCTTCACACACAGAAATTCAGGCAATTTAAAGAGGCTCTGTCACCAGATGATCAAACCCCTATCTCCTATTGCATGTGATCGGCGCTGCAATGTAGAGAACAGTAACGTTTTGTTTTTTGAAAAACGATCATTTTTGGCCAAGTTATGAGCAATTTTATATTTATGCAAATTAGCCTTTCTTATGGACAACTGGGCGTGTATTGTGTGTGTAACATCTGGACGTGTTTACTTGTTTTACTAGCTGGGCGTTGTGAATAGAAGTGGATGATGCTGACAAATCAGCATCATTCACTTCTCATCGTTACCACCCAGCTTCTGGCAGTGCACAGACACACAGCGTGATCTCGCGAGATCACGCTGTGACGTCACTTCCTCCCACAGGAACTTCATCGCGTCGGACGAGCGAGATCACGCTGTGTGTCTGTGCACTGCCAGAAGCTGGGAAATGTATTTTTTTTAACAAAAAAGTTTATTATCACTAAAAGTAGTAAAATACATAATAAAAAATAAAACAAAAAAAATTATATATATATATATATATATATATATATATATATACATATACATACATACACACATATACATATACACATATACATACATATACACACACACACACAGTGAAGGAAATAAGTATTTGATCCCTTGCTGATTTTGTAAGTTTGCCCACTGTCAAAGTCATGAACAGTCTAGAATTTTTAGGCTAGATTAATTTTACCAGTGAGAGATAGATTATATAAAAAAAAAAACAGAAAATCACATTGTCAAAATTATATATATTTATTTGCATTGTGCACAGAGAAATAAGTATTTGATCCCCTACCAACCATGAAGAGTTCAGCCTCCTCCAGACCAGTTACACGCTCCAAATCAACTTGGTGCCTGCATTAAAGACAGCTGTCTTACATGGTCACCTGTATAAAAGACTCCTGTCCACAGACTCAATTAATCAGTCTGACTCTAACCTCTACAACATGGGCAAGACCAAAGAGCTTCCTAAGGATGTCAGGGACAAGATCATAGACCTGCACAAGGCTGGAATGGGCTACAAAACCATAAGTAAGACGCTGGGTGAGAAGGAGACAACTGTTGGTGCAATAGTAAGAAAATGGAAGACATACAAAATGACTGTCAATCGACATCGATCTGGGGCTCCATGCAAAATCTCACCTCGTGGGGTATCCTTGATCCTGAGGAAGGTGAGAGCTCAGCCGAAAACTACACGGGGGAACTTGTTAATGATCTCAAGGCAGCTGGGACCACAGTCACCAAGAAAACCATTGGTAACACATTACGCCGTAATGGATTAAAATCCTGCAGTGCCCGCAAGGTCCCCCTGCTCAGGAAGGCACATGTACAGGCCCGTCTGAAGTTTGCAAATGAACATCTGGATGATTCTGAGAGTGATTGGGAGAAGGTGTTGTGGTCAGATGAGACTAAAATTTAGCTCTTTGGCATTAACTCAACTCGCCGTGTTTGGAGGAAGAGAAATGCTGCCTATGACCCAAAGAACACCGTCCCCACTGTCAAGCATGGAGGTGGAAACATTATGTTTTGGGGGTGTTTCTCTGCTAAGGGCACAGGACTACTTCACCGCATCAATGGGAGAATGGATGGAGCCATGTCCTGTCAAATCCTGAG
Source organism: Rhinoderma darwinii (assembly GCF_050947455.1). Classification (NCBI taxonomy): domain Eukaryota; kingdom Metazoa; phylum Chordata; class Amphibia; order Anura; family Rhinodermatidae; genus Rhinoderma; species Rhinoderma darwinii. The sequence continues at coordinate 64,453,704 of NC_134698.1, read as the reverse complement.
TGACAACCTCCTTCCCTCCACCAGGACATTAAAAATGGCTCGTGGCTGGGTCTTCCAGCACGACAATGACCCGAAACATACAGCCAAGGCAACAAAGTGGCTCAAAAAGAAGCACATTAAGGTCATGGAGTGGCCTAGCCAGTCTCCAGACCTTAATCCCATCGAAAACTTATGGAGGGAGCTGAAGATCCGAGTTGCCAAGCGACAGCCTCGAAATCTTATTGATTTACAGATGATCTGCAAAGAGGAGTGGGCCAAAATTCCATCTAACATGTGTGCAAACCTCATCATCAACTACAAAAAACGTCTGACTGCTGTGCTTGCCAACAAGGGTTTTGCCACCAAGTATTAAGTCTTGTTTGCCAAAGGGATCAAATACTTATTTCTCTGTGCACAATGCAAATAAATCTATATAATTTTGACTATGTGATTTTCTGTTTTTTTTTTATATAATCTCTCTCTCACTGGTAAAATTAACCTAGCCTAAAAATTCTAGACTGTTCATGTCTTTGACAGTGGGCAAACTTACAAAATCAGCAAGGGATCAAATACTTATTTCCTTCACTGTATATATAGTGTATCACCGTATTGAGCCACAGAATAAAGATAAGTTGTCATTTTTACTGCATGGTGAAAGCCATAAAAACGTAACCCAAAAAAAACATTTGAGGAATCACCGTTTTTTCCAACTTCAGCCCGCAAATAATTTTTTTTTCAGTTTGGCAGTTCATTATATGAAGCTATAAATGGTACCAAAAGAAATTACAACTCTGCCCGCAAAAAATAAGCCCTCCCACCACTCTATTGACGGAAAAATAAAAAGTTATGGCTCTTGGAATGCGGGGAGTGAAAAACGAAAAAGACAAAAATGGCTCTCCTGAAGGGGTTAAAGTGCATATAAAAAAAATGGAACATTTCACCTGGACACGGGCATCAATGACCCTTGGTCATGAAAGGGTTAATTGTGCATGTGAACACACTCTTAGGCCTGGTTCACACAGTGCAGATTTGCTGCACAATACATATTTTTTAAGCCAAAACGAGGACCAGAACATTAACAGAAGAGATAAAAGGAAGGAAGGCCTTGGCTTTAAAAAAAAATCTCCACTTTTTAAGCAAGACCTTAAAAAAAAAAAAAAAAGGGTATCCCGGTCACAACAACTTATCACCTATTCACTGGATATGCCTGCCGATTGCCAGAATGGGGGTCCTATGTCTACTAGTTCCCAGAGACCGTAACCCCGCTGCCATGAGGCATCGAGTCGAAGGAAGTTCAGGTTGCGCATGAGCCCTGCCACTCCATTGAGGAGTTTATGGCACTGATGGAAACTGCCAAGCTCTGGGACATCCACTGATCTAACAGTTCTCACCTATCCAGCGGACAGGTGATAATTTGTTGTGACTGGAATACCCCTTTAAGGCAATGATCACACATTTTTTATGCAGTTTTTAGCGCAGTTTGAGCCAAGGCCAGATGTGGATCCAAAAAGAAGGGAAAAAAGCTGAAAAGAAAAGATGCATCAGTCCGATGTGTAAGGGTTCAGTCATTTTGATGGAATCAATACTGTAGTCGACTGCGCTATTCATTCAGTCAAAAAGGCGGAACCCTTACAAATTGGTGACAAACGGAAACCGTTTCCTCCGGATTCCATCACCATTGAAAATCAATGGTGATGCAAACAGAAACCATATGTTTCCGTTTGTTTCAGTCAGGGTTCCGTTCATGGGTCCCCCTGACGGAAAGCTCCGACGGAACCCCTGACGCAGATGTGAACGAAGCCAAAGTTATGAACACAGAACTGCTGTATGTCCAAAAGCAAGACGATTTTTTTAAGACTAATTACAAAAGTTACACTAAACTCACTGACTAACGTGCTAGGTACTAGTGGCACCAAGCTGGTGAGGGGGACATGTACCCAGTTACAGGTGAGTGAATGGTTTCACCCGATCTGCTAATCACTTTGTGGCCATTAGGATGGATTGGATCAATTTGCCAGGTTTGAAATCCGCTTTTGACCTATGGACTGGCGAATCAGGAGATTGATGTGATCTCTAATTTCAGTCTCTCGTATGGTCCTCCTGCATCACAGTCCATTGTTGTTACTGTATTGGGCTGTTCACTGACCATTGACTTACCATGGGGTCTGTCGTTTTGACAGTAATAATAGTGCTGCATGCTGTGCTTTTCTTACCAAGTGTTGGAACTGCTGACAAGGTTATAAGCAGAGTCCTGAAAGGCTGTGTGAACAGAGCCTTATTTAGACAAATTACCATAAATAAATCATCCATGGGATCGTTTGTATGAACAGTCCCACCAACAACAGTAGAGACTAAACTGGCTGATCAGGGAGTCCGTTTAAAAAACAAAACAACCCTATCCCTGGGGCTGGCACCAAGTGCCAAATGATCGGCCAGTCATACTATACACAAAGTAGTTTTAGCTGACATTTTCCAAATTGTCCGATCAAATTTTTGGCAGATAGAAGTCTAACGATGGCTGCCCAAAATAGCAAGATTGGTCATTTCGGCCTGTTTATCATGTGTATGGATAAGAGGATACAAGGCTGAACAATTAGGGTATGTTCACACGCACTAATTACGGACGTAATTCTGGCGTTTTTCCCCGAATTACGTCCGAAAAATGCGCCTCGATAGCGCTGACAAACATCTGCCCATTGAAAGCAATGGGCTGACGTTTGTCTGTTCACAAGAGGCGTATATTTACGCGCCGCTATCAAATGACGGCGCGTAAATAGACGCCCGCGTCAAAGAAGTGACCTGTCACTTCTTTGGCCGTAATTGGAGCCGTTATTCATTGAATCCAATGAAAAGCAGAGCCAATTACGTCCGTAATGGACGCGCCGTTCAAGCGCCTGCACATGCCGTTACGGCTGAAATTACGGGGATGTTTCCTCCTGAAAACATCCCCGTAATTTCAGCCGTTACGGACGCCGCCGTGTGAACATACCCTTACATAGAAAAGTGATTTGTAGGCAGCGTGGTTATAGCAGTAAGATACTCTTAGGGTATGTTCACACGCAGTGACCAGAAATGTCCGAAAACAGCTCGCTCCCGATTGTCGGGCGAAAACAGCTCGCTCCCGATTGTCGGGCGAAAACAGCTCGCTCCCGATTGTCGGGCGAAAACAGCTCGCTCCCGATTGTCGGGCGAAAACAGCTCGCTCCCGATTGTCGGGCGAAAACAGCTCGCTCCCGATTGTCGGGCGAAAACAGCTCGCTCCCGATTGTCGGGCGAAAACAGCTCGCTCCCGATTTTCAGCCTTTTATTTTTTGGGGGGTTAACAACTCGCCTTTTTTTACGGCCGTTTTTGGAGCTGTTTTTCAATGGAGTCAATGAAAAACACCTCCAAAAATGTCCCAAGAAGTGTCATGCACTTCTTTTGACGAGCTGTCATTTTACGCACCGTATTTTGACAGCGACGTGTAAAATAAAGACTCGTGGGAACAGAACATCCTAATTCCCATTGAAAGCAATGGGCAGATGTTTGTAGGCGTATTAGGGGCGTTTTTTCAGGCGTAAAACTTTCGTGTGAACATACCCTTACTATAAGATAAGCAAAGTGTTGCCAAATAAGAGAACTGCCCCTACAACTAGAAGTGCAAACTGCATAGACATATTCACCAATACTGAATTATCTAGAATTATTTGTACTGTGCCACTAGTAGAAACCAACGCTCGTCTTATCATACAGCCGTATATAGTGCCATTATTTTCCTATGACAGAAGTAATATTGCTCTGAAGAGAGGGGATCTCTCTCTTCACAGCAGACATAAAACTAATATTCAATCTGGAAATAAATCCTGTAAACCCTCGAGCACTTGTTTTATTTAAATAAAAAATAAAAAAAATTGAATTACTTTGAGATACAGCCGCTTTGTATCCTGGATGCATAGAAGCTGTATCTTGCCCCCAAACCCATCAGGTCAGCAGGACTGACAGCGGGTCCTGGGTGTCTGACATGCAGGGTCCAGCTATTATCGATCACATCCGTTCTTGACTTAGATGTGATGGATAACAGCTGGATCCTGCAGGACCCGCTATGACTGAGGCCATCAGTCCCGCTGACCTGATGGAGTTGGGTTTGAGCGCAAGATGCAGCTTCTATGTATCCAGGATACATAGAAGCTGAAGTTCCTTGGCAAGTCATATGAGTCTGTGCCTAATGCGGGACCTGAGGGGGAGGTGCACGACAGAGGGACCCTCTTTAGTATTCTTTGAACCCCTGTGTCATGCATCGCCTCTAGTCCCTGTGTGTGTTCCTTTAAGGTGCTTTCCTTACCATGCCAACATGTCGATCTACATTGAAGATTCGCTTGTTAGAACCTTCTTCATAAAGTTTAGACAACACAAGCTTCTCTACGCCAAACACAACGCCATCCTTACATCTGATGCCAATGGCCGTGCTGAAAAAGAAGAGAAACATAAATGGGGAGAAGTCACATCTGACCAGTGGACGTTGGGATTCTACAGTAATCCAGTTCTACCTTTGTTTCATCTCACAGCACTCTGTGCTATAAAGTATTGGGACATAACCAAAATGACAAGCAATTACTAATTTTGGAGCTTATTCAGCATGGTCAGCCAACCTGATAACCCTAGCACTTATATTAATGGCACCAATGGGACTCCTGACCCACTCCTGCTGCCCCTTAACCTGCGCAAGAGTGATATTTCGATCACCACATTGGGGGAGGCAACTCACGTAAGATTGGCAAAGCCAGGTTTTCAGTTTTGTGTCTTTTAAGACCCCACATTATTGACTGTGGTTCATCCAAGTTACCTGGAAAATGCAAATTCTCCTCAGCAAACTTAAGATTCACCTTTGCACTGAATTTTTTATTTTTCATTTGGTTCCTAAATGAAAAATGAAGCAACTTTCTAAATAATCTTCATTAAAAGTGTCCTACCATTCAAAACGGCCGCGTAAAAAAACAGCCCGTTGGAACAGAACGCCGTTTTTTCCCATTGAAATCAATGGGCAGATGTTTGGAGGCGTTCTCCTCTAGATTTTTCGGCCGTTTACGGCCCGAAAAACGGCCAAAAATAAGCCATGTGAACATGCCCTTAGAGATAGCAGCAGGGAAGGGGAGGAGGTTGTACACGGTAGATCAGAGAGTGGAGAGGGGGGAAAGCTTCCAAGTCTTCAGGGAGGGCAAATCATATTAGCTGTACTCTATCAGAGTGCAGACAGGGAGGAAAAAATAAAACCACACAGGCTATCCGTGTAGAGAGAAAGCAGTACAGGAATTAAACAGTGTGATACACGAGAGCAAGTAAAACAGCAGCATCCCGGAGTCACAGATGTCACAACCAGCATGTATTACAGGAAGGACATTTTCAAAGGAGAAGAGTCTGAAAATGAATGAAGGATTGAAGATTGCAGCTGGAAAGTTAGCACAACATTTATTTATTTTTTTAACTCTAGGTAACCACAAGCATATTAAAATAATTTTCCCAATTTAAAAGGCGCCCATAGCCTTTAAGGCTAGTTTCACACATCGTGTACAAATTACGCTGTGGAATCTGCCCAAAAATCTGTACCAAAACCCACGTGTGTTACGTGCAAATTTCGTTGTAAATTTTGGAGCCGCGCATTCCATTCATTGCATTAAACCCACAATAGAAGTCTGCTGCATTTCCACAAGAGATCAGGTATGCTGTGGATTTCAAAATCTGCCGCATGCGTAGAATCCGCAGCAGATTTTTTTTTACACTGTAAGTGAATTGAGTTTGTTAAAACGCCATTCATCAACATTGTACTGTACTTTGTTGCAAAAACGATGGTGCGGATTCCGCAATCCACACTAAGAACATCACTACCAACGGCCTACAGTCAGGCAGCAAATAATACTGTCATATAGCCTGCAGGGAGGACACCGGAATAGGAGATGCTTCCAGCTGCCCTGCTCCACTTCTTTCAGTATCACACTTATCTGATGGAGCGGTGCATGACTAATCTCTTAGGTGGTTTTTGAATTCCCGAGTCATGCAGCGCCCCCTCACGATCGCCACTAGGCATTACACAGTATCAGTTTTGCCAGAAGTTTTCCTTTAAAGGGGTTATCCTACGGACCGTGTTAGACTACAAAGTACAACGTAAAACTATTTAAAGCCTTCCACTTACTCAGTATGTGTTATTTCCTATCTTTTGCCTAGTTTGCAGGCACGGTGTCTGGATGGTGGGCAGGACGCAGCACAGCACTGTGTTATAGATGCTGCCTCTCTCCTCTGCAGCGCTCCTAGGATCCCTCCCACCACGGGGATCACAAAATATCACTCTTGTTCCCTTCCTAAGCTAAGCCACAGCCATCCTTGACAGCCCTGATGCAGTTTCTTCTCTGCTTGGGCTAGGAGACTGTCATTGCACTTGCTCAGCATTTCCCCTGACAAGCATAGAAGACACTGCAGCATCAGAGCCTTCTCGCCACACCAGGGATCCCTGTTTCCAGGACAGGAGACCCGGCATAGAGTAGAGATTGCATCAGATCTGCACATGCGTGTCCACCTCAGCACGGTTACAGAGTACAGGGAGAGAACTTTAAACAGCAGGTGGCGCTATAGACAACTTTAAAATTTGAACAAATTATGAAATAGGTTTATTTTTTAAAAACTGTAAATTGATCATATGATCAGATTTTAGTGTTTGGTTGAAATAAAAATATTTTTCGTAGGTCGAAGGAACCTTAAAAATCACCACTTACCTACTGTTTTCCACCGCTTTAGCTGCATATTCAACCTGAAATACTCGGCCATCCGGTGAGAATGTAGAGGCCGACAGATCATACTGTAATCAAACGGAGAACGGAACTTAAAACCTGCGATTTATTTCAATTTAAGTGAAGCTCCACCTTCTAAACAGCTATAAAGAGATGTAGGAAATGATCTCCTGTCGAGCTAAAGGGGTCCGACCATTTACGAACATCTTTGTCTCCATCAGTCTGAATGGCCACACATGGAAAGTTCTGAGCGAAGTTTTGTATTTGTAGCACTAAACAAATCACATCCAATGGAACAAACGTCCATCAGTCAGAACCGGTTACTTCATAAATATAATAACATTTTAGTGTTGGATCTGTACCAGTTAGAAGGATAAATCGGTAGAGTTTCAACCCCTTACATCCCCCCTCCCCACCAATCACAAGAATGGGGTCCCCCATCTCTGCTCACCAGGATGGCTGCAACAAAGAAGAGTTGAATGCAGCGAATGACCTCCATGTAATATCTGTCCTAGTGGTGTTCTCTGATGATAAAACCCCATTAGTAGTATGTAAATAAAGCTTAAAGGGATTTTCCCATCTAAGGCCTCACGGCCGTCCCCGTCATCACTGCTCGCGATTTCAGGTACGGTCGCCCGCATTTTCGACCCGTGCTCCAATACAAAGTAACAGACCGTGAAAAAAAAACAAAAGATAGGACATGTCCTATCTTTTGCGGTACACTTCTACGGCCCAGACACCTTCCCATAAACAAATGGGAAGGTGTCTGTGGACAATAGAAGGGAAGTAGTCCGTAATTGCGTTACGCAATTACCAGAGGATTTTTATGGCCGTGTGCATGGGGCCTAAGACATTTATGGTACATCCACAGGATAGGCCAGCTGTTGGACACGCACCTATAATCGAGACCACCAACCTCTCACCCAACCCCATCCCTGCCTGGTCAGATGGCCACCGTGTGGAGAATCAATGGAGAGGTGGCCTGGAGTACAGCAACAAACTAGCTCGCTGCGCTGTTTCCGTAACTCCAATTCACTATGGGAGTTACATAAACAGCGTGGTTCAGCCAATCAGCTGTATACGTACTCCTAGCAACCCCGCTACCGTGTCTCCGTCTAGTGAGGCGGCAGCCGCATCCAGGCAGAGACTCCCGTTCTCATACTAGGTGCAGGTCGCAGAGGTGGGACCCGCATCTATTAGACATTTATGGCATATCCTGTGGATAACTTATAAGTGTCTGAGATGAGAATGACCCGAAGGCTACACGCACACGTTGCGTATTTTCCTGCGGAAAATATGTATCAAAACCGCAGGAAATTAGCAGGTAAAAACTGTACCTAATCGTGCGTTTTTCGGTGCGGTTATTACGTTTCGATGCGTGAATCGGTGCATTTTCACGCTGCAGGTTTTTGTGCGTTTTTCCTTAGAACTAGGCAGATAAAATGTGCAAGCGGGAACGCAAGATAAATTGACATGCTGCGGATTTTAAAAAACGAAAAAAAAAAAAAAAAAAGGAAGAATATACATGAGATTTCATAAAATCTCATTGACCTTGCCGCACATAGTACACGTCTCGTGCATGGAGCCTTAGGACAAATGCAGACGATGCGTATTACGTGTGGTTTTGCCGTGCGTATTTGCATGCGGCAAATCCGCAGCGTGATCCAGTACCAGCAAAGTAAATGTGATTCCAGGAAATCTCATGTACACGTTGCGATATTTTTCAGCACGTAAATCGACCTGCGGTGCAGATTTTAAAGTCCGCAGCATGTCAATGTATTTTGCATTTCCACTTGTGAATTGTATCTGCCTAGTGCAGAAGAAAATCGCACCAAACCCCACATCATGAAAACGCACTGATTTGCATATCAAAACATAAAACCTGCACTGAAAACCATGCAATCTGGCGTCGTTTTTACCTGCGAATTTCTTGTGTATTTTCTGCAGGAAAGAACACAACATGTGAATGTAGCCTTAATGTGCAGAGAAAAGTTCTGCAACTTTATAATATACAGTTTCAAGTCAGTTTATCACTATTCTCAATATCTAATTGCGGTCTATGAATGGAAACATTGAATACATGTTCTGAGCGTGCACCGGTTTTAGTTGCACATAATAGGTTTTCAACATCTAAACGTAATCTCAAATATTTCCATTCACTGACAGCAAGAAGAATTTAAACACAAATTATATTAGAAAGCATAACTTTTCATTTACATGAGAGGAAGCCCCCTTTAAGGCCGGTGACACATGAGACGACACTTTCTCTTTCATTAGCAGTCAGTTAGTCAGGCCCTGGTGCTGCCCCTTCGT